>NC_083598.1:58446713-59071713 GCF_020882245.1 Rhopalosiphum padi | reverse complement strand
TTTATTTTATGACAATGGTTTCTAACTGGGTATCTTTTATAACCTTAAGGGGTGCGTTTTACATAAAGTGGTGCTAAGGAAAATGATTCGTTTGTTACTCATATTAGTCATATTTTTACAATTTATGGATTTTATATCGTAGTAAAATTTATAAGGTATAACTACGTACAATAAAATAATTCATTTAATTTAATCTTTAAATAATAAATATAATAATATATATTAACACATTTTACTACATATCAAACATAATACGTAGCATTTATATTTTTATTATGTGTTTGTTTAGTAGGTAAAAAAAAAGTTGGTAAATATTAAATACTTTATTTTATGATAAAATTAAAATTGATTAACTAGGATTTACTCAATAAGTATATTCTACTTTATATTGAAACTTTGCAGTTTTTTTTTCAAATTGTTTAACCACTATTTGTATAAACTATGAATAATACAACAATTATGTATTATAGACATTTCTTTGAATCGTTTTTGATTTATTTAATGTTTTTCTTTCATATTTTAGAAAGATGGCATAACTAATTATAGCATTATGTCTAAAAAAAAATTCCATGAAAAACTAGGTATAATTTAGTAATAAAATGACCTACTCTTAACGTTAATTTTATAATACACACAATTATATATATATAAACGTTTATGCGTTATACTTTTATTCCCAGACTGGCTTAATTAATTTATAATAGTGTTCAGTAATTAGTAAATGCGTAATACCTGATATAACGATAATAATGATTTTTCAAAATCGTGGATCATGATAATTAATAAAATTACTATAGGTAGTAATGTATAGACACCTAATTTACTTCTACAAAAAAGAATAGTTAAATTCGGTTTGGATACAAAGAACACATTATTATTATATTATTGAAAATTCAATAAATATAAGAAATACGTTTCTTTTAAATTTAATCCATTTTTAAATATAATAATATTATATATGTGAACTATTCCGGAATTTAATGTTCTGTATTACGTATGTGCATAGAATCATAATAAAGGAGGCTTAATATAATATAGGAAATGAGTTATTTAAAAAAAAAAAAATATTTTTTTATTTTTATTTATTTGTTTTTCAATTATTTGATTATATTTGTGTGCATTATATAATAGATAGTGTAGACAGAAAAAAATTATGTCTAATTTCAAGGTAAACTGCAAACAACATTCTTCACTTTTCCGGATACATAATTATGAATCATGATAGATTATCAGATTTCGGGATTCAGAAAAATTTAAGTTTGTGATTAATTATATCAACTGATTTTTAACGTACCTGCATTATATTGGATTCAAAATTTTATAAAAAAAATATTTGCTTTGGAGAAGGGTAATCAGTCAGTAGGTAAATAATAAGTTTATAAATAACCAGTTAGTAAACACTTAGGCCTATTCCCACACTCCGTACAAGCGTACCTATTCCTTTTATATATATTATGGATATGGGAGTATGATTTATAATAATAAATACTGGTGGCTTAAATTTGGAATTTTATCAAATATTTCGAATGATTATTGTAATAATTTAAAAATGTTATTTCATATAAAATAAACATGAAATAGTCTGGCAAAGTTATTTCATCTTTTGTTGAATTGCATGTTTATTTTTAGGTGTAAGGGTTATAAGTACATATAAGTGCGGCTATTCGTCAACTTATTGATAATGTTTTATAATTTTATTTTTTTTATAATTCTAATATTATTTTTAATTTATTCAATAAATAAATCTAACAAATTTATAATCTATTCATAATTAATCTAACTAATTTTTATCAAAAGCCAATTTTATAGTCAGTTTACTTTTTAAAAACTAAAACATTTGATAATTTGACAAATTAATTATTTATTATTTTTTTTATCTCGTTATAATTTATTTCAAGGTTTATAAAAATGTGTGACACATATATATTATACACATTTTTTTTTAATTTGAGCTAAGGAAGTGTTTGTTTAATTGAAAAATAAACTTTTAACTTTATATTAATATATTATATTATGTACATATTATGTCAATATTTATAAAATATAATATATATTTTAAATAAATAAACAATATAAAAATTAATATGCATAATGTACATTAAGAAACCTTTGATCACATTCCAGTATCCAAGAACTAATTTTAAAATTATATAAATTATATAAGTGCTAGTGTATATACGTATATTATATGTATTATCCACATATATGACTAGGTGTATAGTATACTTCCTAAAATATCGCATAATCTATGCAATGGAATATTTTTATCACTAAATATATCATTTATTATTTGAAAATTATGAAAATTGATATATATTAAGTTCTTATAGTACTTACATTCATTGGCGTAATGGCGTATTTATGGGTGGGTGGGGGTTTTCCCCCTCTCCAGGGATTGATGATTTAGCAAAGAAGAACAGAAAAGGTTTGATTATTTATTTATACATATAAATATATAATATAAACTTTTCATCGTCCCCCCCCCAAAAAAAAAAAGTTGTAATTACGCCACTACTTACTGTCCTTATTCGATTTGCCACAATTATATATTTTATTGATATGCATTGTGACTAATTTGTAATATCTTTTTAAAATATAAAAATAGTCAATTATTATTAGCTATAATATTTGTATACTTATATGGTTGTATTATGAATTTTTTACAATATATGATGCATGAAAACATTGAAAACTTAATATATTTCACATATTTTATTAGAACACCTATAGTAGTACTTCATAATTTCTAATATTGTTATTATAATTTATAACTTATATAATGAATATATTTTTTATTTTTCAGATAAATTATAATAAACTATGCAAAGTATTATTTTCGATTATGCAGTTTTTTTACTGCTGATTGCGCTGTCATTCGCAGTATTAATTTATAGTAAAATATCCGGCCCCAAAGAACAGACGAAAGCGGACTATGTGTTTGCATCGAAAGGGTCGGTTTCAATGGGAGCGATGCTCCTATCCATTGCACGTGGATTTCTGGGTGTCAAAGTCTTCCTCGGTAAATATGTTTTGTGTTCATAATTATATTTCGTCTTAAGTTTTATCTAATTTTAAAGTATATTTTTAGTTTCATACGTACTAGCTATTTAATTATTATAGTAGCAGTGACGGTGCATCAGGGAAAGTTTGATATGGCGTCTCCCTATTCCCCAATAATTAAAGCACGCCAAAAAAATAAAATATTTTCATATATTTGTGTAATCTATGTATAATACCACTTTTTTCAATTATTTATATTTACTTTATATATATTATATGTGTGTGTATGTGTGTATAAATATTCTCTCCGTCGTGGTGTGTGTATACGTAACTTATAATGAATTTGAATACCTGTATGTGTGATATGTAAATAATATTTTAACTATATATATATATATTATATATATTAGCTTTTTAAGTGCATTTACTGAAAAATCTATATTCCAATTATCTCATACTAGTATAACGTAAAATAAAACAGTCATTTATGAATTGTTTTTATAGTATATTATTAATATAATAAAAAAACTCTTTATATTTATTACATTTGTTAGTCATTATTATTTAATCGTTATTCATTATACATAATATTATCAGATTACTTAAGATTTTATCGCCACAATCATAATTTACTAAAAATATACGTTTACCTATTTTTTTATTTTATTTTATTTTTTATATGTAATATAACACATTATGTCATTTACAAAATACTATAATAATGAAATTGATTGAATGTACCTTTTTACCTACCTACTTTATATTATAATCTTTAAAATCTATTATAGTTTTTATAAATGAGCTAATTTTAATTTTTAATTACTTAACTATAATGTATATTTTAATTAAAACAATTCATTTTTCAGGGTATCCATCTGAGTTTTATTATAGAGGAAGTGGAATGTGGGAAACCTTATATGGAATGTCCCTAGCATTTCCTTTGGTTTTATATTTTTTCCTACCTGTGTATTTTAATCTCGGAATTACTTCAGTTTACCAAGTGAGTTCAGACATTTTCAAGTATAAAGTATATAATATTATAAAATGTAATATTTAAACGTTGATAATAAAAGTTCGTTACGTTATTTGTATAATACATTTTAGTCTGTAATAACAAATACGTATATTTACTGCTAACATAAAATATAAATTTCATTATTCTTTAAATGCCCATCTATTAAACTATATCATACACAATTTACATACTTAATTATTATTTTACTGTAATATCATGTATTTATTTATATATATTTTAAAACAAATTTTTATTTTTGTCTATTTATAGTACTTAGACATGCGATTCAAATCAAGACTTGTGAGGAGGCTTGCGTCTGCTACATATTTTATTAGAAGTATACTTAACCTTGGCGTAACAGTTTTCACACCGTGCGTCGCCTTAAAAACTGTGATGGGATTACCATATTGGTTTTCGATCATTTTAATTACATCGATTGCCATCATTTTCACATTATTGGTGAGACAACTTTATTATTATACCTGATTTTTATATAAAATTACCAAAATCATTCAATTTTTGGGTTATGCATTGTTTACACATCGTTCAAAGTAAACTCCTAAAGTAAAATTATCGTACATAATTTTTACATCAACGTATTCAATAATAGAGATTTTAACATTTAGAAAAGCATAAGTTATTGACTAATTTTCAGTTTATAATTTAACGCTTGTAATATTCAATTTTCAAATAATGAGTAGTTATTACTACTTTAAAATATATTAATAATTAAAATATAGTATTTTCAAATAAATATTAAAATATATTTTGTAAATTATAATAATTGTCGAATTTTCAAGTTCAACTAGAATTCGGTATTAAAATTCCTTGTCATATCTTTGTACAGGAAATGTACTCTTAAATATTTGCTGTATCGTTTAATTTTTCAATATATTAATTTACAAACGATGTATGATAATATAATGTGATGGATAAACAGATAATGTGCAAATGATTTATTATGATATTTTGAAACAAGTAAACAGACGATGTGCAAACGATGGCTGGTAATATAATTATAGACATACCTGATTAATTCAAATCAATATAGCTCATAATTTAACCCACTTATTATTTTGCCATTTAAATATACCATAAATTTACACTATAATAAATTATAAAAGTAAATTACCTATAATTATTGTATAATTTATTAAAATTAAACTCCTGTAATATTATAATATAGCTTATAAACTTATAAATGCATTATCTTAATTTTTAAAATATAATAGTTTATCAATTATTCATAATAATCTTTATTACTAAGGCAATGAATAATGCTTAACATAAATATGATAAATTGCTCATTTAATAAATCTATTAGTAATTATTACTTACTTTTATTTTAATTTCAAACATTGGTCATTTTAATTTAAGCTGTATTTTTTATACAATTATTTTTCAGGTGACTGATTATTGTATATCGTCAAATATTTAAAATAAAGAAAATAAAAAATAAAGTCATTTTACAAAATAAACATATATTTCAGTATTTTGATATAAATATATATCTTAACGAATTATTAAGCAATATGTATTGAAATATAGTAAAATATGTGGTTTCATTAAAACGAATACAACATTGAGAAAATTATTTAAAAATTCCGTATTTTAAAAAATAAAAATATGTAAAAACAAACTGTAAATTTGTTAAATTATTGTCAAAATATGATATTGAAATAAATAATAATAATAATAATAATAATTCATATAAAAATATCTAATTTAACTTATTAATTAAATTACATTTTCGTACTTTGTATAAAATAAAAGTTTATGTTACCCAATATAATATTATATTGTTATAAAAAATAGTATAACTATTGATGGGATTTCAACTAATAAATATAATTCAATAAAAAAATTAAATACATACTTTATTGTTGAAGTGATTTTTATGAGTTCATTACTTCTTTACAAAATAAATACAATTATTTGTTATAAATCGAAATAGCAACTATATTTTGTGCAGAAAATAAATTTATTTTATTTGAAAAACGATATTTTGACATTTAACATTAGGTTTGCAGTAATTGTTATCAATTAGATATTTTGATTATGTCATTCATTTTGTGCAAGTATGCACTAAATTATTAGTACTAGTATATTGTTTATCAATTATATTAGCTACCTAATCAATAATGTTTTCTTTATTACCATTAAGCATTAATATAGTTTATATTATATGAATAGTTACAAATCTATGTTGTTGTTGCATCACAATATATTCTTGAACTTTGGATCATGGAAACATTTAGAAAGCAAATTAATTGCGCTAATTATAAAATTTACTTTACACATTTATACATAGATATTTATTTTGTGTGCAGAGAATAATTTCAAAAAATTTTCAGAGAAAAAAACGTATAAATACATACATTATACATTAGTGTAATTAGATATTTTAAAACTTGAAATAATAGATTATCTTTTATAACTAAACAAGTTTTGATGAATAAAACTAAAAGTAACAACCGCAAATACTGCCAAACCAAGTTATTATTTTAATTTCTAGTAAGTGCAACTATATTGACATTTTCGGTACCGAAATATTAAAATAGTTTTTACCAATTTGAGTTTAGGAACACTTTTGGATTGTAATCTTTTCAACATTAATATTTTATAATTGTTTAAAATTGATAAAAAAAAGTAGATCTATAAAAATATATTTAAGTAAGATTTAAACTATATCACTATGTTATTCATATGTCATGTCATGTACTGTTTAATAACTATAGTGATTGAGGTTGTTCGTATATCATGCTAATTATCTATTATTTGTTGACTAACACTTAACAGTATAAACTATATTATGGTCTTCGTGAAACACGTAGTTATGAATGTAATAAACAATCAACGAAATATTAAAAATTATAGCTATGCAAAATTACATTCTGACCATTATTTTTTTTATTCATTGAATTTGAAAACAAATAAATATTATACAGTTCCAAAATATAAATATATTTTTTTTCCTTATTAAATTTGTTCTTTCAAATACCGAATGTATACTCTATAATTATCGCCTATTTTTATTTTGTCAATATTTCTAACTCTGTGATCGTTATTTCAGGGAGGTTTAAGATCAGCTATCCTTGCAGATGCCGTGCAAAGTTTAGTGATGATTGGTTGCAGCATAATTATCATTGTGCACGGTTTCTTTATAGCCAAAGGCCCATTGAATGTATTCGAAGTGACCAAGGAACGAAACAGGCTGGACTTTTTCAAGTATGTGTAGAACTTACAACCTGGACCCATAAGAGTATAAGACTAGGCTTTAACGATTAACATTTTATAATTTCAGTTTTGACATGGATCCTACAATTCGTGTGTCGACGGTGTCCGCCACTCTTGGTCAGCTGTTCATGTCGCTTTCGATGTTCGGATGCCAACAAAATTTCGTTCAACGCTACTTTAGTATGGATTCCCAGAAACAAGTTGAAAAGTAATTAAATGCGAACCGTTTTTATATTCAAAATGGCAGCCGTATGTTTATGTTTGGTTAGGGCATTTTTCCAAATTCGTAACGTTTGCCTAGGGCTTTGTGGCTGACCATACCGCTGATGATATTCCTCTTCAGTCTGTCGTGGATCGTCGGGATGGTAATATTTACGGTGTATGCTGATTGTGATCCCCGAGCACTTGGATATATATCGGAAATCGACGAAATCATACCTTTTTATATTGAAGACAAATTTTACTTTTTGCCTGGTTTCATGGGACTCGTATTGGCCAGCTTATTCAACAGTGGACTTAGGTAAATCAATTTAATTTGTTTTATTATTATTACCTTCATATTTTTTCTCTCGTGTTCTATAAACTAAACAATTCTGAATTACAGTATATTAGTGTCAAACTTAAATTCAATCTCTACTGTTGCTTGGGAAGATTTTGTCTCTCAAATACCTATATTCAAAGGTGCCAGTGAAAAGAACCAACTGTTATGTATTAAAAGCATAAGTAAGTCGTAAACACGATGAACTAATAAAATCTTAAAATTGTTTGATAAGAATCTACTATTTGCCAATCAATAACACATTTTACAAATTATTTTATAATGTTTTAAAATTTAAATAATTAATATCGTTAAAAAAAATGTATATATCGGTAATAACATTAATTTGTTCTTAGGTGTAATAACTGGTTTTATAGTTATGGGTGTTGCGTTTATTGTCGCACAATCTTCGGGTGTTATTGATGCTTCCCAGCTAATGACATCTGCAACTAGTGGACCTCTTTTAGGAGTTTTTGTTTTAGCTATGTTTTTCCCATCGACGAATTGGAAAGTGAGTACATAGTAATTTTATTTATTTAGTACCTATGTATTCACAAAAAAAAAATGTTCTTATTAATTGTGAACTATTAATTTATTATATCAATATAAGTTATAATATTTGCATAAATATAATATCCAAAATATTAAATTTATACAATTTATAATTATATCAAACTATTTTTAGTACTACGATAATATGATAGGAAAATACTCAATTATTGAAATACAACAATTTAAAAATGTAAAAATACTCCAACTAACCATTGAATAAACCTAATAACTGTCAATATTATATGTCATTACTACAATAATGCATTTTTTAAATTACACAAGTATAAATTATAATATACTATTAATAATGATGATAATAATCCTTGACAATGATCGTGGAATCTAAGTAACGATTTTGCTACGTATTAAAACTGTATTTGAACTTATAGTTTAATTCACATTTATAGGTTACAACTTATTAGTGTTTTAATAAATAACGAATAAGATTGATTCAATTTTTGGTTGAGTATAGTATTATAACAAATGTAGCAATAATTTATGTATTCCTTCTCGATTTTGAAAGGTTAAACAGTTCATTTATGCAATAATTTTTATTACTATTAATTAATTAACATATACGAGTAATTCAATATAATATTATATGTCTAATCAAATTGAGAGTACATTTTTAAGTAAAATTGGTAATAATAAATTATGGAATATTTAATCTAGAACCATTTCCAAAACTTTTTTTATCAAACACAATTGTAGGTATTTCTAATGTTTATATATACCTAATAATATATGTATATATTTTAATAGTTTTTAATTAAATCTTTATTCATATTTTTTATTCAAACAGGGTGCTGCTGCCGGTATGATATCGAGTCACTTGATGACTCTATTTATTGTAATTGGATCGTTGTCCATGGCCAAAGTACCTGAATATCTGCCAGTGTCCACTGAAGGGTGTACGAACACGACGTTCTCACCCCACATTGAGCCAATATTCGATGTACAATATGAACAATACAAAATGAGCTTTATAAACAAAACTCACGACGACTTGGCCGTTTCCAGTGTTCTATCGTCGCCTGAATTCAAATCATCCTCCAAAAAGTACGCATAAATTCAGTATATAAATTTTATTATATATCATGTTTAATTTATCAATTCTGATGAGTTATTTAAGTGAAGAACTATATGCATGAATGATCAACCGTTTCATAACACTATTAACATAATTCATTAGATTTGATAATTAAACGTTTACAAAGCATTTAGTATTATAATACTCGTATTATATAATGCTTATATACAATATAATAGTGACGATAATAATTATTTTGTTATGTTTATAGGTATTTTAAATTTTTATGCATTTTATTTTTCAGCGATATACTGACAATGTTGTACTCGATAACATATATGTACTACTCATTATTGGGCACATTCGTAACAGTCTTTGTTGGTGTTATAGTCAGCTACATGACAGGTAAAAACAAAACAGATACCAATAATTACATTCAGATAAATTGAAATGTATAATTTATTGGTGATTGCACATTTCGTACACCATACCGTTGGTGTTTGTGTTAACTTTGTCATTATACTTAACTCATTCATTTAATACAAATCAGATATTAAGCTATTTTATAATATTATCAAAAGTGTTTGCTTGATTGTTGTTTATATTATTTTCTTGTTTCTTGAACCATTAAATTAGATCTGATCTGAAACAAAGTTTTATATTAAAAATCTTAAACTTATAATTATTTTAACTTGTAACATTATAGTTACTTGTTTAACCCAACACAAAATATCTATCCCATTAACAGTAATAAATGAACTGAATTCATCTTACTTATTTGCTTATTGTATTTATGGTAACATTATTGGTATCAACGAGAATAAAATTATTAATCAAAAAGAAAGACAGCTTCATACTAAAATAATTTATCAAACTTAAATTGTATTAAGGTTTTACTCAATATTTGAATTAAATATTTAGAAGATAAATATTTGATACTTTTTAAATTTAAATTGTTGACATTTTGATTTCAATTCTTAAAATTTGAATGTTATTGAGTATTGTAATAATAACAATAAATTGTCTGAGTAGAAACAGGAACAGGGACTAGGGAGTTCTTTTAAATTGTAAGTTATGAAATGATGTTATAGTGATATTTTGTACATCTACCTTAAGATGTACTGTATTATATATAACAGTTATTTTTAGATTTATAAAACTTAACGATGCACCCTCCTACCTTAACATATTTGAAAATGTTGAGCTTTTTATGATCTTAAAAGTTTTTTCTTAAAATAGTTTTTTATTTAAACTATAGTAAAACTATAATAAACTAATATTCTAATTTTTCAAGTTGAGATACCGAAACATTGAATGAAATATTAGTGTCTATAATCTATCATCTTAGAATTACCAATTTATTTTTAAAGTTACCAAATATATATAACTAGCTGTCCACCCGGCGTTGTCTGGGCAAAAGTCACCTCAGGTGAAAACCTAGATTGTTTTTACATTATATTAATAATAGTTGACCCGGCAAACATACACATATGTAGGCATACCTATATTTATACTAATATTTTAAAAAGAAAAGATTTAATTGTTTGTTTGTATTGAATAGTAATAAATATAAATATATAAGTGGTTGCTAGAATACTAAAAATATGTCTAATTACTTTTTTTTTTATTTAATTTTTTATAATTAATTTTGTTATAATATATACCATCCCCTATTTCAACTCCTTACAGCCCTTTTTTAGTATTAAAAAGTAGCCTGTGTCCTTTTTCAGTGTCTAAATTTACTATCTATCTGTCAAATTTCATTTAAATAGGTTCAGTAGTTTCGGAGCTTATTCAATACAAACAATCAAATCTTTCCTCTTTATAATATTAAGTATAGATAACGATATTAACTATTATATATATTTATGAATTACGAATGACATGAAAAAAATTATAAATCCCTTTACATAGAAAAATCTTGGTATAATATGCATATTGGTTTATGATAAAAATGTTGGTTATTATTCTACTCGTATTTTGTAAATAAAATATACTATATTATTAATGATGCTATTTGTTTAACGTCCATGCATATTGTAAATATTAACTATGGCCTAATATTTAAATTAACTGTTTCGCCGTTTCAGCCCTACGGACTGGTGATGACTTACAATATCATCCACTTGGTTATGAACCGATATTATAGCTTTTAAGATTACCCCTGTAATATGTTATATTTTTTCCCATTACCAACATGCATTTTTTTATTAATGTAATTCAGTTTCTATTTTACCAAAAGGTGTGTTATTGTAGACCAGTATCGTTTTCGTTGTTTTTTTTTCATTTTTTACTAAAATATTGTATTTATTTTGCATAAGACTAATTCAGATTAGAACATTTCAGACCAATTATTGTATAAATATAATCTTTCTTTTTCAGTTAATAATACGTATACAATCAGTTAATGTTTTTGCTGTATTTTTAACAGTGTAACCGTTTTTTCACATTTTTATATATAAATATATAAATTTTTATTAAGTGATACATCTAACTTTCAACGTTTATTTTTAATTTTTTTTTTTATAGTTAAATATATATATATTTTTTTTTATATAGCAACCTTTAAATAAAATATAAATCATTAAATTAATATCGTTATTATAATACTTAAGGTTTGGATTAGTATTGGCAGTGAAAATTATTTGGTACCAATAAATGTATTTAATGGTCACATCAAAACTACTTACATATATAAATTATAAACATCTAATTGAATATTCGATACTTATTCTTATATCCACTAACACGTGTTCAAGTAAATATTTAGGATATTTAAGATACATAAAATTAAATTAAAAAAAAAAATTCCTATTGTTATTTATAAAATATATTATGAAACCTTAAATTAAAACATTTTTTTAAATAAAATTTAGACAAAACATATGCCTATTATACTTACTTTAAAACATAGTGGAATTTCAATAACTATAACGTTTATATTATAATAATAGGTAAATGTTCGATAACTCCGAGGAATTTTTTGGCCGCTTTATGTTAGTATATAATTTTTAGAATACGTTTTCTCGATAATCAGATTTTTGCCAACTTAAATTTCTTTATAAGTCGAAGTCGTTTATCTCGACTTATAAATTATAACTTAAATTATTTGACATAATTATGTAACGTAAATAGATAAATAACGGTTATCGTAAATCGATTACCAATCTAATATTAATTTATTGCTTTAAGACAAAGTCTAAGAATTCGATATATTGACAGTCGTAATTTAATAAACGTTTATCTAATGTACGTTATTAGTACATTGTGTTTAATAATAATACAACTGACCAATTTCTTTTAAAAACAGTACAAGCTTAAATCAATAGAATAATTCAATAAATAAATTAAAACATAATATACAAGTATTAAGACATTATGTGATAGATAGATAGAAGTACAACTATTGAATATTTTAATATACATAATATATGAATCGAAGTTTATTTAAGGTATTATAATTACATAATTAAATAAACAAAATTAAAATTAATGTCTGTTTTGTTTAATAAAATAAAAATTTTCTATAACTCGATTTTTTTTTCTCGACCAATTCATATTATAAAGTTTTTGCTGTAAGGAGGTGATCGAGACAATCGATGTTGTAAAGAATGTATTAGTTTTACAGAGTTTTTTTTATGATTGATAAAGAACTTAAAAAGTTCCATACAACACCTTAAACATTAATTTAGCATATGTCTAGGAGATATATAACATTTAAAATAAATTTTATAACAATTAAGTCTTGAGAAATAAATACTAAGCATACTTATTTGATAACAACTTCCATAAGAAAATGAAACTGTTGTCGTTTTGTCGAAATTCAATTTAATTTGACAGTATTAATTAGATTAAGTGGAGTTTATGTTGTAAAGCAGTGACTGTTGTAAAATTAAGACCATTTTATGTTTACACAGAGTCATCGGTTTAAGTAACCAGTAGCGTAGATAAAATATTGTTACATACGGTTCATATATGATTAATAAATATTGAAAAAATCTAAAGAAATTTCATTCTGTTCAGTGTCCTTGTAAAAATGCATACTGTTCAATAGAAATATCGTTAAAAAATCGCCGTTTCCTCAAATTATTAATATTAATTTTGATATGTCTCAATATGTACTAAAGTCGTTACTTTTAAAGTGGTTTAACCTATATAAATTGCATTAATTAATTAAATTCTAAAACAGAATATTTATTGTTTTTTGAAAAGAGATGTCGTTTGTGCATAGACCAGAGGTTACCAACCTTTTTAAACTCATGGCACCCTTAGTCATTTCCGATTACACCTTATAGACTACTTCGGTTTTATTTAGCAGTGCATAAGTATAAACAAAAATATTGAAATGTAGATATATAGTATATACCAGAGGTGGTCAAACCACGACTCACGTCATAGACTTTTGCGGCTCGCATCTTATCGTAACATTTTTACAAAAAAAAATTTTTAATATGAATTTATGTATATTTATATTTATGTATGACCTTTTTTTTTTTTTACATTTTGGCTCTTCCATATTTATTAATATATTTGGTGGCTCGAGTCTCTTCTCGCTGGCCACCCCAAGTATATACACATATTATATTTTATAAAACAAATTATTACATTGGACATTAACTATATTTTTTTATTTTTTTATTATTATTGTATAATATTATTTGATTATTAAGATTATCAAGATATTTCAAATAATTTCACAAAACCCTAAATTAAATTTACGGCACCCCGGTTGGGAACTTCTGGACTGTAGACAATGATTTCTTGTTGAAATAATTGCATGCTATTTCTTATTGTTTTAGTTCTTTTACATCGGCAGATGTGTTAAAATTCTACTTTACTGCCAATAATGTAAACGAACTCTTCATTTTTAATGATGAATAATTTTTTTATGACCAGTTTAAAGTTATTAGGCTATTGAGTTCGCTAAATTCCTGATTGTTTTCAAAAACAGTAAATATTAATCCAATATATTTTGTAGGTATCATTTTTAATTTTAATGATATTTTAAATTTTATAGAATTGTTTATATTAGTAAACATTTTTAGATCGGTTATAGACAATACACCTAGAAAAGTGCGGGTTGTAAGAGATTGTAATTTTTTTTTTTTTTAATTTTATGATTGTTGAACTTCAATTTTAAAGAGCGATTGATATAGTTGATCACTGCAATCACTGTGTATACTTACGTCTTACGTGCAAGTTGTTTGAGTTCAATTTACTAAGGTTTTGGCACATCCGTTATTTGACCAATAATGGTTTTGATAGTGGTATATTTTTACTTATGAAATAACAGGAAATTGAAAAGAATGGTGATGGCTGATAGTTGAGAATCCAGTGAGATAAATAAATTACTTCAATGAAGTATAACGTAATACAATATGTGGTTTAGATTACCAGATTTTTTTTTCAATTAACGTTTGATTAGAGGTTTCTATATTGTGTATCTCAATTGTATTGAATATTGAGAATTTTTTCCTAATAAATCATCTCTTCCACATATACTAAATACTTAATACATTTTTTTATCTTAAAATAAAATTAATAACATATTAAAAAATTTCAATAATATAAATTACAGTTACGAAAATATTATGTAAATTATAATACGCGTTTTTCTAAAATAATTCATAATAACAATGAATCTATAATTATATATTAAAGCGAAGACTTTATACTTTAATCTAAAGTTACTAACAACATATAAGACAATACAAACTATAGATATAATACATTTTTCAAATATATATTCATAATCATTTTTACGAGCACTTAAACACTAAAAAAAAAACTATGTTAATAATTAATATTACTAAATTTGTTAGAAAGCAATAATTTATTAATATTTACAATAATACATAATTATTGTAACAATTTAAAATGCACAGTTTTACAAGATGAAAGATTCGAAAATTACTATTGATAACTGATACCTGATTAATATTTAATTTCTGCATCCTGTTTGTACTTACCTTATAACAAATTATTCGTATGTTTAAAAATTCGAAAAAAAATATTCATGCTAATATACCTTACTATTTATACGTACATAAAAGTATAAAAATATTGTCTATTCTATTCTTTTAATACTTATAAATAATTAAAAGTTTCAAGGTTTAGTACTTTTATTTTTATTATTTTAACCTAACAAAGAAAACTATAATTTAATATATTAATATGATATTATTCTCTTTAATCTCTAATTTATACAAATAATATTTTATATTTAAACTTTGACATTACAATACAATATAGCTGTGAGTATATTATATGTGTAATCAACTCAAGTGTATTATTATTATCTTAATATAATTTTGAGTACATGATAAAAATTGTTTTAGAAATCACTCAACACTTTAAACGTTAATAATCATTTGTTTCTGTTGGTCTAACTTAATGTTTAGTTAATCATTGTACTGTTTGATTTGGATACGATTTGAATAAATCATGATTAATCCAAACTCAATATCTCAGATATTTTTAAATTTTAAAACAATAAGTAGTGCTCAAAATATCATTTATAAATTAAAAGTTGGTCCTTCGTAAGCTTTAGTAAAGAATTAATTATAATTACTAAAAAATATGAATTAATTTTTAAAAACGATACTTAAGAAAAACTAAGACTACCACAATGTATATAAGTGTTTGTAAAAAGTTAAAAAATCTAACCAAACTTTGTATAAATAATTTTAACAGTAAATAACAGAAATTATAAATTTACTAGCTATATTAAAAATTTAAAAATTACATAAGTAAAAACCGTAAATATTGGTAAATTTATATTAAATTTCATAACATTTTCAGATAGTTTTAATTTTTGAGACTTAATCATAGTAAGTTTTATAAAAAAAAAATTCATATGACCAAATTATAAAGTTTATAAAATTATAGTTTTAGTGTAAAAAGTATTAAATTATAGAAACCGAGTACGTAATTAATTATTTTCCATTTGTCCTTTAATATAGTTGGTGTATTTTCTTTGCGTGTAGAACTACTGCAAAAATTAAATTAATATCATCTTTTACTATCTAGATGACATAGCTGAAAAAAACATAAACCATTATAAAATAAATTTAATTATTGTTCATTCAAAATCTAAAATACAAACTTAAATGCTTACACTAAACAATCTATTTTATTTTTACTTTTGTTAATAACTTATACTAGTTTTGTTTAACTTCATCAACAAAATAGGTACAATATTATAATATATATCAATATAAAATTATATTATAAATAATATATTAAATATGTTCATATGATTGTTTTGCGAAAGTCTGATAAATATTATATTATAATAATAACAAACATATGAATACTTAGATAAAAATATGTACGTGATTTATTTTAAATATTTGAAAAACATGTTCATCAATTCGTTTGTTACTTACGAAATAATGTATAATATTTGTATACAAACTAAAAAGAACAATAGATACCTATTATTTAATAATATAATTATAAATAACAATAAAAGGTTATGACCTCTTTAATGATAACTAGTTTTGTTCCTAAAAACTACACCTTAAATTATTAACTTGTTCCAACATGTATCAATTATGAATTTCTCTCATACCAGTGAAATATAAAATGCATAATAATTAACTACTTAAGCAGTAACTGATAAATATTGTAAGTTGTAAATTATAATTAAGGGCATAGTATGTAAAAGCTGAATACAATAGAAGGCGCTACTACCCTTTTTTTGTCTTACTATTTTTTTTACATTGTTTTGTTTGAAATAAAATTACTAAATATTTGTGGTCGATTAAATGATATAAAATAAAAACATAAAAGTAATATCAGTTTTCTTTGATTTTGCTAACTTTTCTATTAAAAAAAAAAAATATTTATCATGTTCAAATTGTATATTCGTATTAATCGTATTAATCATATGTTTATACCTGTATAGGTACCATAAACTATTTTTTAATCAAATATTGAAATTTAAAAGGAAACAATTTTTGTCCAACAAACTATATAATGTAAGATTACACGTATTCATACATGTTTTATACATTTTTTTACACGTTTCATTACAAAATAAAATTCCCTATTTGGATTTATGTGTAGTATATTATATTTACCTTATTTAGATATACACAATTCTGTAAATCTTCTTACTCGCCAACTCCTTAGATTTTCACAAAACTATAGATTTTCTAAAATACTGTATAATTAAAAAATAAATATATTATTTTAACAACTAACTAAATTATAAATCTGTATCATATTAATTTTCAGTTTTACGCTTATGCCATTTAGTAGTATTAGTATAATATAATGCTCTATTTAAGATTAAAAACGTTAATTTCTACTTTTACAAATTTTTATTGTGATGTTGTTTTGATCAGTATAATCATATATTTTTCGCATTTTATTTATAAATAAATTGATTTAAAAAAAATTACTTAAATTGATGCTAAATATATATATATATATATATTAAATTACTATAAAACTAAATTTGTTTAGATATAATAAGCTTTATATCTCTAATGCTTATAATTGTACTTAGTGTAACTCGTTTTATTATTTCCTCAATTTAAGTAAATACGTAATATTTTAATTACTTAAACGCTATAAATTTAGGTAGTTATTACAATAATATTTATTACGTTTTAAAACAATAAATAATCTTATACTTTTTATTTCCAGCTATATATGGATTCTAATATATTTGTAGATACGTCATATCCTGTAAATTGTATTAAACTATTTATGATATTGATTATGATGACTCCATAGAATATTATACAATTTGATTACTTTAATAATGAACACTAAACAAGTTATTACAGTTTAACTGTTATAGTTTTTTTTTTTTTTAATGACAACTAATTGTTTTATTTAATATTCTGAAGTAGTACTATTTTCTATGAAATATTAGTAATACAAAAATAAAAATACTATATACGTATTTTTATTTTTAATTTTATTATTTCATATTAAGATGAATGCAATGTGTACATAACACATTCCAGTGACTATACTCTTTTACGTATCAACATTTTTATAATAATATCACTCATACAAATATAAAACTATAGGTTGTCATTAAAAAAATAGATTTTTTTCTTTAAGATGGGTGATTCCAATTATGAAACGATATTTTCAATAAACATAAAAATCAATCAAAACAATCAGTGGTTCATTGTTAAAAGAATATTTCTGCATATTGTGTTTTATAATTAGTTAAAAATAAAATAAATAAAATGACAAATAATTAAAAATATAAAATAAATCAAATAATTTGAATTTATACTTTACTAGTATACAATATTTAAACATACTAAATAATAAATTGTTTGAAAAACAAATAAAAAAAAAACATTTAATTAACCTTATATTATTTTTTTAGTTTTAAGAAAGAAATTATGTTCTTGAAACTAAGCAAATGATAATGACTGAGGATGTACCATTATAATAATGTACAAATAAAATGCTTTAGATTACCTAATTATTAAAATGATTTTTTTTTTTATTGAATTGTCTATATATTTTTTATTTTTATTCATTTAATAATTTAATATTATAATATTATAAATTTTTAAGAAAAATAATTTTGTTATTAGTAGTATAAGAGTAGTTAAACTTTGAACATTACAATATGTTAAAATTCAAAATTAATTTTAATAATGATATTGAAAAACAAAATCTATAGTTTAATCTATGTCCATTATCGAGTAATAATCATTAATAATTTGTATTTTGTTAAACAACTAAAAATAAATTTGGATAATTCAAAATTTCAAATTGTCATTATTTTTAAATAATACTTACTAATAATTATTACTATAAATAATGAATATACGAAGTAAATATTTCAATTATTTTAAATTATCTACATGCATATGATTTAATTTAAATAATATAAATTATTCTAGCAATTATACAATTTATTTAAATTGTTATAAAACGTTAAACTTACCTCTTTTGTACGAACATTATGCGATGACGTTGGAAACAGTTATATTCCTTATATAGTGTATTGTGTATACTATTGTGTAATCCAAATACACAGGTGATAAAGCCTCGCGTGGGTTGAAGTTTTATCACGTGTATTTCCAAATCAAGTGTTTCCCAAAGTATATTCTTAGCCACTTCGAAACTTTAACCTCAAATTCATAATAAACTTACCTAAATTTATAAGAAATATAATCACATTCAAATAATTATTTTGATAATTAACTATGCCACACTATACAATAATAATATTACCTATGTCATATTGAACAGAGTGCATAATATTAAAATTGAACTCATAATGAAAATATACGCGTATTTGTAGGTACCTACAACATAATTTTCCACACTCCAGTTTCGAATAATTCGATTTGTTTTTAACGATTGTGTTGTGTCAAAAATTATTGTTCATTATTATATAGTAATCACGAACACAGGAAAATATTTAATCTCGCGTAATTATTATAGTAATATAGATATAGTTTTATGTTTATGTAGGTACTACTAAGTAATACACAAGTTACTATTGAAATTATCTAGCTATCTGTCGGTAACGATGAAACAAATTTAATGTTATAGAACAAGGTAAAAACTTAGGTAATACATATTATTATTGGAATGTATCTAAAATAAACTCTGGGATCGACGGACTTACTATCTTTCACATTAGGCGTACGTGTCCAATTGTATACTTAAGTGTGAAATAATGATAGGATTAATAATATTGAATTATTTCCTCGCATATTAAACATAGTTTTGAGATTAAATACGATTTAACGCATGTAAGGCTCGAGACACAGTTGGTATGACGGTATCCAAGTATAAAGATTTTTTTTTTCTTCCAAATTGAACAATCTATATTTTCTCGAATATGTATTATGTGATAAATTTAAACAACCAATATAATTATTATACAATTATGTAATTGGTTTGACAAATAATTAAAATGATAAAAGTATAAATTCCAAAGTCTACGCGAGTTGAATTATTGCATGTTTTTTGATAAGTAATTTTTAACCACCCTGTATTTCGTTATATTCAACTAAATAAATAATGCACTATCACCAGTAGTCGAATTTATATGCAACTATAAAATATGTATTCTGTTTTTCTTATTTTTTATCATTCAGCATGTCATATGTACATATTAGTATACGTTATGAGTACACATTTTTATTGATTGTTTATGTTCTTAGTATAGAACTAATGAATGCATTGTGGTTTTTCGGAAAATACATGTGATGATAGTAAAAATCATCAAACAAATACGTGCAACACCGCCGACACCTTTCTAAAATTAATTTATCTGGGACCTTGGAGATTTTTTAAATAACCTAATAAGCAAATAAGCAAATACATTTATAAACATTTCACGAAAGCTGTACCGCACAATACACCAATACTTAATCCAAAAAAAAATTGTGTTCAGTCAAATTGTGTTCAACTGCTATGAAATTATGACATACTAATATACTATAATTGTCTACTATAATATTTCTTTTAAATTCAGACACCCGCATCAATGGTAAACTTAACTTAAGGTGAATAGTTATATTACAATTTGCTCTACTTAGTAGCTTTAAAAATTGCGTTTAACAATCGATTTTACGTGACGTCAATTATAATTGTAAAACTACCTAATTTACGGTTAGGAAATAAATCATCGATGTAATCTTTGTACTTATTTTCAATTGCATTGGCTTTCATTTCTAATAAATCATAAGTTAGATAAACAATTTTATTTGAAAAATTTGAGATTTTAATTATCTTACTAAGCTCTTTTTTATCTCTCTGAAATTCATTTTTTATACGTTGATCAGGTATATTCAATTCGTAGGATACGATAGTATTTTATTTAAAAAATGTTCCCTGTTATCATATTTGGCCAATTTATTAAGATTATTAAATTAAATAATGCATACTATGTAAATGTAACCTAGTGACATATATATATATATATGATAACAGGACCGCATTAACTAATGAATATTTATCCGAGTGATGATGTCTGTGTGTCTCAGCTGGCTTACATTTTATCAACTATGCTTTCTTCTGCTTTCCTTAAAACATTTTTTTATTTGGAAATACGATTAATGTCCTTGATCTATGTACAGTAAATAATATATATGTATATATACAATAAGCATAGACACTGTGTCAAACTGTTACCAAAAATATTTAGCATTTTCATTTAAATTTACTTCAACGCGCAAGGTAAACGTTAGATTTATTAAAATAATGTATACCTAGTATCTGTATTTGATTATTAGAAGTAAAATTGTGTATGTATTATTATTATACATTTATAATATTTTGGTATAAAAATTATATATAATTTTAATGTTATTATAATTGCCTAACTATTCTATGATTGTTCGATTTCAATTTTTAAATTAAATCAGTTATAATTTTATTTTTATTCTTATTTGCAAATACAAAAAATGAATTTTTTTTACAGAATATTATATTATTAAATTTAAATTTACACAATATCAGATAAATATAATACAAATAAAATTCCCAACAACAATAACATTAATTCGCTATTTGCACAGTATAATCAGTATAATATCGAATAAAGCAACCGAACATACCTCATGTATATTACTATAGATGAGTGTCCAGAGTTTAAATTTCACCGCAGCCGATGTTTGATGTTGAAAAAATATCGACTGCTGCTGCAGAAAAAAACATGTCTTATTAGCGGTAGAGTTGGACTAGCTATAGAGAAATGCTCGCAACTACTAAAAAAATCGATTCCTTACATGTTACTCAGATAACAATTTTATTTTTTTATGATTTTATAGTGATGAGTGGGGGAACAATAGCACAATTATAATAATAGTACAATATACTCAATATACCAATATTATATTTTTTTAGTTTTCAAACAACACCGTTAAAACCAAATAAAGAGTTTTGTGTTTATTGTTTATTGACCATAAAGTGTAGGTATTTAAATTGATATTTGATATGTTTAAAAAACATTAAGAAAAAGCTAAACATGCAAACTTTATATAGAAAAATATAGATTTTTACCCATTTAAACTCAATAATATACTATAACATAGTAACTATGTAATACTAAATATAGGTGTATACAAATCAGTATTTGAGATGTAAAATAAAATAAATAATAAAATAAAATCGTATTGTTAAAAATGCATGTTTTTATAGTTGGAGATTAATACAGATAAAATTAGAATTTAAATAATAGTCGAGTGAAATAACCACTCAGAATCTATAAACGAAATATTCTATGTCTTTAGTTTCTTACATCTTAATATATTATACTCTAATATCGAAACTCATACGAATATACGATTATTCTTTCGATTTTACCTATCTTATAATAATCTATTTTAATTAATTTTGGTGCAAATTGACTACATCCGTTAAAAAGAATCGCTCTTTAAGTTTTTGAATTTTTACAATACGTTTTACAGTCAACAACAAATAATATATTCGTTATATTTTATTATATTTTAGTGATATTGGTGATTAATATTATCATAATTTATATTGTTATAATTTATAACGTATTTAATATGTGATTTTTACACAGATCTGTGGAGTAAAGAAGAATCGACCAACGAGGACCTGTTGCATCCTATGAGCCTGAAAGTCAAGTCCATGTGCACTGGCGAGAAACAGCGGTACGTCACCGACGGCAAACACAACAACGGCCCAAGCACGCTGCCCATGACCAACGAGGCGCAGCCCACGCCGCTGTCGAGCGTATTCACGATCAAATCGAACTGATCTTCGTAACCATGTGTCCAGTACTCCAGTTATATGCGAGTGCCTATGTGTAATAATAATGTGTACAATATAATATGCGATAACCGTGCGCGTATATCAAACACACAATATCATACAACGATTGCAGTCTTCTTTGTATTATTCTTGTGCCTTCGTCATAAATACGCACAGATATTCTGTATATCTGTGTAAATACGTAATATAATATAATAAAACGACATTTTATATTGATAAAATAATTATACAGTGTGATAAAATTAGGTTTAGGCAGATACTATATTATATAATTATTGTTATAATATAGACGCGACCTAATAACAAATTTGCACCCCCCCCCCCCCATTCCACTAATCGTCACCTCAAACCAGTGATAATATATTATATTATTATATAGGCAGTATTATATTATTTAGATATGCACACGTTTTTGTTGCAGAAATTGTAGTAGCTACTAGGTATGGGTTATACGATATACCCCATAATAAATTGTAAACTAGTGTAATATATGGTGTCACGTGATTTAATTATTTTTTTAATAACATATTTTAATACTTATTTGATGTATAGTTTACGACAACAATAAAAATACGAAATGACGCAGTCCTACAAACGCGAGAAATTGAATAGGTATATTGTAGGAATATACACCATTGGTATTATAATACCGTTGTCCAAAAGCCAAGTGTGTAATTCAATGTTTTTCAACATATTTTAGTTACGGGACATTTTAGGAACTTGAACACTTTGCGGAACCCTCATTTTTTCCATCCCAACGAAAAGAGGATCAGCTCTCGTTCATTGTTCAAATCGTAGTACAGATCAAAATGTTCTTTATTTTTTTTTCTAAATTCTTCACAGAACACTTGGTTTTAGCCTACGAAACTTTTGAGTTCCGCGGAACACCAATTGAAAAACACTGGACTTTAATTTATAACGGTTTGCTATTCGTTATCACTCGAATCCCGTCGGAAAAATGGAAGTTGAACGATTTCGACTGTCGATTCTTCCAGTCAATTGTGTGATGTTTAACTACACCAATGATTTGTTTGTCATATTATTTTTTCTTTTGCTCATTCCGCAGATGTTACACAATAATAATTTAAGCATAATATGAAAAATATTATCATAAAAAGATACTGCCACGCATTCGGGGTATTAGTATGTGGTTCTGTAATATTAAATTGTAATTTTTAAATTTGATTTCAATTTTAAGCTGACTACCGCCCAGCTTTCAGAGCTTCACTCTCCTCCAGATTATAATATAACTATACAAAACGATTATGTATATTGAATAAATACAAATTACAATTATTATTATGGTTATACGATTATAGTAAACATATGGGAATATAATATTATATATGTAAGTATCTACCATCTGTTTAATTTTTAATTTTTTAATTTTGGTTCGTTTTTAATTTGTTCTAATTCTTAAATACAACAAAATGTTTTTAATGTTATTTTCAATAATATATTACTGTAATAATTAATTAGTATTAAGGATATTTATTATTTATATATATTATATATGTATAGTTATAAATTTATAATGTTATATATTTTCAGTATTTTTAATATTTGTTCATAAAAAAATGTATATTATGTATAATATACATTATATTATATACTTGTACGCATAAATGTAAAATGACTATACATGAATTTAAAAAGTATAAATACCACAATGGTGTCGTTTAAATTAACACAAAAAGGCGCATCTCTTATTTTTCAAAGGGCTTTACTAAGCCGAGATATGACATTTGAAAATGGCCAGAAAAAGTTTTAGTAAAAATATGTTATGTATAAATTAATATTTTTTCTAACTGTATCAAAAACATTGTTCTGCAGTTTTTAGTACCTATTATGTATATCATTGTGTATTATGTTATACATAGAGGTACTATTATTATAGACATACTATTTTTACATTATGGTTTATAATCAGATTTTAAATTTTAAAAATATTTAATAATTTGAAACAATATTATCAGCAAGAAAAAACAAGTCACTAGAATTCGCTGGTTTGATAAAATTACTTATACTATAAAGCAAAAACCATGGAAGTACAGACATTTATTATTTAGGTTGAGTAAGAATGTTACTGCCAAAATAACACTACCATAAGGAGTTATTATTTTTAAATGAGTTATTATAGCTAGTAATAACTTATAATGCACGGAAATACTATCTTGACATGATTAATATTTAGATCACCTAAAATCTATGAAATAAATAGAATAATACTTTTGATATTAAATTTTAATTTATATATGTAACTGAAACTTTTTATTATTTATAATTTAAACTTTTATTTATCCTTGATATTTTAAAACTTATCTGAAAAAAATGACATCCTTAGGAAATGTGTGGAAAATTATTCATAGTAGAAATAGATATATCTTAAAATTAATCTACATATTTTTGAAACGTCATTATGTATAGTATAATTTATAAAGACACAATATATTGTCCTACAGGACATGTATAGTAGCTATATAATATCTAATCCAAGTCACCTGGACTTTTTTGGTAGTACTCTAAATATACCATTAACAGCTACAATCAATAACCATAGACTACTTCATGAATGAAATATAATATTATATACACTGTTGTCAATTGTTTTTAATATATTTCCAATAATTATTAAGTTTATATATGGACAAACAGTTATTATTGCATATTTATTCCATCGAAGCAATGCTAAATTGTAATAAAAAAAAAATAAAACAATATTTATTGTTTCATGATTTTTTGAATTATGACAGCTCTAAACTTGTGGCGTCTATATAATGTACGTATTCACCAGTTCCAAGCAAAAGCTTGATTTAATATGATCATTATTAATTTTTCACCATCACAGTAAATTTATTTACATCAAAGATTTTAAACCAAAGTACCCGAAACCTCTTTTTAAGTTGTAGATTCAAACATTTTTACTAGGTACTAATAAATCATAATGTACAAATTACTTGTAATTTAAAAAAAAACATGTACATCGTACATGATATTTTATGATTGTTTTTTCGATATTAAAGAATAATAGATTTATAAAATATATCGTAATAACTTATGCATTTTTGTAGTATCACTAGTATCCAGATTAACTCGTTAATACCTTCATTCGTTTGTGTTATATTTTTTACTTTGTTACCTTTCGAGAGTTATCTTATTAAGTAAATAAATTACACAATAATTAATATTGAAACTAAATATTAAAGTACATGGCATATTGTGGTACATGCAGTACACAGATGAGATAGAGTTAAAGTACATGACCAGTAGTCACCTCTAAATATATTCTTGTGATCGGTCGGTCATCAGTGGTGGTCGGTGAAAGGATGTCGCAAGTGTTTTTATACTGCAGTGTATTAAGACCGAAACAGGTGGCGAACGGATATAGAGCGCGACATTACTATGCGCAATGATAGTGGTGATAAATACGCCACAGTGAAGTAGTTGGTGACCACCGGAAGTGATCAAGATCCTGGTCGTAAAAGAGGCAGACAGCACATAATCGCACAGGTTCTGATATTGTTTAATTATTTCCCCGTCGATTATGTCTGCATCCGGTCGTCGTCGATGTTGCGCAGTAGCATCGTACCCGGAAACTCGGCACAACTGATATTTATATAATTATATTCCAACCAATCCACCCCGTATAGTCTCCGCCATCAATATATCACTATTCACTATCAAAGTCATCACTTATCATTATCTGGGCCGACATTTTTGACCGTGCCTTTACTATTAATCGCTAACCGCTGTCCATCGCATCAATACCACTAATCGTCGTGATATTATATAATATTTTGTTGCTTTCGGCGATTAGGGAACATCATATCCGTACATAAATTATTATTATTTTCGTTAGTTTTTCGTGGTTATGATATATATATATATATGTATGTATAATTTAAATACGACAACAAATCTGTATTCAAAAATACTGTTTCAATAATTAAAATATTATATTACATATTAAAACATGTATATACAACAAAATATATTATAACCAGTGCCACATTTGTCTGTGTTTAGCTGTTCACCTATCATTCTATATATTTTAGTAAAAGGCAAAATGATTTTGGGTGTAAATGATTTTCACTTAAAATAATAAGTATAAAAATTCATAATAAAATCACAGGCCTGGAACCAAACCGCGATGAATTAGTGTAAAACCTTTTATAAATATTATTTTAAATTATTCTTTAGTTTTAAAAAAGCAAAATGTTTTCAAAACTTTATAAATATTTATACAATAAATAAACTGCTTGTCCAAAATTTAATTATTATAAATCGAAATATTCCGGATAATATTCTGCTACGGAATATGATGTTTAAAATATATATTGTTATTCAAAATAATGAAAACTTATGTGTTACTAATAAAAACAATATATATATATATATATATATTATATATTATATTATATTATTATATATATATTATAGCGCCCATATGTTAACTTTTAGAACTATATGTTTATGGAAATACCAATATAAATACCATGAAAAAATTTAATGTTTTGTTTATTTTGTCGTAAATTCTACTTGTTATTTCAATTATTTCAATTTTCAATAAAGTGTTAACATTTTGATTTATTCGAATAATTTTATAATTATGTGAAAACTAGAAAAATATAATAAGTTGATACTCATTAACATTTGTTTTGAGTAAACCTACCTGCATAATTATTTTAAAAGGTAAGTTAGTACACGAAATGTTATAAAAAGCAATGGCTTAAATAATATATTGTAGTTAATTAACTTAATTATTTTTAAATTTAAATTTGTTCATCCTTTCAGAAATGTTAAATATCATCTGCCAACATGGATATTGCTATTATCTTATCCAAAATGTGCATGTAACTGACGACGGTTTGATTTGAATGAGGGTTTCCTTGAAATTTGATCTCACTGTGTTTACGGAGTGTTAAAAAATTGCGTTTGATTTCTACACATTATAACACTTTAAAGATGATTACCAATGTTTTTACATGATACATAAGGTAATATTACTATATTATTCAGTTTTTTATTAAATGTCATTTAAATTTTTATACTTGGTTTCAGGCACATTACAAACATTATTCTTTTGATACTCAACGAGCTTAAAATGTGAAACACAAGATAAAACATATTTTCTGGACAAAATTATTTATAGATAGATGTGCACATAGTAACAAGTAAAATATTTTTTTATGCTTATTTTCAGTTTGTATCAAACATAATTTTAGCTAATATATTTGATTTCAGAAAAAAATATTACCTAGTTATTATTTATATTTTGATGCTCATACTTAAATGCCCAATTGTGATCAACATGTATATTTAAAAACTAGAAAAAAGTATTATCATTTTTTAACATAGTCATCATGGTTGCAGCATGATTTTAAAGTGTAAGTAGTTTACCTAATCTTATAAAAAGTACTTTAGCTTAAATACTTCAATAGATACATTTTAGTAAATTAACTTCATTGTTTTTAAAATTGAATTTGTTTTTACTTGTAGAAAGGTTAAATATTATCTGGAAATGTGGATATTGTTATTATTTCACAAAAATGTTACATGTGACTACAGTGAGTTTGAAAGAAGACTACCAGGGAATTTAATCTTGTGTGGTGTTAACAATATTCATTTATTATGTTTAATTTCTATATGACTATATCAATGTATATTGTATTTCAAAGATCATTACCAATGGGCAATGTTTTTATATATAATACATATGGTAATATATTCTTTAGTTTTTATCAAATTAAATTTAAATTTTTATATTTGGTTTCAGGAACATTACAAATTGAAGTCTTGTGCATAAAATAATTTTTAGATACTATTTGCACATAGTTGTAAGTAACATATTCAATTAAGTGTCAAGTAAAACTATTTAATCCACTGTTGTAAGATCTGTTTAATTTAAAAAAAATAATTTTGGCATTTACAAATATATTTTCATTTTTAACTAATTCTAGATTTCATTTGAAGTTGTAAATCTTTTTATAAAAGCAGTTATCATATTTTAAGCTGTGCATTAATTTAAGAATCAACATTAGCAAGATTTTGTGATTTTTTGGATTTAAATTTTTTAGTTGATTCATTAAAACATTTTGTTATATTATCAATTATTAACAGACCACAAACAACTTTATCTATAATTATTGAAATTGAAATAGTGTGTCACATTAAATTGTAATTAAACTGCACCGTAAGCAATAAGGTTTATATTATAGTATTAATGTGGTCACTTTTTGATGTTTAGTAGTTATAGGTCAGGTTAGTGAGTAGTGACATTAAAGACAAGAGTTATTTATTCATATACTTATAATATGCTTGTGATATTACTAATATTAGTACTTTTAAGAAAGAGTATCACATCTTACAACTTCTAGCATGTAACATAGTGAAATCAAAGTATATAATATTAATTGGTAATTGATATTTCCACCAAAATCCTTAAAATAAAATGAAAATATATTTGTTTTTTGTTTAGCATGTAAATGCATTACTACTTTTGTATGTTTTTTTTTCACATTTATAGAAAAATACAATTTAAATTTGTACTTATGTAAAAACTTTGATATTAAAAAAAATTGTTTTTATTTGAATTATAGTATTTAATAGTAATACATTACATACGTATCTATATTTTATATTTTTCTTATATTATGTATACAGACTGTATTATGTATTATAAATAAACTAAATTTATTAAACTCATTATTATTATTTATTCACGCAATAAAGATAAAGAATATAAATACAGAGTACAGACAAGAGGATTTCTTTTTAAATATAGATGTATCATCAGATGAAGATTTTTAATTTGTAAATAATTTCAAAATATACATATATTCATCATTATAACTAAACTACACTAGTATTGATAACTTAATTTGTGTTAATTTGTGCCGTGCAAGTGTTGATTGTTCAATCATAGCGTGTGCATTTTGCCGCAATAATCCGTGAGTTATCCGGAGGTACGCGAGTATCGTCCAAACCGTTGGTGCGATTGTCGCCGTTCATTTGACCCCGACGGTGTGATTCGCGTCGGCGATCGATTACGTCGTTCATTAATCACTTATGATTGTAAACATCCAGTATTAATGGCTAAAAACTCGCATTACGCCTTGTTGTTGTGCCGACGATGGCATGTGTTGACGTGTCATGTTGGCCCGCGAGCGTTAACAGCGTTGATATCACGTCAATTTTGGGTTGTATCACTCCGGTCTATTTTACACAAAGTACTAACAAATTGTACTATTTGCGTCCGGTTAGACGCGCGACCATTACAGCCGCTAATGGCAGATTTACCTTGTGACCGGGTGCGCCCACATCGCCCTTTCGAATACGTAGGCGTGGACTACGCGGGACCGTTACAAATGCGTGAATTGCGATTACACAAGTCTCGGATTTTTAAAATTTATATAGCCGTTTTTTTTTTTGTGTTTTTCTACTAAAGCGGTTCACCTAAAAGTCGTTTCCGATTTGTCAACTGACGCGTTTTTAGCGGCATTCGATCGATTTGTCGCGGCTTACCTAGCGACATATACTCGGATTGTGGCACTAATTTTGTAGGGGATGACAAGAAATTGCGTTTACTTATTAACAGTGCCGAGTGCCAAGCATCTATCGGTAACGCCCGTGCCACATGTGACTGGTATTTTAACCCACCTAGCGCCCCTCACTTCGGTGGCTTATGGGAGGCGGCGGTCCGTTCCACCAAGCGGCTCTTAGTGAGGGTCATCGGCAATCATATTTTTACTTATGAGGAGTTCTCGACAATTTTGGTGCGCGTTGAAGCTGTACTCAATTCACGTCCCCTTACACCCGCTTCTACTGACCCTCATGATATTGACTGCTTGACGCCGGGACACTTTTTAATCGGACAACCTTTGTTAGCGGTCCCACCCCGATCAGATCCTGTGTCGGCCCGTGATATGTCCAACCGATGGAAACTGTTAGACCAATGCCATCAGATCTTTTGGTGCCGTTGGTTGTCGGAATACCTAACCACCCTCCAGGAACGGTCCAAGTGGACCTCTGATGTCCCGAACCTTAGTGTAAATGACATGGTAATAGTGATAGACAACAAGAGTCCCCCGTTGTCTTGGCGACTAGGCCGTGTAATAAAATTGTTACCGGGAAGCGACGGTCGGGTCCGCGTTGCTCGTGTTTTGACTCAAGCTGGAGAAATTGTTCGGCCCGTGGTTAAATTAGTATTGCTACCCACCAAATGAACACTGTTCAGCTGGGCCTGGTGTTCCTCAGCGCATTGCTATGAACTACCATCCTTCCCCCTTTCATCCCCTAATGCGCGCTCGCTATCAATGATATGTGCTTTTAACGAATCGGGTATTGTGACTGAGGGAGTCCTCTCATTATGTTTTTTTTTGTTTATTTATTTTTTGTCTATCATTATTCTGTTTATTATTTATGTATTATTTGTATTTCTGGTACTATTATCATGTATTTATTTTGTGTTTAATATTTATACACTTGATTATTTATTATTTATAAATTATTACGAGCCATATACGTTCTTCGTTTTATAAATTATTTTTATTACGTTGTTTTGTAAGCTAATGTATCATTTATAAAAAAAAAATGTAATATTCCTCCTGCCTGATCGACAACAAAATAATCCGGACCTTCATCTCTGTCGCTGGAATTCGACCATCCAATTGGACCAACTTCGTGTGAGGAACAGCTCACAGGGGGGAGGATACTTGAACGCGGCTGACTTCCCGCCGAATTGTCTACCTGGCGTCATTGCCAAAGGCTTCACAAGTCTCGCGCGATCGGTGTGGAATGTCCGCGACAGCCATCCCCCCTCTACGCACTCGTGGCCGGCCGATATCACTACAACTTTCATCCGAGCCGGTCTATCTTTTGTCAACGGCCGAACCTTGCGTGTCCGAGTGCTGGCCCGTTCGTTCCGTCTTGGTTTTTTTTTTTTTGCTCTTTTGACCACGTGGTCAACCGACCTGAGTTTGAGTCCGTTAAAGTTTTTACCTTTTACCTTGTGTGCGCAATTTCATCGTAAGCTCCGAGACAGTCGTGGTCTGACGTGTGCGTTACACTTCATCGCTATTTTATAATTCCGTGCGACATTATAATTATAGTATTATACATATACCTACGTGTCATACGTCAAAAGGCTGTCGCCTTACCAGCCCGGATTTGTGGTCGTGCCGAGTAGCAGCACAGGTGATCCTTTCTTTCATTATTGTGTTATTATATTTATATTGTATGATTTGTATGTAAACAAAAATCTTTTTTTATTTATTATTAATTATTATTATTGTTAGGAGTAATACGGGCCCGCATATTTGATATTATTGTTATTGTTATTATTATTATTCTTATATATATATATCGCTGTTTTTTTTTTTATGGTTAATATAATACGTCTGACGCCCAGCGTCCCTTTAGCCTATCATAATTATTTTGTATCTTAATATTTTATACATTAGGTGATCCTGTAGTCCTGTCCATAGCATTACGCGAGTCATTGCCGCTAACCGTGATTTTTAAAAGTAGGAGCGGAACGGCGCACATTATATATTATCAATTTACACTGAAAATATATTATTTAATTCTTGATTTAATCGTTTTTTTAATAAAAAATGCGTAGAATCAGTTTCAGCAGCAAAAGAGAATTTTTAATGACGTTCGAATCTGGCTACAATAATATCCTTAACATTTTTTACAGATTTTATACCGTTTATTATTATCTTAAGTTTTTTTTGTTTGAACATAACCTAACAAAAGTCCACTTTCTGGGTTTTTATTTGATTGGTGGTGTGATGGAAAGGACAAATCGTTCGATACTTTTCCCAACAATACAATACCTGTTCATTAAATTTTGATACGAGGTTTATCGCTTTATTGCAAGTATTGGCAATTATCTTTTATCTAAACGCCGATACCTGAAATTATTTTACCTTATCCGATCTTAGAGCACGCGCGTAATCTGGAAGCATTTTACGTAAATATCAATAGGCCACGTGTAGTAGCTATGTAATCATAATGCCTATGTTTATTTATATTACAATATATATTTTTAATTTTAATTGATTATTACATATTCTAACTGGCGCAATCATAGAATCATGTACATAATATTTTACATTTGTGTTACCGACTGGACTACTGCCGATTCTTTAATATTTAATTCTAGATCATAGTTATGCTATAAAAAATAACAGCACCTATAGGCTATAAGATAACATACTCGATAAAATAAAAAGGAATTGTTTTATACATATTTCCTTTGCTTTGAAAATTGTCAGCCGTCAGGTGCAATATAAATCCATAAGCATTTAGTAATAAGTAGTAATTATTAACGAATATTTTATATTGCATACCGAATTATAATTATCGAGCTCATATCCATTTAGTAAGTATTTAGTAGGTATAATAGACTATATTATCCTTATTCCTTAGTATTAAAAGTAGAATATCTTCGGAAGTTTTCGTTCAAATTTCGATTACAATAAGTCAAATTTTTCAGAAAATTACCTGATTCACATTTTTCTTCAAAATACATATGTTCTCATTTGAAAAACCAAAGTTTGTATCGCCACAGGATATTCCTTAAATGTTTTGAAAAATCTAAATACTCGAAAATATCGTCTTTAATTACATTTAAAAATTCCAAAAATCAGAATTTGAATATATGCATAATTTAAGCATTAATATGGTGTGAGCATACTTAAAAAATCACCCTGTATAATATATTATAAATTATCTCATTTAATGTACCACAAATCGTTTCTGTAAATTTATACTTTTTACATGGAAACACAATAACAAAGTTTTACTCTAAGCAGCTCTGTATTTGTATATCGTATATTAAATTTCTATAGTGATTTAAAGGATTTTGATTTCTTTGAGAAATAACATATTATGAATTGGTTGGCAAGAACTTGATTAAATCTATATAATTTGATATGAAAACTAAAATAAATCAAATCGTCTAATGATAACCTTTAAAATTCTATAGAACTTATCGACATTATAAACCATTCAATTTAGCAGTAAAACTACACAAACTAAGCCGACACAATCGAATACGTTATAACCTTATAACATAATATTATGAATTATATAAATTGCCTGTTTCAGTCCTACTAATAGTTTGGCAAAAACTTAATTTAACCTATATGTATAATTTAATACAAAAACTAAGCTAAATCAAAGTGTTTAATGATGATTTTAAAATTCTATAAAATTTATCTATATTATAATCCATCAAATTTAGCAGCAAAATGACACAAACAAATATAGATGAGCAAAGTGCGAAATTTGACGTGATATCAATAGAAAACGCATCAACTAGTTTTACAAAAAATAATGTTTCTGTGCCGGCAGTGAAGAAAAACACGGAGGATGGATCGATAGATATTGACCGGTTAAGGAATTATCAAAAAAGGTATAAAAACAATATAACACATAATAATAACATATTTCATAAAATAAATTTACAATTTCGCCAAAAAAAGTTTTGTTTGATGTTGGATTTTGAAATTAGATTGTTCAGAGTTTTTAGAATTCAGAAAGGCGGTAACATCGACGCTTGGTGAAATAATGGGATACATGTAATATATATTATAAATTATTTTAAAATTTATTATTATTATTTAGAGAATTAAAAAAAAAAAAATAATCAGAATACTGAATAGTTTATACATTAACAAGTTTTTTATAGTTAATTTCATGAGTATTTTATAATTCTTTATAAATAACACTGTTGTTATAGTTTATTAAAAATATAATGTAATATAATATAATTTATTGTCTATAATCATTGTTGTATTTTTTTTTTAGAACAATATAGAAAATAATACCTAGTTTTATTCCAATGATATCTTGTTTTGTAATAATTACACAAAGTACACAATATAGGTATGGTCCATTTCATGAAATGGATGTCCATATAATGTATTTTCGTCAAAATTCACTATCTGGATATCCAGTTCATGAAATGAGTGATTTCACTATGTGGATGTGACATATACATAGTTAACAAAATCACAGGTTAAATAAAGTAAAAATGATAAAATAGTCCTATTGACTACCGGCGGACTCCTTTATTATATTATATAATAATAAAATATTATTAATATATGTATCATAAATATGAATACATTAAATCGGTGATTTGCATTTCTATTAATAGAATTAATTTAAATTAATTAAGACGCAAAACTATTAAAAAAGAGCATTAAAAAATATTGTTTATTGTTTTCGAATTTAAATTATACACCACAGGATTTTCGGAAGTTATAAAGTAATTTTGAAACTGAATTATTTTCAAGCTATTCTTAGTATTCTAGAGTTACAAGTAAATTTTTTTTATATTTAAATATAAAGTTCAAAATACATCGAGATATATTATAGAATATATTTTGTGTTATTTAATATAGAATGAAATGATGAAAAAAGTTAGGTTTGATGTTGAAGAACTCAAGAGGAGTAAATTAGATCAATCAGAGTTTCTAGAATTCAGAAAGGCGGTAACATCGACGCTTGGTGAAATAATGGGATACATGTAATATATATTATAAATTATTTTAAAATTTATTATTATTATTTAGAGAATTAAAAAAAAAAAAAATAATCAGAATACTGAATAGTTTATACATTATCAAGTTTTACGAATTTAAGCATTATATTTTAATAATAATTATTAATATATTACCTATACACCTACTTGAAAATCAAATTAAATAAAATACGTGATTAATCATTTTATGAGCGAATTAAAAATACACAAGTTTTACTCAGAGAGCGTATAATAGGATAGAAAATATCGAAAAAAATTGTTTAGTTACAATTACATTATATGATATAGATATAGATCAATCATGATTATCAATTAGGTACTATAGCCACTGTAGGTATAGCTAGGTTTTACTTGTTTTACTGTTCAATACGTAAATAATATTTTAGAAATAAATCACATGAATATATCAACATGTTACATATAATATAATTTAATTACCTTCATCCAATATAATACCGGCATTTAAAAATTACATTTACTCATTTCCCAGTATTTATGAGGTATATGTTTTTGTTAGTAATAATAAGTAGGTTATTTTTTATAAATAAATTAATGTAACGATCGTTTAGGAAGCGTCAAAAAACCTAATAACAAGTAAATCAAACTTAATAATCTTATTAGAAACCTTGAAAGTACTGATTAATTAAAAACTATCAGATAATTGTATTACATAATTACTAATAATTAATAGGATATGTGATATAAAAATACTTCAAACATAATAGGAATGAATTGTCCTTACCAAACAGAAAAAAATAATCTAATGAAACTCAATTTCAACTCACCCTAAACTTCATCTTCAGATTTTCTAGCCCGTCAACAGTCTTTACCAACTCCACCGCCATCTCCACCACCAACGCAAACACTAAAAAACGATGAGAACTTGTCGTGCCCTCAAAAACTAAACCCATTTACAGGAGAATACCGATTACATTGAAGATTTTCAAATCGGTCGTTATATTCCTGTCAGATCCGGTGTTTCCATATGGCATGCCACTACGGAGAAAAAAAAATTTCGCTCGAAAAAACCGCTTCCGTTAACAAAGATGAAGACTGGTATAAGTATACTGACATCACTGACAGTGTACAATTGTATAAGACGATATGTTATCTATATCACGTTTTCCGTGGTCATGATTTTTAGATGGACATGTTATGGCGAACATCGGTTGCGGTGCAGGACGAAATTTATATAGAGATCAGTTAGTTGCGGCTTCGGTCGCCAATGCGACGAACGCGAGCATCGAACAGCGATACGGATATAGCGGAAGTTGAGCATCGCAGTGGCTCACCGATATCCTCAGGTAGAAGCCACGGCGGTGACAGCAGTGGACAATGATGCAGATTCGAGTAAGTGGCGGCGGAACGGATTTCTACGACATCATGTAGCGTGCAAAAAAAAAGTCCAGGAAAGTCACCCGTCGAAATTTGTTTTGCTATTAGAATAATATACGTGCCAGATTGGAGTATTTATTGCAAAAAAAGTCTTCTTTAGTTCTTTATACATATATTATTTAATAATAATCTTAATATCAACAGCTATATAATATGTATTACTTGCTCAACTTTAGTCAATATTGACACACTACCGTAGAACTTTGTGAATAGGTTTATGCTATGATTAACAAATTAATCGGTATATATTGAAAACGTCATCGTTTCTACTCACAAAAATAAATAAACAAACAAATAAAAATATACACCATAGGGACGAAAAGTTTCAAGTCACAATGAATTAGGTACCTACATATTTTGTAATAATATATAAATAACTTAGGTAATCGTTATTTTTCGTTTAAATATCCAATTTTGCTGAAAATATTAATTTATTATGTTAATACATACGAAAATTATTTTTACTACACATACAATCTTATTAGTAAAAACATAATTATTATTACTTATCATATAAAAAAAAAACTAAAATAAATCAAAGATCAAGAATATTTATAAATAATTAAAAAAGATAAAAAAATATTTTTTAAATTTAATTTTTATTTAAAATGCTAACTAAATTATTTTATGAATAAGTCAAATCTCTACGGTGATTTTTTAATTAATTTTTTTATAAAAACTAAAATAAATATTTAAAACTTACCTTATTGTTAAACTAATATACCATTCACCACTTCATTCAGAATTTAATATTTTTCTTTTTAACAATGTTAGTCATTACAACCAAATGTTTTTGAAAGCATATTAATGATGTCTGTTGTTGTCATTCCACATTTAAAAACGTATTATTTCTCGTACTATTTAGTTTCAAATTAAAATCAATTTTAACTGTTTTATAATTTCCATTTTAGAAAAGAAATATATTATGCAAATTATTAAGCTATTATTTATAGTTATAAGAGGAACTAAAATATTTATTTTTGTATAAGAGAATGATTGATGTGAAATTTAAACTAATATTGACTACGAACATTTTGTGTTTTATTCACAATCGCTTGAAACGTATAAACATTACACAAATATCTCCTGGGCAACGAACAATTTCGTAGTCGCTCTATTTCTTTCCAAGTAGAATATATATAATATATATAATACACAATATACCGATACCAAATTCATACGCAATTTTCTCTAAGCTTATTTTATTCATTTTTTTACTCTTCGTCAACTTTTGTTCATGTATTCTCGAATTCATAGGTTAGGTACATGTCTACAACGTCAATTAAAAATTTAATACTTGTAAAACGCAGAGCAAAATATTTTGATAAACAAGAATTTATTGATAAACAAATGCGAACAGCTTAAAAAAAAATTATATTCCTTTTACAATACTTTAAAACTATTTCCCTTAAAAGCCCCTTTTTAAAATAACAAGATGTATTTTTTAATTATTGAATCCTATATATTTGGGCTAATCATTATTTATTTTTATATTATTATTTTTTAAATATCACTGACAAAATAATTACTAAATATGACTATTAATTTCCCAATCTATCCATCCTAGGACTACGAATGTGTTCAATAGTGATGTAGTGGGCCAGCAACTGGTCGTCGAAATTGCAGGTCGTGTCGAAATATTTCTAAGTGTCATTTATTTAATTAATTGAAAATATTCTAAGTCCAAATGATAGATTTCTGATATAGACTGACGTGAAAGTGCTTGCGCTAACTCTGGTAAATCACGTCTGCAGGAGTCCTGCTGACGTCCGGGGCCCCCTTATATAGTCAGTGTCTTTTTCACCTACCCATGTATCCTCTGGCCTATTCCTAACAAAATCATAGTTATTATAGCAATTATATAGTTGAATATTTACCGAGGATTTTCGGATGGCTCTTGAGTCTTGTGCCCAAATTTCTGGCGGAAATAAACAACCATTCTCCACGTATGTATTTAAAATGTAGTCAGAAAACAAACATCCAATATTTAAATCGGGACAACCTATTTTTTTAATTCCGTCCTTTCTTTCTCTAATAAACCGATATTTATGCAGATTTAGTAAAACTAGTGGTTTACCTTTTTCAGAAGTTATAAAATTAACTTTATTTTCCATATTTCACTCGAAAAACACGAAACACGTAAGGAAGTTGATAATCCAACGACGGTTATTCACTGAGTTATTAAATGATAGGTATACTGCAGTATACATAATATTTTATCGAGTGCGAATATCATAAAATATCCTAGTAAAATAACCGATTTCGTTATTGCCTATCAAATATTACCTATTAGATCTCAATTAATTTTAAATTGTATGTTCTATACTATAGAATAATTGGGTGGCCAAACAGTCGATCGCAATCGACCGGTCGATCTTGGACAATTTCAAAGTCGATCATATTAGAATTTATTTTTAGGGCCACGCGCTCTATGTTTCTTTATAATAGTCGATCAATAAGTTGATTAATAAGTCAATCCACAAAGGTGAAGTATATTTTTAGTAGATCGTGACCAAAAAAAGTTTGGCCAGCTCTGTTCTATAAGTTCAAAGCAAATGGCAACAGTACAGTTCAAAGTTGCAGATAAAAATCGTACGCAATCGTAAACATTTAATGTTCACGATTGCGTATGTCGATTATAAAGACCGTACGCAATCGTGTTTTACCGGCGTCGTAGTACCCCCTTTTATGTATTATGTATTATGTATTACGGGACATCAGAGCACGTAGCAGTGATAACTAAAATAAAATTAAAATAGTGTAATTTAATGCATATGTATAATACAATAGGACGCAATCGGGACATAAATAAGGTAGAAAAGGCTATTTTACCTATCTGACGCAATCGAAACGGATACAAAACGACATTTTTACCTAGGATTTTGGAGAACGATTGGGAACACACGTTTAGGTACACTTTTTTTCAGATAATAATATTTTTTAAATAATACCACATGTAAGTACACTTTTTTTACTTTTTAACTTTAAATTTTATTATTATTATATTATTAGCGTTACCCAGGAGACACCACGAGGAGGTTGGCGCTTAATAGTCTCCCAAAAACGTTTATTTTTATTTTTGTTATAATTAATATTTTAATTATTTTATTTTGTCATATTATATTAAAATATTTGTCAATATATTTGGTTAATTTTATTTTATTTATTTACTTATCTATATTATTTACTTTTTTTCCAACAAAATTCGTAGTCGAGTATAACTACGATAATAATCATAGAATAATCAAAATAATATAAGTTGGATATTATTTGGTTTGGAGATAAAGTATATGATGAAGTATACCCAAACATTCTCTGATTTACCAGGTAAAAACGAATATACGTTTTATTTTATGTGCCCAAACGTTGTGTTTATTTGTACCCAAACGTGATGACTTTTGGGTCAATGTGACCAAACGTTCAGCCCCCGTAAATTCCTACACGAGAGTAACAGGTAATTAGTAATTTAAAACTTTGCTTGAATGTTTAATGTTTATGCAAAATTTATAGCATATATCCTAAAAAGTAAAAACTAATAAATAATATTAACCGCCTGACCACTATCGTTTGATTTCGTAGTCAGAAGGCAAGTTCAAGCTAAAGTACAACTTTTGTTCTTAAATTTCAGTTTTCTGGTTGCTTACAAATTATTAGGATATTTTGAATTTACCTACAATTATTTATAATCAGAGCGCATATTTGTATGCATTTGCATATTTATTCTGGTTGATTGTATGATATGCTAAGCGAGCACAAAATTTGTCTTGACATAACGATTTAAGAACTTTTTTAGTGCTTTTTTTTGCATATTTCTTCTTTTAGTGCATATTTCGATGGTTTTTTAGACATTTTTGAAATATATACTATTGCTTATTATAATATAAGAAAACAGTTTTATATTTTTATAGTTTCGAATAATATTATTATAATCAATAAAATTATTTATATCAATCTGATCTTTATAAGAAGTAGCAAATCATTTACGATTTCACTTATAAATGATTTCAACAAACATCATATCGTGACCATAATTTTATTTTACTCCAAGCATGACATTTGTACAAAACTATAATATGTTTTTGAATAAAATGATCTAGTCCAGTAAAATTAGCACACAATTGAGAAATAATTTCCCGAAAGCTGAATTTTGGTATATAAGTAGTTTATACCTCACTCATAAACATACTAAACATCCTGACACATAGCCTTGTGAGTAGCCCCCACCACTCTTAAAAGAGGTGCGCACCCCTTTTACTGTTTTCGCTTATAACTCATCAGCTGTTCAAATTACAATAAAAATACTTATGCCCAAAAATTAAAGACCAAACAATTTACCATTGAATAAACTTACTTCAATTATATATATGTTGTGGTAAGTATTATATTTAAAAAAAAAGATTAAAAATGTTTTTTTTAATTCTGTTTGCGAGTAAAAACCGTCAATCATATGCTAAAACAACCTATGACAAAAGTTAACGAGCAGATAATATTATGTTATGACACGCTAAATTATTTCATCAATTTTAATTATTGTAAGTCATAATGCTATTTATATCGGTGGTGACGATGTAATTGAACAAGTTGTTGACTAAGATTAATAATTTAACGCGTTATAATGTAATAATATCTGCTCAACTTTTGTCAATGATAAATTGTCGTTGGTTGTTTTAACGTATGCTGACGGCTTTTACTTAAACAAAATATAAAAAAAAAAAAATTAATTTTTTTTTTCTTTTTTTTAAATATAATATAATACTTACCACAAAATATATACAGGTTGATTCTTTTATCACTGTACACTTATTATTTCAAAAACTGTTGACTTTCAATTTTTTTTTTCAAAATGTTTAGTTTTATACTTTTCTAAAACTACCTATATAGCATTTAAATTTTTTCTCTCTTAGATTTAGTGAAACCACTATCAAAATTTTATTTCAAATGGAAGCTTATATTTAAAATAAAGATCTCACTATTAGTAATAAAGGTGAAAAAATAAAAATGTTATATGGTTTTAGAAAAGCATGAAACTAAATATTTTGAAAAAAAAAAAATTGAAAAAAGTCAACACTATGAAATAATGAATGAACAATTATAAAAGAATCACTTTGTATATTAAAAGTAAGTTAATAATTCTATGGTAAATTATATGGTCTTTAATTTTGCTCATAGGTATTTTTATTGTAACTTGAACATCTGACGAAATATAAGCGAAATCAGTAAAAGGGGTGCACCACTCTTATAAGAAGGGTGCGGGTCTACGCACAAGGAGTAGATGTCAGGACTTTTAGTATATTTATAAACTATTTATAAACCAAAATTCAGCTTTCGGGAAATTAGTTCCGAATTTTGTCGATTTTTGTCTTATTTGACTGGGACTAATCACACTAGAAATATAGTAAAACATAATGAGTTTTTATAGGAAAAAAACATTAATTTTTAATATAAAAATTACCTTTAACTACCATTTAATTTGTCGCTAATTTAAATAATCCAATCTACAGGTAAACCGATTATAAAACACAAGACAAAAAGAACTAATACGTTATGAAATTCATCAATACCTAATCAACCTGATCTGAAAAAAAAAGTTTCAAATCGCTTATGATTGTGCTTATAAATGATTTCAACAAACATTTAACTCTGATTGAAAACAAAATTAACTGTGTACAAGGTTCAGTAACAAAGTACTAAATGTTTAATTGGATTATTTATAATAACGACAAATTAAAAGTTATGTTAAAGTCATTTTTATATTAAAAATTAATGTATTTTTTCTAATAAAAACTCATTGTGTTTAACTATATTTATAGTGTTATATTTATACCTATTCTGAAGTTATCTTAACCGGAAAATTTTTCCTCTCATTGATTTTGGCCGTCTCTTCATTCGTACATTTTGTGTGGTTAAAAGAGCTGGTGCATGTTTTGTTGACTTCATGGTAGGTTTCGGTGGTGTCGATTCATACTGTATTATGCTAAATCGGACAATTTAAAATGAAAATAAATTATATATAATTTTAATGGTCATTATTAAACGATTCAATGTAGTTAAGTTTTCGCATCAAATTATATTGGTTTGGTTTGGTTAAGTTCTTGTTAAATTATCGGTAAGGCTGAAGGGGGCCATATAATATGAAGTTCATATTATCATAATAAAATGTTATAACTTATAATTTATAAACTAAAATCAAAAATATATATATAGTTTTTTTTTACAGTGGAACCTGATAAGTCATAATAAATACCATTCCCTTGCGAAAACCTAGATTACTCGAAAGAAAAACTATTGATAAATCGAACATTCTGAGTTCTGAATAATATAGACAGCTAATGACAGATAATTCTTATAATCATTTGTCTAATCTACTTGTGCGTTCCGATAATTTAATCTAATCCCGGTATTATATTTATTATTGTATTATTCATTCAGTTTATTTTCATTAGGTACCTACATTCGGTATTGTCAGTTACGATCGATCGATTACACATGTACGGTAGTATATAAAATGTAAAAAATATTAATTATTTTATCACATTTTTATCATGATTGTTTAGTAATTAGTTTTATATAATAACAAAAACAATACACACTGTAAATTGTAATTAAAACTATAATATTCATACATAGGTAGATACGTTTTAAAAATTATTTAAGTCGAAATGTTTTCCTAAACCATAGTGAGTCAAAACCCTTGATAAGTCGAAAAATTGCATTTGAATTTCGACTTATCAAGATTTCAATGTAATATCATACGTTGAAAACAATTTAGTGACTAGGGGAGCATGAATTAAAATTTCCTTTTATTTATTAGAAGCATTGTGGTGGAAAAACCGCAAAAATATTTTATAAAAATATGTTATTAATATTGAATATTATATTGATTTTTTACCTGTACTTAAGATTTATTATCTTCTTTAACATGTCATCTATGTTTTCCTTCTTGTTTTTTAGTTTCTCCACTGGCAGTGAATCATTATTTGTTGTTAAAGTATCTGGTGTATGTTTTACTGATATAGTGTCCGATTGTGCACTTGTCGTATTCGTATATGTTGGTTTGTATTGAACCGTTTCACTACAAAATTAGAAGGTTTATAATAACTATTAATTATATGGCATATTAAAGGTCATCATTACACGATTTAATTTTGTTTAGCTTTCGTATCACAATATTAAAGTAAAGTTAAGATAAGTTCTTGTCAAACTATCGATATGACTTTAGGAGACAATATATTATGAAGTTGAAGTACATTGTGCATAAGTTATGTTATAATTTATAATATTAAAAGGAATGTTTACAATTAATGCTACAAAGCATAATAACTAATAAGGCGATTAAAAAATGAAAAGAATACACAATAATGATATACATAATGAGGAGAGAGGCCATCCAGTGATGACATTTTTTTTTGCAAATTAATTTAGTAAATCATTTAATAAATCTCGACACCTTTTTTCTTAAGATGCGTGTGGAGTTTCAAGGAAGCGAGTTGGATGCAAGTTCAGCAATTATAGAGGATTAGAACAAGTCTATTACAATTTATAGTGTAAATTTTTTTTATAATGTTTTGTGGTTAATTGGTTTACGAGTTCTATTTTAAAGTAATTTTAAAGTTAGGAATTGGATACGTACCCTGATTCAAAACAGATAATACGGAGAGTGAGGCTGGCACGGTACATAATTGGTAAATATATAAATAATTGAAAAAAATGTAAATAATATCACGTGTAGGAAAAAATGAAGAGAATGAGGGACCTTGAATTGTGAATTTACAAGCAATTGGATAGAAAAATCGTGAATGTATTGAATAAAAATATGTTATTAATTTGTAGGTTTTAACGTATTTATAGATTTTTACCAATTTGTTTGTTTTCTTAACTCATCTAATAAGTATTTTGTGTTTTCTTCCTTCGGTTTTAGTTTATCCAATGGTAGAGAGTTATTGTTTGTGGTTAAACAAGCTGATCTGTGATTTATTAACATCGTGGCAGGTTTCCCGATTGGAATATCCGTATAATTTTGAACCAAATGGTCTCGTTTTTTTTTACTGGTAAATTAAAAGTTTTGTAATTATAAAAAATTATATGGCATTTTCAAAGTCATCATCACAAGATTCGATTTATTTTAATTTTTCTAACAAAAATTTAGGTTTAGTTAAATTTTTATGAAACTATATATGGGTAGTACTGAAGAAGGCAATTATACATAATGAAGTTCATAATATGATTTTATAACCTATTTATAGATCATGTACATGTGAAAATAGAAATTTTTGTCATGCATTTTTTTTGAATCTATTCATCCGATTATATTGATTTTTTTTTTTTTTTTGTAAATGCGAGAATACATCTTGGATCAGGTTTTAAATGTATTTCTGATTTTATAAGTTATGAAAAATCGGTTTTTTAGTTTTTTTAATTATCGGAAAATACGCACATTAAAATATTTATTTTCATGTGTGTCACCAATTTATTAGTTATTATTATAAACTAGTATTTTAGTGAATAGTTGATGTAGTATAACAACACAAAACTTTTCGTTAGTTTTAGTTTACATTATTGAACCTTTGTAAGTTTGAAAAGGAAAAATAAAATTTGGGTTGCTTAACAAAAAAAAATAAAAGGAAAATTATTAAATTGTCAATATAATAAATCAAAAGTATTATCTATACGCCTAAATACCTAATTAGAAAACAAAAAATATTATTTATCCACACATGTTACGCTAAATATTAGCATTAGGTAACCAATTCTCATGGATGCAACTTGTATCGACAATGAAGTGCTAGTAATTTATACAACTTATAAATAAACTTAAAAATATTTAAAATGTATATGAATAATATCATGTAAGAAATAATGAAGTGAATATAGATTGTGAATTTTCTTATATTAAACAGAATCATTGTGATTAAGAACCAAAAAAATATTTTATAAAAGTATGTTATTGAAGGTTATAATGTATTTATAGAATTTATACCTGTCATAAAGTTTTTTTAACCCGGCAAATACTTGTACTAAATTGTCTTTCGTTGGTTTTGGTTTCTCCAATGGCACAGAAATACTATTTGTAGCTGCATTTTTTATTGACATCAAAGCTGGTTTCGCAGTTTTATCGTCTATATTCGTTTGTCTGTGCTTGGTTTGTGTCATTTCATAGCTAAATTGGATGATTTATAATTATAATAATATTATTAAATTTTTATTTAATAAATAAATTTATATAAAAACACCCCAAAGGTTTTGAGTACAGTAAGTGAAAAATAACATTGTCGTTAAATTTAAATTTAAAAAAAACGGATTTTAGCTTAAAACAGGAATCGAAAAGAAAATCAAAATTATGACTTACCTATAATTAATATATTAAACTACATACTAATAAGTGACAAACCAGACTATTTGGAAAGTAATTATTTTTAGAATGAAGTATAGCAAAAAGTAGATTAATTCTGGAATTAAAAGATAGTACTTTAGTCTTTAAGGCTAATTTTTTGTAAAAATTCTAGAAAGTCGAAAATAAATTTCACAAATGAATCACATGTATTATGTACGCAAACGGTTATCGCTCAAGATTTTATACACAAAAGTGACATAAAATACTGATCATCTAGTTTTTAGTTATACTTTAAACCCATAAAGTTAACATTCTCATTAATATTATGATAAGGATATATCGTTTTATAAACATAAAAATGTAAAACAATTTTCTGGATCTTTTATTATAATTTATAATTAAATCTAATTAATTAGTATTCCATAATACCGTACCATATTCAAATGATGACCTTACTAACGAACAATACAATACTTTCATAAATAAAAAATCATTAAAATCAGAATAATACCTAGATTCTTTTTTTTATATGTACTTAAAAGTTTTATAGTTATAGGGCCAGACGTTATTATGCCTTACCCCAGCAAATATTGAAATGACGCCCCTAATTTAACTTAATCTTATATTGAATACAATGCAATAGTATCATGCTGACGAAATTGTAAATGTATTTTATGAAATATACTATTATATTATTATGTGTTTATTGTTTTAGTTTAGTTTTCGTATCAAATTAATAATTATAGGGTTAGTTAAGTTTTTATTAAACTAGTATGTTGTTTATTATGTATTTACAAGTTTTTACTAAAATTAAAAATATATACATATTTATATATATATATATAAATATTCGTGGTAAAAATGGGCCACTAGGTGACCATGATTTGTGAATGTTCTTGTATATTGTATAAGCGATATGATGGAGAAAACATAAATGTGTATTATGAAATGAATTATGTTATATTTATATATAAATACCTATTCAAAGATTCTTTCATTTCGTTAAATATTATGTTTTTTATTGGGGTATTTTTCTCTGCCGATGTAACATCAAAATTATTTTGTGTAATATTAGTTGTTGCGTTTTTTTTTGTTATCGCCGTAAGTTTTGCATTTTGATCGTCTGTATTCGTTTGTTTCGGCTTGGTTTGTGTCATTCCACTGCTAAATTGAATGGTTTATAATGTAGATAAGTTGTATAGAGTTTTAAAATCATCATTACACGATTCCATTTATTTCAATTTTTTTATCAAATATTTTAGGTTTATTAAGTTTTTGCGAAACTATATTAGTAGGACATAATGAGACAATATACGGAATTTATGATAATTTGTTGGTATGTTGCTATAATATCTAATCTAATTATATGTAATATTTATATGAATATACGTTAGAATAAAATATGAGGTATGTAGATGAACACGCCTCATACTTTTTAAATTATCGTGTATTTAATACAACTATTTTTATAGATTAACTATAAATGTATTTTATTATAAAATTGTATTAATATTGTAATAAGTTATGATGTAATTATACCAAATCCGAAATTTATTTAACGCAATGTAGTTTTTCGTTGTTTTTGGTTTCTTCGCTGTTTCAGAAACATTATTAGTGGTTAAACTAACTCGTGTGTGTTTTATTGACTTTGTGGCATGTTTCACACTTTGCACGTTCGTTTTCGTATGTTTCGGCTCGTCTTGTCTCGTTTTGCTACTAAATTAAGCGGTTTATAATGACAACAAATAATAATATGGCATTTTAAAATTCATCATTAGTTTTAGTTTTCATATCAAATAATATATATTTTATTAATACAAAATATTATGTTAGTCGTATTAAGTACCTATTTATTTACAATGTTATACGCCAAATTAAATGCAATTTGTTTCATCATATAAATGTTTTCAACTTTCATTTTTTAGCTATAGATACCGAGCTAATGATATTAATTTTTGTGTTTTCTTATAACAACAATGATTGAAATTAAAAAAAAAAACACTACAGAATGATAAAAATAAAACAACGATGTTTTTCATTGTTTTATATTTGACTCGCGAAGAGACCATGAAAACAAAAAGAAAACTTTATAAAACTACTTGTTGCGCCGCCCGAATTGAGAAATTTGATTACTTATGTATACCTACACCGCATAGATATGCTTATGTCGTTTATTATTTTTCACTCTACAAAGTTCAAGGGTAATATTGTAGGAAACAATATATTAAGTTTTTAAAATTTTTCTATATCATTATATACCTATAAAAAACAATTAAAAATATTTAATATTTATGTAAATGTCATGTGTGGGAAAAAATTAAAAGACTAAGAGAACAAAGTGAATTTTCTTGTTTATATTATAATTTATAAGAATTATTGTGTAACTGTGAGTAGGAGAAACTGCAAAAATATTTTGTATATTTTAATATTGTAAGTTATGAATGTTGTGATGTATTTATACTTATTCTGAAAATGTATCTCTTCTGATAGATGTTTTATTTTTTCCTTTTTAGAGTGTGTCTCCGCCTTCGGAACAGAGACATTATTTGTCATTAAACTAGCTGGTGTATTTCTTATTTGCATCGTGTAAGCTTTTACATCTGACATGTTGATATCTATTATTGCTGGTTTCACTTGTTTCGTTTTGCTGGTAAATTGAACATTTTATAATTAATATAAATTATATAGAATTTTAAAAACCATTATTGCACATTTTGATTTATTTTAGTTTGTATTATTAATGGTGGGACGGTTTTAGGTTGTTGATTATCTGGCATGGTGTACGACAACGGTACGTTTTGCCGCTAGATAACGAAGAAGCCAGATAAGGCTGACCGCGTGGGACTGGAGCTGCCCGACGGCCGGCCGTACTATTTTGGTATAACCGTGACGATAATTAGGTTGTAATAATTAAGTTTGTTACCGAATATGGGCTGGAGGCGCTCCTTTTCGATGGCTTGAGGTTTTGGTTGGCAGGCCAGAAGAATGAAACTTTGTTGAACTCGTGGGATGTTTTTTTTTAAAAAAAAACGGACTATAACTATAAGTTAATACGAAAAGAAGGATAAACAGCGAAACACGATGTTATTATGTAATTTATATTAATACTGTAAGTTAAACTGTATTTATACCTATTCAGAAGTTTTGACCTTTCTAATAGGTGCTCTATATTTTCCTTCTTAGTGTTTGTCTTCACCTTCGCCACAGAGACACTATTTGTCATTAAACTAGCTGGTGTGTTTCTTATTTGCATCGTGTCAGGTTTTACACTTTTTTTTCGTTTCGTTTTGCTGGTAAATTGAACATTTTATAATTAATATAAATTATATAATATTTTAAAAACCATTATTGCACGATTTGATTTATTTTAGTTTTTGTATCAAATTATAAATCTTTAGATAGATTTTTGTCAAGTTCTTAATGTAATACTGTAAGAGACAACTAATGCCTTATGTTGTTATATCGTTATATATAAATAAAAATAAAAAGTATGTAATATTTATATACAGATGAACCTATGTAATATTTATGTACAGATGTCCCTATGTATTATAAAATTATATATTAGAAAAATCGACAAAGGTAAAAAGCAACTTAAAATAAAGATACAGCTAAATATATCATTTATTAGGCTTTTTTTATTGAACATTTAAATTTTACGGTGTTCAGATATTATTCGTAAAATTATAATTTCATACCATTGTGCCGACAATATATTGTAATAAGTAATAACCTAGATGCCTAATAAGTATAATAAATAATAATTAAAAATTATATTAACAGGATTCAATTTTCATTGAATCCTAACGTCATATAGGTATATAGATTGTACTGAATATTTTAAACTGTAATAGAAATTGTCATTTAAATAGGAAGTGAAAGAGCTATACATCACAAATGTTTTTATATGCAATAGAATATTCTTACAATAAAATATTCGTGATTTAAAACATTTTATTTTATTTAAAAATATAAGTGAGTAAAACTACATTTCATGATGTTTAATGATGACTGCAAAATCAAATGTACCTATGTTTCTACTAATTAATTTAATATTTAATTCATATGATCATTATTCATAAGTTCATAACAATGTTTATCCTACACATTTCTATGTAAACGAAAAAGGTTTAAAATGGTAATTATATAATAATATAGATTTAATCAAGTTCTTGCCAACCAATTCATAATATGTTATTTCTCAAAGAAATCAAAATCCTTTAAATCACTATAGAAATTTAATATACGATATACAAATACAGAGCTGCTTAGAGTAAAATTTTGTAATTGTGTTTCCATTTAAAAAGTATAAATTTACAGAAATGAATTGTGGTACATTAAATGAGATAATTTATAATATATTATATATTTGAACAGTCAATAAGACCGTTTAAAAATATACATTATACATTAACACAGTCAACGAATTCACACTAAATTGTCGTTCCACTTCCGAAATAGGTTTGCTGGCCAGATTTAATTTCAATCCTACTATATAGAGTAATTGTTGTAATCTTTAAATTTTTTCTAATAGTTGTGATTGATATCCAGTGATAACAATGGTCCAATTTTTCTTGTGCTAAAGAATACCGCATGCGAGTTTTATATGTTTAAGTTCAGAAAATGAACATTCCCTACCAAAATAAATTCGTGCATAACATGGATAAGTATTTTATATTTTATTTTTGTACCTATATAGTAGGAAAGGATTGAAAAACTTTTGGGATCCCAGTGCTCGTATACCGCAAGTGCTATTGATAAATAGAGATAGCGGGCTATTTTGACACAACTATTTAAATTTTTAACTATAACATATCTATACCTAACAGAAATATGTTTTATTATCAAAATATTTGTATGGTTCAACGTGACTATAAACTAAATAAATGTGGTACTTATTACCTTATTTTGACTTTATTTGATATATAATTAAATATATTTTAATCTATTTTATTATAATATATAGTATAATTTTATCTAATGTTTTTATTTTTACTCAACAACGTAATATAAAAACATTAAAAAAAATAGTTTTACCTTACTCAGTGTTTCAGTTTTTATTAAATATGATTTACGATTAATAATTGTAAATTCTTGTATTGACTTGACAATTAAAACCTAGCTATACCTACAGTGGCTATAGTACCTAATTGATAATCATGATTGATCTATATCTATAACATATAATGTAATTGTAACTAAACAATTTTTTTCGATATTTTTTATACTATTATACGCTCTCGGAGTAAAACTTGTGTATTTTTAATTCGCTCATAAAATGATTAATCACGTGTTTTATTTAATTTGATTTTCAAGTAGGTGTATAGGTAATATATTAATAATTATTATTAAAATATAATGCTTAAATTCGTAAAACTTGATAATGTATAAACTATTCAGTATTCTGATTATTTATTTTTTTTTTTAATTCTCTAAATAATAATAATAAATTTTAAAATAATTTATAATATATATTACATGTATCCCATTATTTCACCAAGCGTCGATGTTACCGCCTTTCTGAATTCTAAAAACTCTGAACAATCTAGTTTACTCCTCTTGAGTTCTCCGACATCAAACATTACTTTTTTCATCATTTCATTCTATATTAAATAACACAAAATATATTCTATAATATATCTCGATGTATTTTGAACTTTATATTTAAATATAAAAAAAATTTACTTGTAACTCTAGAATACTAAGAATAGCTTGAAAATAATTCAGTTTCAAAATTACTTTATAACTTCCGAAAATCCTGTGGTGTATAATTTAAATTCGAAAACAATAAACAATATTTTTTAATGCTCTTTTTTAATAGTTTTGCGTCTTAATTAATTTAAATTAATTCTATTAATAGAAATGCAAATCACCGATTTAATGTATTCATATTTATGATACATATATTAATAATATTTTATTATTATATAATATAATAAAGGAATCCGCCGGTAGTCAATAGGACTATTTTATCATTTTTACTTTATTTAACCTGTGATTTTGTTAACTATGTATATGTCACATCCACATAGTGAAATCACTCATTTCATGAACTGGATATCCAGATAGTGAATTTTGACGAAAATACATTATATGGACATCCATTTCATGAAATGGACCATACCTATATTGTGTACTTTGTGTAATTATTACAAAACAAGATATCATTGGAATAAAACTAGGTATTATTTTCTATATTGTTCTAAAAAAAAAATACAACAATGATTATAGACAATAAATTATATTATATTACATTATATTTTTAATAAACTATAACAACAGTGTTACTTATAAAGAATTATAAAACACTCATGAAATTAACTATAATAAACTACTTACATTTCGTATATTGTTTTATTAACAAAATTATTAATTTATTGAATTAAACAATAATTAATGAACTATACCTATACATTTTTCTTCCTTATTATTTATTTTTACATGACGATTGATTATGACATATACTGTTACATAGCACATTATTTTTAAAACAAGCACACTTACTTGATTAGCAAGGATGTTTTGCCTTAAATAGGATGTTTTGAATAAATTCGACATTTTTATAAATAAAAATTGTTATTTGTTAAATTTTGTTAAGCGAAAAATAAAAATTACCTATGTTATTTATATACTATTACAAAATATGTTATTTATTGTGACTTTAAACTGTTCGTCACTATGGTGAATGTTATTATTTGCTTATTTATTTATTTTTGTGACCAGAAACGATAACATTTTCAATATATTCCGATTAGTTTTAAGTAAATTAAACACCTAAACCTATTCACAAAGGTCTACAGTAGTGTACTAGTGTGTCAATATTGACTAAAGTTGAGCAAGCAATACATATTTTATAGTTGTTCATATTAAGATTATTATTAAATAATATATTATGTATTAAGAAGATTTTTTTTGCAATAAATACTCTAATCTGACACGTATATTATTCGGTATCCGGCCAAAATAGCGAAACAATTACCGCGAATGTAAAAATCGCGAATTGATAATAGCGAAAATAAAAATAGCGAATTATAAAAAAAAGCGAAAATACATAATAGCGAAAATCAAACATATTTATTACAATAAAAAATGGATAAAAATAGTTTATAAATGAGATTAAATTACATTCATTATAATTATAATATCGTTAAGTTCTAATAATAAGTACTTATAGTAGTAATAATAATAATTTTAAATAAAATAATTATATTCAACTTAATTATAATTATATCTAGGCATTCAGTGACAAATTATATGCTATACCTTTTATGAAGTTCTTATTCTCATTAGTATTATAATTTGTAACTAATGCATGAATTCTTTTATTACAGTCCTTGTACTTTTTTTTTTTTCTGTGGTTGTTCTCCAGCATTATACTGCTCTCGTTTTAATTCTTCTATGTTTTGAACTTTCTTAATTCCATCCATGAATTTCCATATATTAGGGTGGCTTGCTCCTAAAGAATATGTATTCTATTACTAAAGATACTAATTGTTAATAAAATAATACGAACCAATAACAGATGTAAATCCTCTGTGCCATCCTTCAACAGCGTTGTTTGTTGTTGGAAGACCATTTTTGGCTGAATAGTGACAATTCCAAATATCAATAGGATGTCTTGGTTGTCGTCGAGTTTTTCGTCTTCCTGTTATTTTTCCTACCCAGTTATCCTCGAAATAATCCAAGAATGGCATTACCAGGTCTTCATTTTCAACATAAAATTGTGTTTCTAAAATTTCTTCGTATGCATTAATAACGTTATCTGGTGGAACATAGGCCAAAGCAGCTAACATACGAATATGAAGAGCAAAGTTAGCATTATTAATATAATTTTCGACTAGACCAACATTTTGAATTTGTCGCCACATACATTTAGAAAAATGAAAAAAACAACCTTGTTGTTCAGCGTGTGGAAAAACAATTTTGAATGCATTGATTGAGGCATGTTCAAAGTCCATTATTACCGATGTAGGATTTAAAGATGGTTTTATTTCTAATAAATATTTAAGAAAACGTGTATATGTTGATTGAGATTTATCGGTTAATAATGCATAAATGGTAGGACTAACTGTTTGGTCACCTTGTTGAATAAGTACATGAATAGTGAATAACTGATAAAAAAGTGAAGGTACCGTTTTAAAAGTCCCATCGACTAACCAGTTAGTTGATTGATCCATTAATTTTAAATTATTTTCGGTCGAAAATATTAAAATTCGATCTTGTGATGCTCCACTGTAAAATATTAAAAATTGTTCTCCTTTTATTGTTTTAGTATACTCATCAGCAATTTTAAGGTCACTCACTGTTTTCGGAATAGGTGGTGCGCATTGGTTACGTGTCCGAACTCTTCGTATAGTGTGTTTTAAATGATGAACTGAAGGAATTGCACCGGCTACTCCAGGTACTATTTGAACAGTACTGATTATATCATGTGGAGTATTTTGTGTATGAACAGCCGCTTCTTTTATCTTATTCACAGCCATTTTGCATTGGATTTTACATGGATCGGGAACATGATTATGTGAGTTTTCCTTAGGTTGACTTTTATTTCTACGTTTATCGTAATTATTCTACCTTTACATGAACTTTCTACGCAACGCCAATATATTGTGTTATTTTGTTTTCTATCTTCACGATGCAAAAAGCCACCATACAATAATAAATTCTTATTTTTATTACTTTTTACAAATTCCATTGAAAATAATATTAATATATTTTTTCACTGCACACTTTTTTTTAACGAACAAAAATATTAAGTTAAATAATACAAACTACACTACATTTACGCACTGTCGAACTACAACTGTATTAAATTGTGTCAGCTCAAATATAATATGATTGACAATCTTATCTCGGTATATTTCCAATATTAAAATAGTCATAATAGTAACTAAGATAGCACATTGACGATAACCCGATACGTCCGTGGTTACTGGGTAGTGGGTATATATTAATTGCGCCAGAAATTACAGGTAAAAATAAGTTTTATCAAGTATTTAAGTTTTAGTTTTATATGTTTTATAGTATTTGAAAAAGAAATTATAAAAATCTGCAGTTTCGCTATTATGTATAATCGCATTTAATTAAATTCGCTATTTTTATTTTCGCTATTATCAATTCGCGATTTTTACATTAGCGGTTAATTGTTTCGCTATTTTGGCCTAGACCCATATTATTCTAATAGCAAAACAAATTTCGACGGGTGACTTTCCTGGACATTTTTTTTGCACGCTACATGATGTCCATACCATTCTAGACTCTGAAACGTCCAGTAAATATTACATATACTCAGAAAATCAGAAATCAGAAAAGGTACTAGGTACTAGACAGTTTTTAGCCAGTAGCTAATTTGCAACTGTCTAGGTAGAATGAAAACTATGAACTTTTTTTGGCGAAATTGTAAATTTATTTTATGAAATATGTTATTATTATGTGTTATATTGTTTTTATACCTTTTTTGATAATTCCTTAAGCGGCCAAAATCTATAGATCCATCCTCCGTATTTTCCTTTACCATACGCATAGGAAAATCAGTTTTTGACTCTTTTTGTCTCCTTTGGTTTTGAAATGTTTTTTATCTTTTTCATTCTAAATTTGATGGTTTAAACTTTAAAATAACGTTAAATTATATGGCATTTCAATGGTCATCATTACACAATTTTCGATTTGATTTAGTTTAGTTTACGTATCAAATTAATAATTATACATTAAGGGTTAGTTATGTTTTTACCAAACTATTAGTAAAACTGAAGAAGATAATAGATGATACCACCTTTCTAAACTCTAAATATTCGGAATGATCTACTTTATTTCTCTACAATTGTTGAACATCAAACAGAACTTTTTTCATCATTTCATTCTATATTAAATAACACAAAATATATTCTATAATATATCTATTATATATTATTTTTGTACCTATATAGTAGGAAAGGATCGAAAAACTTTTGGGATCCCAGTGCTCGTATACCGCAAGTGCTATTGATAAATAGAGATAGCGGGCTATTTTGACACAACTATTTAAATTTTTAACTATAACATATCTATACCTAACAGAAATATGTTTTATTATCAAAATATTTGTATGGTTCAACGTGATTATAAACTAAATAAATGTAGTACTTATTACCTTGTTTTGACTTTATTTGATATATAATTAAATATATTTTAATCTATTTTATTATAATATATAGTATAATTTTATCTAATGTTTTTATTTTTACTCAACAACGTAATATAAAAACATTAAAAAAAATAGTTTTACCTTACTCAGTGTTTCAGTTTTTATTAAATATGATTTACGATTAATAATTGTAAATTCTTGTATTGACTTGACAATTAAAACCTAGCTATACCTACAGTGGCTATAGTACCTAATTGATAATCATGATTGATCTATATCTATATCATATAATGTAATTGTAACTAAACAATTTTTTTCGATATTTTTTATACTATTATACGCTCTCGGAGTAAAACTTGTGTATTTTTAATTCGCTCATAAAATGATTAATCACGTGTTTTATTTAATTTGATTTTCAAGTAGGTGTATAGGTTATATATTAATAATTATTATTAAAATATAATGCTTAAATTCGTAAAACTAGATAATGTAAAAACTATTTTGATTATTTATTTTTTTTTTATAATTCTCAAAATAATAATAATAAATTTTAAAATAATTTATAATATATATAACATGCATTCCATAATTTCACCAAGCGTTGATGTTACCGCCTTTCTAAATTCTAGAAACTCTGATTGATCTAATTTACTCCTCTTGAGTTCTCCAACATCAAACATAACTTTTTTCATCATTTCATTCTATATTAAATAACACAAAATATATTCTATAATATATCTCGATGTATTTTGAACTTTATATTTAAATATAAAAAAAAAATTTACTTGTAACTCTAGAATACTAAGAATAGCCTGAAAATAATTCAGTTTCAAAATTACTTTATAACTTCCGAAAATCCTGTGGTGTATAATTTAAATTCGAAAACAATAAACAATATTTTTTAATGCTCTTTTTTAATAGTTTTGCGTCTTAATTAATTTAAATTAATTCTATTAATAGAAATGCAAATCACCGATTTAATGTATTCATATTTATGATACATATATTAATAATATTTTATTATTATATAATATAATAAAGGAGTCCGCCGGTAGTCAATAGGACTATTTTATCATTTTTACTTTATTTAACCTGTGATTTTGTTAACTATGTATATGTCACATCCACATAGTGAAATCACTCATTTCATGAACTGGATATCCAGATAGTGAATTTTGACGAAAATACATTATATGGACATCCATTTCATGAAATGGACCATACCTATATTGTGTACTTTGTGTAATTATTACAAAACAAGATATCATTGGAATAAAACTAGGTATAATTTTCTATATTGTTCTAAAAAATAAATAACAACAGTGTTACTTATAAAGAATTATAAAATACTCATGAAATTAACTATAATAAACTACTTACGTTACGTATATTGTTTTATTAACAAAATTATTAATTTATTGAATTAAACAATAATTAATGAACTATACCTATACATTTTGCTTCCTTATTATTTATGTTTACATGACGATTGATTATGATATAGACTGTTACATAGCATATTATTTTTAAAACAAGCACATCTACTTGATTAGCAAGGATGTTTTGCCTTACCGTAACATCAGAAAAATCCTTGTCCTCCTGAGATCTTTTTAATGAATTCGACATTTTTATAATTCGATCAGTAGTGATAAAAATTGTTAATTTTTTAAAACAGTCACTGTTGAACTATTAACATTAATAAATTAATTTTAGCAAAATTGAATATTTAAACGAAAAATAACGATTACCTAGATTAACTTCATCTTCATCTTTTCTAGCCCGTCAACAGTCTTGCGGCTCCACCGCCACCGCTATCTTCACCACCTCTGCCGCCAACTCAAACGCCAAAAACGATGAGGACTGAATGCACTTGACTGAACACCCATTTAGGAGAATACTATAACATGGACATGGAAGACTCTCAAATCGGTTGTCAATTTCCTGTCAGACCCAGTGTTGCCATATGGCATCATGTTTTTTTCTAAGTTTATAGTAAAAATATTACGCTGTTGATGGAAATGATTTTGCAAATACGTGTGTACTGTGTACTGTATATACTTACTGATTAGTGTTTTAATATTATGCAGTATCACTATGTCGTTTGCGATTTTTTTAAAGATTAATGAACGATAACATGGATTAAAAAAAAAGTGATTCTTTATTTTAAAATTGTATGTGATCGATTGATATAATCATTAAAAAAAACTCCGCGTACAACGGCAAAAGATAAACTCTGTATATTACAATAATTATTAGTTATAAATTATAATGATGAAAAATTCGATTGATCAGCATATAATTCTAGAAAAAAAAAATCATGACAAAGAATGTTTAGTAGAAAAAATTAAAGCATCATGTAAACTAAAACTTATAATATTTAAGTTAATATATAATAATCATAAATAATATTAAAAAAATGAATTTTTTTTTCTCTATCTGTCACATCTTTTGGACGTATCCGAGTTGGGTCCGAGATAACATTTATGATAAAGATAAACAATTGGGTCCGTCTATAAAAACGGTAACATACTAATTGGGTCCGACTATAAAAACGGTAACACACTAATTGGGTCCCATTATAAAAACTGTACCACCAGGCTCCTACGTAAGGCGGTTGGCCTAGGATGGCAAGCTAAGAAAACTTGTAAAAGCCCTTTCGTTTAAATTTTTACCAACCACGTGAATAATTGTATAATATTTTGTTTACTGATGTTTTTTAACATTTTATATATATATACCTAGTCATATTTTTTAAAATTTTACACTATATAATACCTACTAATATTAACATTTTAACATAGTTTACTATATATACCTAATGATATTTTTTTAAATTTTACATTATATACCTACTAATATTAACATTTTAACATTGTTTACTATAATATACCTACTGATATTTTTTTAAATTTTACACTATATACCTACTGGCTACTAATATTACCATTTTAACATTTTTACTAAACTTCAAAAAAAAAATATATAAAACCGCAAAAAAATATTTTTAATCATACCTGGGTTCTAATTTATAGATCACTGACAGTCCTAGGTCTGTAAAAATGAGAAGAGAAATGTTTTTTTCGCACGGACCCAACTAGTGTAGTACCCTAAAATATCCCGGACCCAATTCGTTTTGTACCTGAAAAACACTGGGACCTAACTAGGTTAAATAAGGGTCTTCCGGACCCAACTAGTAAACGCTGCATCTTTTGATCCCGTTGCAGACGGTTAATTGAAGTTTAACAGTATACTGTATGTCTGTCTGTCTATCTGGGTGCATGTTAACTCCACTACAAGTACCCTACCTTTTTTTAGTGTATACTCCGCCAGAAAAAAAAACCAGGTAACAGTATAAAATGTATATCTATTATACATTATTTTTAAAAAAAATATATAATTTTTATAATAATAATTATCCACAAATAATAGTTAGGTACCTACGCCAAATACATAAAAAAATATACAAAACTTAAAAATAAAAATAATTATATTGTTTTATTGTAATGTACTAATGACGTGTATAACGTCAAATAATCATAATAATCATTAAACATGGTTTTTTTTTTTATAATTTTAACTTAAAAATTTGGTTGAAATATACTTTTTTTTTTGCAAATCACTACATGGGAGCCTAACTGTTTTCGCATTGATTAGCCCCCATGCAGCATCGTTTATTGAATGATAAAGATAAGCATATAATATTATTAATATTTATAATTGTTGAGCCCTCTAGGGTACGGGAACTACCTTCCTTAGCAAGCTGGTATATATATACACATATATATATAGAACACAGCCTGAGAAGGTGAATAGAAAAAATGCAACTTAAATGGGGATACGCGGGACGTGATCAGCGTTAACCCCTTACAAATACACAGTGATACACATAAAATAAAATATATACAGCAGTTGCGTGACGATGTCTTTTCGGGACGACCTAAGTCCGCCGCTGTCTGCTAGACAACTCGTACCGAGAGAGATTCTTCTCGGACCGGCCTGAGCCAACCGCCCTACACTTCTCATACGGAGCTCTTCTTCTCGGGTCGGCCTGAGCCCGTCACCCTCGACACTCGTGTTGATATTCGCCATCAGTTGGCCACGGCGGCTTGCCTCGCCCTCTCCTCTACCTCTTTGAGCGTCAGGATCTCCACAGCCATCTTGTATAGAAGATCCTGAACGTCTCAGGATATGAATATACTATACTGTTAAGTTTCACATATTTACTTTAGAAATTTTTACGTATGTCATCGCAATGGATGTCAACATTGTCAACGTATTTAACGTGAGAAGGCCATAAGCGGAAATTTGGGGGAAATACTGGTGGGGGGGGGGGCTTAGTCACTTAACACTGTCAAAGTTTCCATTTATCCATTACAGGTAAGAAAATAAAACTGGTGATTGGTGGTTTACATATTATAGACCTTTTCATTGCCTTTTTATCTAACCGGTATTTCGGCAGAGTTTACGATCGCCTGTCTGTCTGTATTATTAACGTGTATATAATATACACAAAAATAAAACCATACACCATTATTTTGATATTTAATCTTTTATAGTCCATCGGAATAAAATCATTGGAATTGGAAATTTGAATAAAATATATAGTTTGAAACAATAATATGAGCCAAAGCAGTAAGCACAACAAATATTCAATATTGAAAGTATTGGCTAGAGGTATAAATAGACTGTGGAACAAATCGTCATTAGAACAAATATTTCTTGGAATAAATGAGTATTAGGACAATTAATGTACCTACATTTTGAATATTAATTTTATTTAATTAACTAATTGACTATGAAATGGCTATCTAGTGAAACAAAATATATAATTGATCTGTAAGACATCTGCGGTTTTTATCTAAACCTCTGGCGATCGTACACCTAGAACGGATAGTTGGCTAACCACAGTCTTGTTTGGTTAAATATGATAACAGCGTACTGTTATCATGGCAAGCAGCGGTACATGATTTGTTTACATAATTTTCGATACTTGACCGTACAGCGTTGCGTACTGCTCCGAGCACACGCATTGCTAGATTCTCCTCGAGGAAACCCTCTCTAATCTATTAGTTTCACGTCTTGAGTCTAGTCCGTTACATATATCGCAATTCTAAAGTCACCATCTGAAGATTTTTCCAGTAGACGAGGTAAGGTGTTAGTCACACGTTCCTGTTTCTGACGATGTTTTATTCTGAGGACGGTGACGGGATGACGCAAGACGTTTTCAAAGCTATATTCGTCAATGACTTTGACGGCCTCCAGAAGATCTACGCTAAACACGACCTGAGCACAGATATACTGGACGAACATGGCATGACTCCGCTGCAACACGCCGCGTATAAGGGTAACGAGCAAATCGTCCGTTGGCTGTTGAACAGGGTTAGTAAATCAGATTTTTTTTTTTTTGTTTTATCTATTCGGTGTTTACTAATCGTTTTGTTCATTGCAGGGCGCTGACGTTAATTCGGGGAAACATAAGTATCAGTACACTGCCTTGCACTTTGCTGCCCTCAGCGGCAACCCTGTTGTATGCTGTTTGCTGTTGGCCGCCGGTGCCAAAAGTGATCTGACCAATACAGTAGGACGCACAGCTTCACAAATGGGTGCTTTTGTTGGTTAGTACGCTTATTAATCGCATTCACCAGGTGTTCATGACATATATATTGTTTAAACACAGGCAATCACAACTGTGTGGCGGTAATTAGCAATTATGTACCAGAAGAAGAAGTCACTTGTTACACATTACCAGACTCAAATGAAAACGAACCAAAGTTACCTTCAGAGTTAGCCCAACCTGTTCACAAATTTATTATGATGGTATTATTATTATTCATTTTTAATATTGGCAACATCATACAATTAGATTATATTGATTGTTATGACTAATAACTATCATTGTACCATAATATCTTACAGACCAACATCCATCCAGTAAAAGTGGCTCTTGAAATACCTCCAGTTTTCCTAGTTGATGATAATGCGTCAAAAATTTACAAAGTGTTGAATTTGATGTGCGAGCGTGAAATTAATAAACAACTAGAGACTAATGAAGTGATGGCATTCAAGTTTCATTATTTAGCTAGTATTCTGATTGAAATTGCCAAACACAAGTAATTTCTTGTTTAAATAGTTAATAATATATTTTGAATTTCAAAATATTTCTCATTTAATATTTACAGTGATATAAAAAGTGAAAAACAGTCAGATCCAAAGGAATTATTCATTAAGAAAATATTGAAAAGTGAAATTTATTCGGAACAATTTCTTAAGGATTGCATTAGAATGTTTCCATTTAGGGATTGTACAATTTTCAGACAGGTAAAATTATTCTCATTTATATAATTTTGATTTTATCTTGAACTGACCACATCTTAGAATGTTCTACTAATAATAATACTTCTTACCTACAATATATTTAAGCATTAAGGGACCGCCACACCAACATTTGTTTTCTCTATCAATCTCACATAATATAGGAACAGAGATATTCCGTATTTCCTCGATTACGATTCTCTTTAGGGCAAATGCACCTATTATATATTTTATAAAGAAGAATATTGCCTGTGTTTTGACTAGATAGATTTTTAATATTTACATTTTTTTTATAAACTTAAAGATGTTTTAACTTAAAATAATTTTGATTATTATTAACTGTTAATAACTTCTTCAAAAATGAAAATATTAAAAATCTATCTAGTCAAAGCACGGGAAATGTTCATCTTTATAAAATATACAATAAGTAATATAAACTTAACCACAGTTGTAATTGTGGAAATACAGAATATCTTTATTCCTATATTATGTGAGAAATGGACAGAAAAAACTAATGTTGGTGTAGCGGATCCTTAAACAATAAATATAATGAATAAAATAGTATAATCTTAGTGACCTATTTTATAACTGTGAGCTTACTAAACTAAATCCTTCTAAGTCTACTGAGTTTTTGCACTTATGTTGAAATTAATAATCAATTAATTATTAATTTAAATCATGAATTTGTGAAGTACTAGATAAGATAACCTATCTTGTATTGATGAAATGTAGTTAATAATCCTTATTTTTTTTAATAGTGTGAGCTAAAATCTTCAACTAATTTATTTTTAAATATTTGTGATTATTTATTTGAATATACAATTTTACTATATATCTTCTGCAGCTATTCTACTAATTAATTCCAAGAACAAAAATTATTTTAACTTCTATTTTATATATATATATAATTCAACATATGATTATAGAATAATTTATATGATAAATATATTGCTATTTCATTTTAGATGGTCGCTAGTTTGACACGAGGTAAAGATGGCATGACAGCACTCAATGTTATACTGGTAATGATTGGAAATAGACGCGGTATGGGCATAGATTCATTTGGCGAAGAACGTGTATGCGGTACATGTGCTGAAAATAATGCTACCAAAAAATGTGCTAAATGCAAAGCTGTTCAATACTGTAACCGTGAGTGTCAACGTATACATTGGTTTGTTCATAAAAAAGAGTGTAACAGAGAGGCCAGTAACAATGGAGCCTCTCAAACATCTATAGACAGTTCACACGTAGCAGAAAGTTTATCTGGACTAGGGATAAATTAAATTTTACCCAATTAGTACATTATGAAATGTATATTCATTAACTATATATGTGTGTTTAAAATATTTAACGATTAATTGGCAGCATATGTTTTACGTTTTAAATTTAGACTAACGTGTATGTAAAATTACTTTAAAGTAATTTGATAACATGTGTTATAATACAATTTGTATAAACTAAGTCATTTAGAAGCTTTTGATAATGTTTTTTAACATTGTCATAAAACCCATATTATATAATAGAAGTTTGTGTGTAAAACATTTTGAACCTTTATACCTTTGTTAGATAGTGTTTTAATTTGTTTCCAATTTAATAATAAGTAATCCTATACCTGTTTTTAAAACATTTTTTCTGATTAATATTCTATTATTAAAACCTCCACTTCAATTGTTAAAATGATAAGGTCTAAATATATAATGTAATATAATCTGTTAGATGATTGATAAAATATTGTATGCTATTTTGTGTTTGTCAATTAGATATGAAATATAATATTACTCATTACTTAAAAGTATTAATTTTATAATAAATAATATTATATTATTTAATTATACAAACACAACTACAAAAGCCATAAAATTTAAATTACCAATGACAAATATAGATTAATATTATAATAATTGTATGATTTACTAAAAATTATCTTATGTCTATTAATTCATGTATACAAATTGTATAAAAAATCTACAATGAACTCCAAACATCAATTGTAAAGAGATATTTTTAACACTACAACTGTTTAGTATTTATAAAACACAAAAACAAAATCTTTAATGCAAATATTTTTATTTTAATAAAATATGTTAAAAAGAAAAAAGTGCATAAAGTAACAACAATTATAATAGTATTACGATTTGCTGCAAGCAAATTTTCTGATCAAACAATTATTATATTTCCAAAATGTGACCCTATAGTAGTTGATATATTATCCACACACATAAAAAAGTTGGGATCGATAAATTTAAAAACCGTTGATTCTGTAGTCATTTACGTTCATTGATTTTGTTGGATAAACACTGAGATTGCTTCTTTTATGGTGGTGTTTAGCGTCATAGACTTGGATACGAGCGGTTCGTTTGTTAATGGGCTACTAAATTTGCCTCGGCGGAACCATGACATCATGGCCGATCTATCGTAAGTATGTCCGTCTATCCAGAAAAAAATCAATAGTTAAATTTTTTTACGCTTCTTAAAGACCTTATAAACTAGTTTATAATGTGGTTTTCAAAAGGTCTATATCTACGAACTACAACCAATAGAAGAATCAAGAAACGAGTTAATTTTCTTTTTTTTTTCTGTTACCGCTTCATCTGTCTTAATCATCAAGTATAAAAGAAGAATAGAGAGGTCGTTATTCAAATCCTTTTTTTATGTACCTAGTAGGTACTACCTACATACCTTTGCAAACTCTTCAAGCACGAAACTGGGAACTAGAGTTAAACCTCGGATTGTATACCTGAACATATCACGGGATCTCTGAAGATCTGCTGTGTTATAGGACAGATGAACTCGTCGGGTATGTCTGTCGACGACGATAGTTTTGACAATGCCACTTCCAAATCTCGTCTGTCGTCATCTGCGGACGAAACAAATTGTTTTTTTTTTTTTACTGTGTCCCGCCGTTACATGTGCAGTTGACCCGATAGGCGAATACACGTAGTAATAAAATTCGGGTACTCTTATGTCATCGGCGTAATTTATTATATTACACGTTTAGATATACATGAAAAATTGTTCAAATTAAACAAAAATCAGTTATATGAAAATTTGGCACATACTTTTTTATCTATGTTTTTCATTTTTTTTTTTTTAAATCAACCACACCGCAGAGTAGAGTACTGAGCAATAATAATTGTAATTATTATTATTATAATTCGAACGATATAATGGTATAATATGAGTAATATATGACATTATAGTATTGTATTTAGTATTTACACACGTCTTACCGGACATGCCGTTCAATCGCGATCTGTGTGCTTCCAATGACGCCTATCAACCAAAAACAAAAATATACGATCGTTTTATAAATAACATGGCCAAATGGCCAATACCTACATGCTATGACGGTCAAACTAATTTGAACTATCTACAATCTACGTAAATAGTAAAGGTAACGTTAAACATACTATAATAATATAAAAAATAAAGTAAATTAATATCATAATTTCATATAATATAATATACTATATAGATACCTAAAGTGATTGACAAATAATACTTATAATTTACATTCATTCGTATGTGCAGACTGTCAACCGGTACGTTTGGGGTGAGTGTTCATTGTGCTGTTTACTGTGTTATTATAAATATTATATCGTGAAAGGTTAATATTTTGCGGATTATTACTGTAGTTACCTACCGACTTCCTAATTGACGTTGCGTCTTCGTCGTCCAACGGTAAATTCCACAGAAACATAGCTTTATCCAACGACCCTACAATGTTGTTAACTCCGAATTAGTACGCATTTCATTAACTTTTACAGAGTGTCATGAATCATGACAATATCGTGAGTTACCCATTTGGGCCAAAAAAAACTAATTGATTTTGGGTATAGCCCATTTGCGCCAAATTTACCTGTTTAAACATTTTACATTAAATAGTTGGTTAATTCGTAATTTAAAAGACTTCGTTTCTGTAACGTATAATAAAGTTATTTTTATAAGTCTGTCAATAGTAGTATTAAAAATAAACCTAACCCCAAAAATAATTCACAAGTTAAAAAAGATTAAAAACTACTTTAAAAGCAATAGAAAATTATAAATTGTTATTGATTATTATTTTTAAAATTGACTATGATTTAAATAAAATTCTAACTATTGTTTATTATTTGAGAAAAAATATATTTTTTTATTATAATTATACCAGGTGAATTTGGCGCAAATGGGCGGTTGGAAAAAACATACCTTTTTTATTTTGGCGCAAATGGGTGATGCCCACAATATCAATAAATAAACATGTAATTTTAAAATGCTCAATATCCGACGTTCATATTGGTATAGGTATTGCTTTCTAGCTGTGTTTGCACAGTCGCACACAATATATCGACCGTATTGAAATGTAAATAAATAATATTTTAACAATATGCGCATATACACTAGCTGAAGTAAGTAGTGTGTTTATTTATTAAACTATATTATATTTAATTATATACTTAGTTCTTATTATGATATTAGCATAATAGCAATATAATAAATAAATATATATATAAAAAAAGATTGTTCAAATTCATTTTGAAAAACCAAACGACTAAGTACTTAGGTATATTAAATTATTATAATTGTTGTTATAATAACCTGTAGCTAGTATTTTATTATTTGACGAAAATGAGCAACAAGTGAGAATAGCATCTTTAGGATCGATAACATGCAGACAATCTCCAGTTTTCTAAAAAAAAATTAATAAACATTTTAATACTTGTAGGTACGTTAAAAATATGAGCAATTCTCATTATAGTAGGTAACGCAAATAGAATAAATATTCAAGATAAGCCGCAGCCCCCAGAATGTTTTTTAATAATGTTCATCAACGAAATACTTATTATATTGAATTTATATTTTTTGAGGGAGCTTCTAGGAGTTTTTTGGGGATAGGGGAACTCCAAATTCACCATTAAATGAACACCTACAATCTACATATTTTACAACAATATTGACAAGAAATTAAGTTGTCTTTACTTTATAGTTTATAATTACAGATGATTGTCAATTAATACGAACTATAATGCGACCACCAATAGTTATTGATTTAATAATCGATAAAACATTTTTTTTAACATAAATAACAGTTTTGAAATTTGTCAAAACATATAATTACCCAAATACTTACTCTCTGTGTATTTACGTATAACTTATATATACGCCTTTTTGACACTCCGAATTTCAAGTATAGCTAAAATTAAAACTTGTGGGAGATGAAAGATTAATATGACCTAATTGATAACAATTTATTATTGTTTGTGCCAAATAAACTTGTTAAGTTGTTAATACAAATCAAATGACATACACATACCTACACTTTCACTAGTTTCACTTATTCTACACGACAAATCAATTATTATAATTATATTAAATTGTGTTTTTTCCATTTATCTACCGTTTGCCATATTCGAGCTGTCTTATCCAACGATGTAGACGCCAAGAACGTGGTTATGTGCCGTGGGAACTTAACACACGTGATGTCGCTACCGTGACCAACAAACTTCATTTTAAAGTCGATTCGGTCATTCATTAGCCTCCATATTTTTACCACAGCATCGCTGCCGCCCGTTAACATCAATATCGAATGTGATTTTCTAGATGGATCTGCGATATCAACCCAATTAATAAATAATAATATATATTATTATATTGTATAACAGCTAAATACTATGAAGAGAACTAAAAGCACGTCGTATTTGCGAAGATTTTAATTTCCACGATTATTATAATATATTTGGATATATCAATCAGGCATTTTAAAAATTTAAAAGTTTTAGAAATTGGAAAAATGAGAAAATAATTATTTTTAATAATAGGTACTAAATTACAAATTAGCTGGTATCAAAAACAATTAAATCAAAAATGTGCATGCAAATTATATGTAGGTACTAGATTCTGTAAAGCTAACACGAATTATTTAATAATATTAATTTTTTAAATGTGATATCAAAAAGATATATTATAATATTATACATTATTATAGATTACAGAATTAATATTATAGTGATCACTATAATATGTATAATAATATTACTCGTGGGTATACTAATATATACTATTAAATAGTATTTAAGCACAATTTTATTATTTGCCCACTTTTTCTTTTTTTTCAGATATTTAACTTATTATCAATAAATTTAAAACTAAAATCACGCAAAAGTTAAAATATGTAAATATTTATTCTTATAGTTCCATGAATAATATTGAGAGTAATGTAGGTACTGTAACTATTAACTAATTTAACTATAATTATTATTTATGCAATAAAACTTATACTCTTGATCACGAAATGGGCGCTGGTTATTCCGATTTCGTGCGCTTTGTCCTGGACGATTATACTCGTCTCGGATATTATGTGCTTTTTAGGATGAACTGACCAAATTCGGAAATGTCCTTCCACACAACCGGACATTAAATAACGAGAATCCGGACTGAACGAAACACAAGTGACGTCTTCGTCATTCCCGCACAACTTCCTAAAATCGTTTCTATATTATAATAATACATAATAGTGTTGAAATAATGTAATTAATAATGTTTATACTACAAAGTGATACTTTTATCATTAAACAGAAAATTTGTGTATTTTTTTATGCAATCTGAACTCTGAAATTAAAATAACACAACTGTACTTGAAAAATTATGTATTTTTACTAGTTCTTATCAAAATAAATGTTTAAGTTTATCAGTTTTAAATTACATAATAATAACATACTGACATTTTTACTTTCACACTTCATTGCAGAATATTTTTCTGAGAATTTCGATGTTTAAAAATATCTTTAAAAAAAAAATCTTAAAACTATATAATTAACTACTTGTTGGATTAGATTATGTTATTAAGGTGATTCGAACAGAATATAAAAATTAGAACAAGACAAACACGAACAAATTAGAAAACAAGACGTCGTTTATTATATACAAGTACGGGGAGTCAAAACTATCAGTTCACCTTACCAGTGATTTAAAAACCATCATATACGTACGCAACAAGTTGTAATGTTTCGATTTTCCACACGAATACGATTTCGTTGTTGCAAGCGACCGCGATCAATTCGGAGTTGCCAGAAAATGAACAGGATCGGGCCCCGCCATACTCAGTATGTAATGAACCTTTCTGTTTTAGAGTCTATAATTCGATTTGCAATAATGTCCAATAAGTCGTATAATTTGAGTATTTTCCATTGCGACAATGAATCGGTTCAAAGCTATATTCAGAGTAATACACCAAAAGTGTTCATGCATCTACCTTTTTTTCATTTAATAATGAATTTATATTATTTATAAAAATTCTGATTATTGAAGTCTTCAAATAAATTTACTTGAAGATCATATTTTTTAATTCTTGAAATTTTCTGTAAGTACTACTAAAGAGATGTGTCCTGTGATGATACAAATTTATCCAAAAGAAAATCCCCCCTCCATTATATTTATACTGTAAATTATTTAATTATTTTTTTTTTTAAATCTGATGTACCTAATTCAAAATTTGAAATAATAGTTTCTCAATTATTGAAAATATGTTTAAACTAAGGATATTAGTCCTTAAAAATATTTTTTAAAAACTAAAATATACATAGAAGTAATATTGGATCTAGTTGTGTTTATTATCCATGGACCATTTTGAGTTTTAACAAACAACATATACATAACGATGGATTGATATAATAATATTAATAGCTACAATTTTTAAATCATCATATTTACCAAATTATTATTTTTTAAGTCTATATAATATACCTATAAATTATCCTTAGTACCTACATGGCTACATAATGTTAAATAACTCAAAAATGTTCAAAAAGAAAGGGTTCATTTGAAAAACAAAAGTTTGTATCTTCATGGACCATGGAACACTTTTTAAGTATTACAAAAAACCTCAATAACTTAAAAATATGGTATGATTAAATACTGCAAAAATTAGATTAAAAAAAACTACATTTTTAAAGAATAAAATAGGGTTTGCATTTATGGTGAATCCTCTGTGTATGAATATTGTAAATCATTACATTAAGATCCCAAATAACAGTCATTCCATCCAACGAACAGGACGCCATGTACGACGAGCATGGAGAGATGATCATCTGTTGTACCGAATAATGGTGAGCATACAGCGGCGAGTCTTTGCACTCTTCAATATGTTCGCTTTTGTCAACATTCCAAACCCTGATGGTCTTGTCGCTAAAAAGAATTGAAATAAATTAAGACACAGCGGATAATATTTTAAAATCTATTAACGATTGCTGTTACCCGCCGGCCGCTACAAGGTATTTACATTCGTTGCTAAAATCACACGAGTTTACAGCATTCGTAAACATTACTTTTTTCCTAAAGGTCACTTCTATTTGAATGTCTCTTCTGATGTTAACTGCAGATTTTAAGTCCTAAAACCAATATTACATATTTAATTAATTAATATTTACTCTACATATACATACAGTGGCGGATCCAGAAATTCATCCGGGGGGGGAGGGAATTAAAATATATCCATCAGATACTATTCATACATACTTAATAACATACTTATTAATATAAATATGAATTACCTACTTATATTATTTACTTATTATAATATTCACCATTTAGAATTTATTCTTTCAAACTGGTATCAATGACAACATTTTTATACTTTTATAAATTTATAAAATTTAAATATAATAAGCTCAAGGGGGGTATTTACCCTTTTACCCCTCCCTTGGATCCGCCACTGCATACATACATCATATTACGCCTTAAGTATAATATGTTATTATTTATAATTATATATTATTATTAATATGTAGTAAAATAACACTCACTTCTGACGAGTCGTGTAATTTTACGTTTAAATCTAAATGGCCTTTCACGTCCCAAATAATTACAGACTTGTCGTTGGACCCTAAAAAACGTAACGTACAAAATATGCGGACAAATAAAACGAAATATCTACGCGTTACAATTTGTTTTAAATATTTGATTTATTGCTATAATATGTGCATATTTTTAAGTTCCTATATATTATATTTTGTACATACAGTACGAGTACAAATTACAATATTATGCAGGGCATGTATGTTCACGAAAATTCGTCCAAATTATGTGAATCCGTGAGCGCGAATGTTGTATTATAACAAGTTATAGAATCGTTGGCAATTTACCAGTTGCAAACAGTAAACCGTCTTGAGAGAATCCACAAGTGTTAACATAACGGGTGTGTCCTTCCAACACTTGTAATGCCACTGCATTGTTTGACTCGACCATCTTAAGACAATAATAAAAATAACAAGTCTAACCATATAATATTATAATATGATTACATTTTCGTATAAAAAATAATACTATGATTCGTTCTGGGAGACTGCTAGCCACTTATAAAGGACGTCACACTCGCATGACCTGTTGCAAATGTACAACATAGCACATTTTCGATCATTAGAACGAATTGTATGTTGTAATCATTAATATTAGAGTAAATGGACCTATATCATAAGACTTAAAGTTGAGAAAATTATCAGTGTTTGTAAGTCAGTTTTTGCGATATTTTATTTTTAAACGGGTTATAAGCATTTTTATACTTCAATGTTTTATATTCCTTAACTCACTTAAAAATTACGATTTCGTAAAAATCCGATATATAAACACATATAATATTCTTTTAACCTTGAAATTTGATATCAGATATACTGTTATATTGAATCTAATAAATAATAACACGAAATTGATTCTATTGAACGTACATTACTATATTTTACCTATGCGTTTACACGATGATAACGGAACATGTGGATGATATAGCGTTCTCGACGCATGTAAAAATATTTTCTAATATTTTAATTGTAATTACGTCAACTAGCAATTATTGAAAAACAATAATATATAAAATAATATATTGATTAATTTATTCAACAATTAATGTATCCTTTCAAAAACCCACAATTTGACTCCCAGATTACCTACGATTTAATTTGAAATCAGATTCTCGGTATGATTCACAACAATAATTTGAAAATAACGAATAGAAATTGTGTGTCCAGTGGCCATAGATTCCGTAGACCGATTATAATAGTTATACTAAAAAAAAAATTGGAACTGTTTTGTCACACCACCACCGCTGATTATATTAATTATTATGCTGGTATAATGCCTATGTTTAACTGCGATATAAAAATTATAAATAATAATAATTTATTATACCTATTATACATTATTTTAACCATAGGCCACAATCTTGGTTAAACGGCGGAGATATTTTTTTGTTACTCTGTTTTTAACTGTAGTTCATTAATTACCTACAACACACATATTATTTTAAAATCATTATATTCTTGAGCTTTGCTGAGCTTGATTTATTTTACTGATTTTTACAATTTTACAAGACTAAAGGATGCAGAAATATCGATTATTACCAATCGGTTAATTATTTGAGTACTACAAGAACGCAATTTTCGTCCCCGCTATATTTGTAGACACGATATGTTATAATATATTTAGATATATTTTGCTCCCTCCCCCCTTCAAAAAAAAACTCCAAGATATATCACTGCGTATATTCGTTACCCGCCAAATCCTTGTAGTCTTATCCATCGATGTGGTCGCAAAAAGCGTGGCGTCACCGCCGCAAAAACACACACTCGTCACCGTTGATGAATGTCCTTTCAGTGACTGAACCATTTCGACAGCACACTGATGAGAACTTGTGTTTTTCTTCCATAGAGTCAGTTGCCAAATTTTAACCAAGTTGTCGTTACCGCACGTCAGCGCGCTGTACACTTTACCCTTATCTGCAACGACGAGAAAAATAAACGCGTGAAAATTTAAAAATAAAATACGACGAACACATAAATATATAGACACTTGGATAGTTGAATAATTGTGTAGTATTTATATTATAATTATAAACTATAAATTATAATATTAGTAAATATCAGGACTATGTTATGTAGTTGAAATGTTTACACTTAAATTTTAAACAAATATATTTTACATAAAAAATGTGTAGAATAATATACAGATATTAAGTTTTTCTGATTTACTCTCAGATTGCTAATTATTAAATAGTGAATAAATAAATACATCTTTAACTATCGTTAAAGTATGTATAAAAGTAATCGCAATAATTGCTTTAGGTATAAATTAATATAAAATAATATGATATAATTAAATTTATTGGTCTTACAGTAGGTAAATCATCATAAAATATTATAATATATTATGTATATAATACTAATTATTATTATACTAATAAATGTTTATAATATTAAATTGGATTAATTATACAATTAATTTTATAAACTAAGTTAATGTATAAAATTAATTTTTTCGTTTTAATATATTATATTGAAAAATGTCTAGGTTATATTATAAACAATCACTATAAATTGTAAAGAAATTAATTATTAACTATAAAATAAATTATTTAAAATTGAAGGGATAAACCAATGAAAAATGTTCAACTAAACCCTGCATTACAACATCTTAAATAATAACGCATCCGAATCCTATTCTGTGAAAATAAACAGCTATAGCCATATTATCACACATTTAATAATACCTATGATAAATATAGTGCAGCGTATTTCAATTTCAAATACCACGAGTCCGTGAAATGTGCATACAATAAACGCATATATTATTATTAAAATCTGCTACGTCATACCTTTTTAAATGTATATTATATAGCATAGCGAAAAATTCTATGTCTTATATTAAAATAATGTAACTATTTGGACGTTAATTTATTTTTCTTAACTACTTATAGATACCTATTATGACATGTCACTCACTTGTTATTGCAGTGACAGTTGATATGTCGGCAGAATTTACACCCATATCGTGGCAGTCATATAATACATATAAAGGAGTAGATTTTCCACAAGTATCGGTCAACTCGGAGACTGGCCACACTTTGGCTACCCCCGTTGTGTCGCCCGTCAACATTATTCTGGAGTCCGTAGAACAACATACCATCGATATAGCCTCTTCGTGCGCTGTAATTGTCCTATAAATAAGAAAAATCCGTTATAATAGTATGTGCGAATGAAAAATTATGTTTTTATAAAGACTTCAAATTTTATGAACAGAATATTAATAATTTTCGTAATAATAAGTGTGTATTATGTTAAATCGATCATTATTAATTGTAATAAATCACAACAGATAATAATAATAGCTGCATTGATATATATTGGAAATAGATACCACAAACGATAAATAATAATCGTTAAACTATTAAATCTTTAAATATATTATGTTACTTCGAATTTAACATTTTGTGCTTTAATTAATGAACTTGCCAAGGCGATATATAGTGGTATTTAAACTACTAAAAGTACTTTCCATAATCCATATTTTGATCTATGATATTATTATGAACACATGTAAATTTCAATGAATAGAAAAACAATAGTTAATATTATATTATCATGTACACATATCCCTTATTGTTAATTTTTAATTATTGTTTAATAAACGTATAGTATAATAGATATTTAAATATAATACAGAACCGCTTCAACTAATTCAAGTAAATTAAAAATGTTCAGTTTACTTGACAAATTACTAATTATGGTCTTACTAATATCATAGATTTTTAAGCCAAAATTAGCTTCTTAATAAATTTTTAAATTGGTAGTTTAAATCAGACTATATTATAGTATATAAATCAATGTATGTCCAGCCACTAGCCAGTAAATATAATTTTGGTATTTAGTTATTAGTTTATTTTGGTTATTATAATAATAATAGTAGTTAATATTATTAACAACAATGTACCTAAATTGCCTATACAACACGCCTTTTAACGATTATAGCACTGGCGTTAGTTATGTAATTCTATAATACCATAGAAACAAGTAACAACCAGCTCTATACTAGTTTATAATATATAATCATTAATCATTGATCAGTACTTTAAAACAATTATTAATGCAATTTTGTTAAAAAAAAAAAAACTCTTTCACAACATTTATAAATTAACAAAACTAGTAGTTGCCATTTATATTTAATTATAATTATTAAATTAACAAAATATACAACTTATACCTTGAAATTAAATTAAATTAATCAATTTATAATTAATTAGAAATTTAACTGTGTACTGCATGAGAATATTACTCGATTAAAACTTTTATTTTCATGTTTTTATTGTTGGTGCACTTGTTCAACAATGTTATAGCATCATTAAAATTAAATAATTAATTAAAATATTTATTTTAAACACGATCTCATGATATTCCATCATAAATTATAATATAACGAACAGTATATATACCTGACTAGTACTCGTCTAAACATGTCCCACACGCATATGGTCCCGTCGTCACCAGCAGATACAAAATATTTATAATTCGCCACAAAACACGACGATCTTATACCACCGCAACTGTTTTGAACAAATGTGTGCACAACTCGCCCGGTCTAAAATTTATATTTTATAATATATATATTAGTGGTATGTTTAGTTCCTAATAGTTAACATTGAATGTATATTATGTAATATGAACACATCAATAAGTTAAGTCATAGACTAATGAACATCATACTCTTTTGATAATATTATAAAGCTCAAAAGTTGAAACTCTGATATTTATATAAGCTTATGTAAGTTACATATTATAGTATACTCAAACAAACAACCCAAATTCAAAATACCATAAAATATTTACAATCAGCGAATGTCATAAACTCATAAATAAATACTAAACGTATATAAATACACATAATGATTGTATGAGATATTACAAATTCGATAAATAAGTTATTAAAATAAAAAGTCGATAATCATTAGAATGTATGTAAACTATTTATTTGAAGTTAAGTTAAACTAAAAAATGAATTACTCAAAATAATAATTATATGATTATTTAGACTTTATAGGTACAGTAATTACTAATCATTTTCAAAAAAAATCTGCAACTAAACGGATTGTCCAAGCAGGCATTGATTTACGGACGAAACTAAAATGTTAATTGGTAATAATTCTAATATATATAGAATGTAGATATAAAAATAGCAAATATTGAAAAACTGCGTTAAATAAAAATATTTAAAAGCAACTAATGAATTTTACCATTTAAAAGATGATATAAAACATTCAAAGACATACATGTCTCGAACGTTAATGAAACTTGGTAATAATTAGTTTTAAATTATATATATATACTCCTGTATTATAAAAAATAATTACTTTTTGTATAATGATTTATTAAATACCATTTATACATACTACCATAATGAACAAAATTGTATATTATGTTACAGCTTTAATGACATAATATTATACAGTATTTAATGTAATATAATAAATATGAAATAATGATCTAAAATTTAAAAATATAATCAGATAAATATTACACGAAAATATATTTTATAAGCTTAAAATTGAATCAGTTATTACAATCTATCATTGAAAACATAAGATTATAGATGTATAATAATATATATTAGACATGAATTTAAATAGCATCTCACACTCACACAATATTAATAAATTTAATTAAAAACATCAAAGATTATTATTTGTACGTATCTGCTCCTGCACATTATATGCTTGTAAGATGTATAAGCATTTATATTTATGAGATCAAAATAATATGATGTACAATAAACATAGCATATAAAATAAATTTTATTAGATAGCTTCGTTGTGTTATTGTAGTTTATTAAAATTTACAATGTATACCGTATATGTTTATTTGTATAGAATATGTGTGTTTGTGACAATCATTAGCGGAACTAAAAAAAAACAACTCTATAAGGAGAAAGCCAATAATTCTTATGTGTTCAAATATTGGCAGCAAATTGGATGTTGTACGATAAGGATACATTTCTGTAGACGTGATCAAAATATTTTATAACTAGATTTTATTGAACCGATAAATTATGAAAAAATATATAACATTATACCGCAGTCGGTTTGGATTTAAAATTCAAGTCAAAACTCAATTTTTAAAATATTCACATGCAACGATGACGATATAGGAAACATCAGATATCACATAATATTATATAATGTTTATAAGTCACAGACAAACTACAGTTAGATTATAGAAATATTAACTCTGATAAAATCGATGATCGGCACAATTTATAAAACAATCGTACAATTAGGTAATATTAGAAAATATTATTCTATCAAGAAAGGGGTGGGAATGGTACACATATATTCTTATTACTGTTTGGTCGTTTAGGAAATCCTCACAGCATGTATAGTTTCGGTACGTTTATTTCAAGCTTTCACAAGCCTCGCCGCGGCTGTAGAAATAAAATGATAATGTACACCCTTACCTCGACATCGCACAGCGTAGTGCTACCATCTAAGGACGACGTAGCCAAGATGTTAGCATCTCCATCGAATTGTACACCAGTCACCATGTACTTATGGTGGGTGAGTGGCGAATATGATTTTTCTTCGAAACCGTGGCCTGACCGCCATTCCCACACGCTCACCGTCCGGTCACTGCGGCAACAATAATCGCGATATATTTTGTCAATTATTTGTGACAAAATTAAACAAACAAAACACGACAATATGATAACAATGGTTATATTATTACTATTGATAATATACGAGTAGTTTAAACTCATATATTAAGCACTAAACACTCGTTGCTTGTAGGCATCAATTTCTGTAATCTAAATTGCAGGCGTAGCTGTAACATTAATCACGCTCTTCTACTTAAAAAGCGGTGATCACGTTTAAGTAAAATATGTCTCAAGAATAAAAATACGCCTTATTTATAAAATGTCTAAATATTAAACGTGATGTAAAAGATATGTGCGTTCGCAGGCTCATTACAATCAAGGCAATACGACATATAGATCTTTTATAAATGAAAACTGATAACTATATCAATAGTTCAATCATTTGACGTCTTGAAAAAGAAAATAGAATTGTCGAAGAGCTCTATAACGACATCACGAACCAATACGTTTACATATGGTCTGTGGCAAGGTCTATATAATAGAATACTGATCGGTATTATAATTTATAGTCAATAAACGCACTCATGTTTTATAGTGTTTAATTGATTTAGGCTAAAAGATAAGTTGTTATTTATGTATACTTGTTGTCTGGTGGTTAAGCATGGCATATTAATATAATTTATTATTGTTCATAGTTACGTGGTTTAAAATGTCCAGCCGATTCTTCTAAAGAAAATTATCTATAACACTTGAAATTATCATGAACAAAAAATGTTTGAATTCTAAAATATATAATGACTTAACTATAATATATCTTCAATATTTTTATAAAACTTTTATTGGAGGTTAATTTATTTGGATATTTTTGTTTTTACTTTACAGTTCTTCAGTCAATGTATATCAAGAATTAGGTTAGGTTAACAAAACCTTTACAAATTAATTTTTAAGTAAATTATTTTCTGAATTTCTCATTCAACTCAATGAAATTTTCTTATTAGTATTACAGAATATTGAATAATATTAACTTTAAGAGACTAAATACTAAATAGTATAGGTAGTAGGCCGAATATTTAACGAAATTAATAAATTATAATAAACTAAAAATATATCTTCAAATAAGTATCTAAGAAATTACTATCCTCTTACCCACCCCTTGCGTATAAAATAAATCATAACAAATATTAAATAACAGCATTTGGAAAGACGATGGGGAGCACCTATACGACAACAAATAACGGCTTTACCTTGAACCGACGGCCAGATGAAATCGTTTGGAAAAACAACATTTGGTCACGTCACTGGCGTGTTTGTGAATGGTCTGGATACGTTTGATGGCAACAGGAACGTCCAAGGCGCAGGTGGTGGCGACCGAGGACATGACGGCGTGGCGCAAAGGCCGTGACTGCACTAACGCGGAAAAATGTTATACAAAAAACACGTAGGTAAAATGTATAGAAATACATTATATTAAAGTAGTATATATATATATATATCTATATAAGTAGGTATGGAGTGTCTGCTGCAGGTCGGCGGCGCATCGTTGTTATATGTTTATAACGATATAGCGTACGTGCCAGTGCGACACTCACGCGATTATCTGCTACAGAATGTCATAATATATACAATTATTCGATTGATATATATTATACTGACATTTATTATTAATTCCTACTTTCTTGCTTATTTTCATAGGTTAAATATATATATATATATATATATATATATATATACATAACAATATAACATAACACCACTGACCGCGGTTGACATATAAATTAGGTACAACAAGACGCGAATAAATATCGATGATCTAGACTCTAGTGTTTAAGGTGTAACTGGAATATTTTGAAATACAATTTTAGTGTGAAATTATCTATCTAGATGCACTTTGCTATAATTTAATACTACCGTGTACTATTTCAGTGGAAAATATTATTTTTAGGCAATTATTTCAAGTTAGGTTATAAATCATAAATTATGACAACTTTTTTTTTCAGTAAAAAATTTATTTTACAAGACATAAAAATCCATATTTTTGATAGGCGGGTCCTCCATAATCTAATCAAGTATGAAAACTGTCTATCACACAGCTGTACTATTGTTATCATATTTGTCAATATAGGTTAACATTTTTCTATAATACATAAACATATTTTTAGCACTTATTTGTGTTTACCCCTTGTCGAGCCAGTAAACAATAACTATATAGTACACACACACACATATACGTGATATGATTTATTTATTTAGTTTAATGGAGTCCATACCAATACCAACTATAAAATATTACTAAGCCTGCCACTAAAATAAGTAAAATTTCATGTTCATGATTTATCTCTAAATCGCTTGACAAAACTATCAGGTATTTATGCCTATAGCTACGACTGAGCATAATTTTCTCGCCATCCCTAGCTACTAGCTAGTAATTAACCTATTTATATTCCTATGTATTATAGGTACTATCATGCCAATCTACACCATAATAAATTAAATTAAATTATTTATTTTATGAAGGTATAACATATTATTATATACTTTTTTAATATTATAATAATACAAATATATTTTAAATATAATAATAACAGCTATATTTTGTCATTGTGGTTAATACTTCAATACATAGACGTATAGTTTTCTTTATTAGTGTTAATAATTATTACTATTACAGGTAAACACTTTTTTCCAATTTATTTTATTAAAAACTAAAAAAAATGACTAAATGTAGACATCACACAAATATAATCTTCTAATATGCATTTATTTTTTGTTTAGATACGCCTTATTATCATACTTTTATTTAAAACTTTTATTGGGAATTAGTTCTTTTGAATAAACAAATAAAAAAAAAAAATCAACCTCTCTAAAATTAGAAGCATTACAAAAATAAACAAAATCTAAAATATTTATACATATTTTTATCAAGTACCTAAGTCAATTTTCTATAGCTTTCATTGTAATTATAGTAAGTATTATTATTTATTTAGAAATGTTTGTGTATAATAAATGTAGGTATAACGCACTTACATGATGTTTGCTCCTAGTAGGTATATATCCATAAACAGTCAAAATATTAAATAAACGTAATATTTTTTATTATATTTATGTACTTAACCATTAGATTTATCTGTTTGTGTTTTTAAAATAATTATTAGTAATAATACTTTAATAAATAAAATAAATGCCAATGAACAATTACTTCTAAGAAGTTTTTAATATTTTATGAATTTTGGACGAGAATCACCTTGACCGTCCTATAGACAATCAACAATCAATATTGGTTAGGTTAGAGAGAAAGGTTAATGTAAATAATTAAATATTTTTTAAACCGTAGTAAGTAATCATAAAAACATTACTAAGATACCTACTACTAAAATTAGTTCCAAAGTATTCTTATTACATAATTGGCGGTAGTATCATAAGTTGTAATATTATATACAATAATATACATTACTAAATTACTTGCTAATACAGTACTAATTAAATTATTTTTATTTTTATCGTCGTTTTTTAAATTATATGTAGTTAAATTGCAAATATTATTATAATAATATGTAATTATTATTTATAAAAGGCACTTTTTTACAATTTTTCTCTATTTTATCATTTTCCAAAACATTTAATTCTTATTTTGTTCATTTTTAAATACTTTTAAAATATAATTTAATAACTTTAGTGGTTTTACCGTACGCTATAGTTATTTAAATACATTTTTGCTAATTTTCGAATTAATATTTACAGATTTTATTCTTTACAAATTATGTTATTTAAAAAACATTTTATAATGAATATATAACATCGGTCGCATAACCTTTTTTCGAATACCTTTTAATTTAAAATATAGTATTTAAATAATAAATTTAAACTTAATTGTAATTTATACATTTAATTTTTTTTAATATTTAAGTATTTGACATACCATTTATACTTCAATACAAATAAATGCAGTTAACTATTTAATAGATTTATGTATACAAATTTGAAATATAAATTTCAATATAATTTTTTTTTTAAATGTAACAATATGAACTAGAACTATAATTTGACCAAAAAAGGGTGTTTATTTTATTAATATTTGTAATCTAACAGCTCATGCTGATATTTATTTCTTCGAACTCATATACCAAACCAACTAAATTTTTATCTAATAAGGTCATATTATAATGTATTCCATACTATGTCACTGTGTGCTCCAAAAGTTACACATCATACGAAGTATCTTCATGGAAATCAATTTATTGCTATTTTTAACAGTAATTTAAAAAAAAATTCTAATTTGTTTTTTATAGTGGATATATATTTCAATAAAAATCTCCAATAATTCAAAATAGCTGTTTTTAATTTCATTTTTTAAAATACGATGTTATGTGTATGGATAATTTATAATTAGTCGATTATATAACTGTAGATATTTATGTTATAAAATTACTTGTATTTTTATTTTTTAGCCTGAGGTATATATTTGTGTTACGTAGTTACGTTGGCATTTGGCACGCGATTAAAATACAAGAATTTACTATAATCGGCATATGCTTGGAAATACTATACCCATCACCTCTACACAACACCACAATTTAAAAATGCATTCTCATCCTACGAAGCAAAACGTATAACATATTCGAGCCACGATAACCAATAATGTTATTATTATTATTTTTATTTAGATTTAGAATATAGGTCATAAACCCATAGCATTTCAAAAATACAATTCTTTTACGTTTACAGGTTAAAAAAATAATTAACCATGTGATTATACTTGCATAAAATGCCTATAATAAATATCAAATATAAATTTTATAAATATATGTATAATTTAAATGATATGTACTGTTAAATTTATAAAAATTAACTTTCAGTCATTTACGTAACAGAATATCCATGATACTTAATTATTAAACATAATATTTTTCTTTTTTAAAGCTGCTTGCTGTCAAGTTGTAGCTTATTGTTAGTTACGTACTATATTCATGCATTTTCAGACTCAGCACAATTTCAGACTCTTGACACAATAGAGATTGCAACGTAAATGCTATAAGTTTTAATAAAAAACTATAACAAAAAAAAAAAAAAATACTCAATGATAATCCTTAGGAATAAAAGTTGAATACGTTTAGAGTTTAAAATGAATTATGTATCTGGAATCTTGCCATTGTATCAACTATAAGTTTTTTTTGTATATATTTTTCTTCAATTTAACAAAGAAAAGTAGTGTGTATTTATACATATTATATAAGTTCAAAAAAAATATGATATTCCAAAATCGTTTAACGATGATAATAATTATACAGACTGATATACATAATTTAGTCATATATTGTATTTCAATAACCCTTCAAATATACCGTTAAATGTATAAACAACCGTAATCTAACGTGTTGGGAATTTACAATACCTGAATTAACACATAGGTACTTACCGTCTAATGCATTTTTATACTTTAATAATCAACAACATTTTTACAATAAATCTCATATAATTTACTTGCTCAGCATAGGTATATTATCTATTACGGTTGACGGTTGTACGACGTCCCACGCACACAGCAGTAGTGCTCAACTTGGCAAAATTAAAGTAGAGAAACTCTGTTTACTTTTAAAAAAAGAGCACCTCCATCAATTGTTAAACGTTATTGAGCTGCGGGTCTATGTCCCTACACCATCTAATTACTCCTCTCAAAGTCATTTTAAAATATTTATAAATAATCAATTTAAAAAAAAATACAAGTTAATTATTACTGTATCTATTACATGTAAAATTGTTAAAAATAATAACAAACTCAAGAGTATAATAAAAGTAAATACATAAATAAAAAAATATCCATTTTTAACTATTCATTTAAATAGTTCCATAAATTATTATTAGTATTATGTTGTTTTTTTATCTTTCGATTTTATTCTTTTTAGATAACAATTTTCTTCCCAATTTTTTTTATCACTTATTAATTATTTTCCAAGATTTTACATACCTATCTGTTGGGTATGAATCTATTAGTAGGTGAACATTACAGTACAATGTACATTGTATTAATAACAATGATGAAAATTAAAATTAAATTAAAAAATAACAATCTTCAAATTTATAATAATTGATAACAAATATTAGTGAATAATATAATAACAGTTGTAACTGAAATATATTTCATAAGTTATAAATATTATAATTTTTAGTTACGCAATTTATGAAATAATCCAAAAACAAATTATTATGGTATCTCGCGTATTTTGAAAAAAATTCAGAATGATGAAGCGTGCGTTCCCGTTAAAAATAATAGTAGGGGTACGCTAAAATTTCTAAAAAATTAGTTAGGGTACTCCATCCCCCTTTTGACCCCCTCCCAAAAGTCGAGCACTGCACAGCAGATTTCTCAAGATTCATGGTAAATTAATTTACTATTAATTATTATAATTTTCGATTTAATGTGAATAGGTAGATACAATAATAGAATATCTTAACTTTTTATAGATTTTTAAATAAGTATTAAGTAATAGTGATTGATATTGTTATTATAATTATTTATACCTGCTATTTTTTTTTTAAAAAATTGAACAAATTACTTAAAAATATATTTATGGATTAAATTCATAATCTAATAGGTATATTTTTATCAATAAACCTATAATGAAATCAAAATAAAATATTATTTTAATGATAGAACAAAAAGAATTTTTAGCTTTTATAAAAAATAATAACTATCATTAAAAGCTCTTAAAATATCGTAGACATTGACAGCTTAACACTATTATAATATTTTATTTTTAAATATTTGCTATCAATATATATTTATAATGTTTCATATACAGAGTGAGGCAAATCAAACGGTGTAGTTTTAAAAGGTTGGTACATTCCGTGTGGTGGGTATAGTGCGATTATGATGTTCTCATTTCATCGGGCAGGCCATGGCGTTATCGGTCATTACCATGGTTTAGTCTGGTGAACAACAGGGCTTCGCCGTCCGTACGTTTTTTGAAAATGGTCGTCTCTGAGAGTGATGTGGGGTGGCCCGCGTGCTCACCGGATTTAAGAATTTGTGATTTTTTTGTGGGGCTACCTGAAGAAAATGGTTTTTAAGCATCGGCCTTACACCTTGGAAGACCTCAAAGAGCGAATTAGGGAGGAAATTGGCGCTATATCACTTATACCAATCGAAATGTGTCAAAATGCGGCCGAAAACTTCAAAAATTGCCTTCATCACCTAACCTGCTGGCGGCCATCATTTTTCTGATGTCATTTTTGAGACTTGATACATAATTAGCATGATGTACTGAAGAAAATGAAATAAACATAATTTCTGAAAGTTGCGTAGTTTTTTTTTTAATAGCCTTTCAAAACTGCACTGTTTCGTCCCACTCTGTATTATCATTTTTTATTTGGAAATAAATGAACTAACAATCAATACATTTTTCGCAATTAAAATAAAAATATCAATATACAATAGTCTGTTTTGAAATTAAATAAGATTTTTCAACACCCCTAAATATCTAGTTATATAAGTTATTTTGTTTTTAAAATATATTAACAATTATGCAAAAATTTAAAAAGTTTAAGTTCAAAATATAATGGTCTTTAAACTTGTTGGCATGAATATTATAATTTATTCATATTAAAACAGTGGAAGCTCCAATTAGGTACTTTGTACTAAACTAGTCAATATTATATTATGTAAGTATAGGTAAATCGTAGAATAAGGCATTCAATTTTTGAAAACGTATTCCACTGTCCTGCTATGTATAAACTCGGGCACATTTCATACCAAACTTATTATTTATAATAAAGTAAACCTCATTATATTTGATATTAAATCAATCAAACAAGATATAATAATACTTAAACAAACTAGTTATTTAACGATATTATAATACTTTAATGTATCAAAATATCAAATTATATTTTGTTGTGTAAACCATAATATTAATATAAAAATAACGATGGGGCACATCATATAAGTTTTTTCACCCCTTTTAAGCCAATATCATAATAATGATGATAATAATAATAATAATAATAATGGCGCTGTGGAAGAAAATATGTATAGGTAGTAGGGGACGTCTTGTCTCGACTGTCTGCTCGTCTTGACACGTCTGTTGCTGTTAACTGAGTGCAGTGCACATTATCTCGTCTCTGACGCCACATATATTTTATACTTGCACTTCTGTTGGACACCTGCAGCAACTATTGAGAAAAACATTTTACATATTTCGTCATCTTCGAGTACATCCCGCTTATAATATGGCCACGGCATTTGTAAGTACCTTATTTTATTTTTTCTTAAATATTATTATTATTATTATTTATTTTTATCAAACGTTAAACAAGAATTATTTGAATAAAATAAAACTAATATAATATAGATTATAGGTACTATGAAAAAAAATCTATAGCAAAACTACATTAGTCGTAAATTTGTAATTATAACAAACATATAATAAATTACAGCTTCGAATGTTACGAAATAAATTTCGGTGGCTATAAATGTGTAGTAATAGGTAATATTGGAATACTATACCAACATATATAAATTGTTATGCAATATCCATATATTTATAATGTTTTATACATAAGTTAAAATTGAATTTAATAAAACTACAAAATATATAAGTGCAAAGTTAGCTTTATAAATTTAAAAATATAATATAAACAATTTTATTTAATTTAATCTAAGCATATAATAAAATGCATGTTACATTAAAATGTAATTTTATAGATTTTAAAGTATAACTTTACAGGATGATTCATCAAACATCGTCATCCCCATATTTTTCTTTGATAATGAATTATTGCACTTTTTAAATTTAGTATTTTTCTAGAACTTTTACATGAGGGAAATATTTTCAAAAAAATGGTATGATATCTTAAAATATTATTCTCTCATCATGTAAGAAACCATTTATATTGTAAAATGTTAATTGATATGAGTTTTTCAGTTAATAAATTGAAATCTAAACAAGTAGTTTTGAAGTTATTATACTTTAAATATACAAAGGATAATATATCCTATAATAACAGATTAAGAAGATAAAATATAAATACTAGTTATAGTAATTAGATTAATTAATTACAATGTTATTATTTGTAAATATTTTAATAGCGTAATAAGGACTATACTAAATATTATTTATATTTTATATGAAATCGTTATTGAAGAGTGAAGACAATTATTTTTAGTAGGTATATTAAGTTTAATAATTCAAAAACTAGTCGTTTGAATATCGATAAAGTTACGTCAACATTTTCAAAAAAATCATTCAACTAACAATTTACAAGAAAAAAAAATATCAGGTGGTAGTAAAAAAGAAATTTTTATCACCTTATTAGAATGCTCGTTAAATGATAAAAAAAAATCGTGGTCTTTAATTACACTTAAAAATTTTAAAAATCAAAATTTGAATCTGAATAAATGCATTACTAAAGTAAAAAATTGGGATGAGTTTACTTGTGAATTACCTGTATCTACAATGTATATACTTATAGATTCATGTTTTAATAATTTAACTAATATTAAATTCAATTATAGATCAATTATTAAGATTTAAAAATATATTTTATTGTCAATAATTTTATTTTAATTTTTAACGCGATAAAAGATACAGTTTTGCATTAAACGTAATGAATAATATTTAACATTATTTTTTTATAAAAATAATTAAATGTATAATAATATAATACACTATATATATTGAAAAAGTCCAATTATTTTATTGAAAAAACTATTTCACTGATTAATGGTGTTCGAAACTAATACGTATACTTATGATATTCTAAAGGTAATACAGCATATTCATATTACGAATGTAAGGACTATTTTTATTAGTAATTATTAATACTTTTATGTCTAAATTAGAAAACTACCCGTGTATTAGAATATTGAACATATAAATCATATTATTACCTACGTTAAACCTGGAAATAAGCCAATAAGTCTTATTTAATAAATATAATATATATATTTTATAAATACAACTTTTGATTGAATTCTATTCATTTGTATTATAGTTCCCACCTATCTATTGTTTTATTTTCTACGAAGAAACAATTAAGATTTATCTGATAATGTTTTATGTAATAGATTTGAAAGAAATTCCCAACTAAAAAAGAAAAATATTAAAATAATATTCACATACTGTATGTAACATTAGTATTATTTTGTTTTAGTTTTACTACATAAGAACTATAAAACTGACAATTATATTTATTTTGTTCATAAAGCAAATAAATTTAAATTCAAAATTATCATTCATGAATTAATTAATATTATATATTATATTATAAAAGTTTATTTTTTATTTTTATTAATATTAAACGTAGACGCATAACTATGAACCCTTAAAATAGTCACTAAATAATAAATATAAATTGTAATACCTACTTATTATAACTCTTATAATACGAGTAATACAACATAATATAATATTCGTATATATACTTTGTACCTATTGTTAAAAAAAAATGTGATTTCCTTGCTACTAAAAAAAACTACTATACACATCTATGTTATAGATGAATTTCAAACCTACATTAATTTTAAAACATTTTATAACTTCAACCGATATAAATAAACAAATTGAACTTGGCACGGCTATTCGAGGTCAATTATTTTTCGGTAATCACACCCAAAGAAATGAAAACATCATTAAGGAGCGTGTAATATGTCCGATGTGTGTGATAGGTGGCATACCGTATCAATATACCGATCGCAGTTTTTCTTTTCATCGTCGAAGGTCGATCTTGCTTTTGCAAAATGTTTTATGCACGATCAACCCTGGTGGCTCGTTATATTATTTTTTTACACCGTATATACTATATATACTATATATATTATAACGTATACAATAAACATACAAACGCCGTACAGCCTTGACAGTGCAAATTCAATGCATGATAATATTGTTGTGTGTAAGAAAAATAAGGACTATTACATGCAAACACAATATAATAATGTGTACATGGCGTATAAATTTCAATTATTTTGAAAAACGTAGTCATCGTTAGAATCTGGTTTACATACGTCAACTATACGGTCTATACGTGGAGTGAGACGAAGGTGTTTATATATTATATACGAGTATATTATGTATATATAGGTACTATTATAGTGCGCTAAACGTCGGACGGACAAGTCCCGTTGTTTATAGTAAATGGTCAAAAAATTCAATATATTCGACTATTCGAGAAAAAAATACAAAACAATCCGCACTATTATTCCTATGTAGAGTAGGGACATTCGCTTAACGCAGCGCTCTAAATTCGGTCGCTTAATAATTTGTTTGGGATGATAATTGACAGGTTGACCGTCATAATAATATATGTGGGCACCTGATAATATAGTGACGCAACACAAACTACATTATGTACCGTTTTTGAATCTATATCTATGATAATTTTTACGGATCGAACGATTATTTAACTCGTTAAGAGTAACACAAAAAATAAAACAAAATAATACTCATAGTGTAAACAATAATAAGATGAATAAAGTCTATATATTATATTGGAGGAATAATATGATCACAACTATATAAAAATTTTAAATAGGTTATATCACGTCATATACTTGTATTTAAAAATTTAAAAATACATGTTTAAAATAAAATCTAATCAAATTAATAAATCAGTATAATTTATCAAACAGAATAAATTGTCTTTTCGATTGCGTGACGTCAATTATTTATCCTTAACATATTAAATAATGATAAATCACTGACTAATCGTATTAATATATAAGTATTATAAACATAGAAGAAAACATATTGAAATCACTCGTATTAAACTATCAAGCGTCTCAAGTGATATAATCATTTTGATTGAGTTAAATAACATTTGCCTATGTTTTTAGTCGCAGCCCAAATGCATTCACATTCACTTTTTAACTAGAGCGAATATCCAATATATAAATCGCATTTACTTTCGCCCAAAGCTACAAATTTAACACAGTTCTCCATTATATGATATATTTATATTATTATTTTATACATTTTTACAGTTAATAATTATATATATTATTTAGAATTTAAACATTTTATTAAATACATATTACACGTGCGTATACTTAATTTTACATTAAATCTTCCTTAGAATATCATAAATTATTTCATATTATAAATTTTAAACTAAATATTTAAATGTATATATATTATATAGATATTAAATTGTCTATGTACTGCAAGTACATAATGCAAATCAAAGTTATATTATTAAATTATAAACTTACAAAGTTACAACCAAAAAAAAATTTAATTTAAAACAAATCCATATTGTATAACTGATTATAATTTTTATAAAGTTAATTCTACTATATATTACAATAAATACACAACATTTGTTGCAAATCAATTATGATAAGACGATATGAATATGATATATATTTTATGTAAATAAGTACCTACTGTTTGTAAAATATTTTATTATAATTATTCAATATCATATTAAATTAAAAATTACTATTAGTGAAAGATTCTTTGATTCGTATTAAATTGTAGTCATAATATGTATATATTTATATATATATAGTAGATAAATGTAGCATTTCCTAGTGTCAATCTAAGTTTTAGGGATCTGCAGGGTACTCAATTGGTAAATCAAATACAAAATTTTGTTTGTTTAAGCTTCCGCGGGCGTATAATATTATGTACGTAGGACGAAGATCATTTTAAGATAATTATATTTCAAACGATATAACTTTTACAGTTTTATGTGTATTATATAAATTTTTATTATCAAAACACTACAATCACATCGGTCTATTTAACACACGGCAGTGGTTTAATGGTTTAGTAATTACGGTATAAAAAAATTGAAATTAAACAATCTCTAAAATATATACGTTATATATAATATAAGGTAGAATTTAAAAAACTTATTCGTAAACAAACCAAACGAATGATGTAAGTTAAAATACAGACTTATAATTGTACTAATTGTAATTAGTAACAATGAATAATTTATTTTTAACTTAAATTTACAAATAAAATTTGAATTTATATCATTTAGTTTTTTTAAAAGACCGAATGAAATACCATTTTCATAAATATTAAATAGGTAATAAATATAGAGTTTAAAAATGTATTCTATAACGATTTTAAATTTACACTAAGCTGGTCGCTGGAATGCTGGACAGTTCAATTTCATCATTAAATTAAAGATGCTTAATAAATAATAGTTATTGCGTTATTACTTTATTAGATCGCGTTAAACGTTACCATCCGATTACATTGTTATTTAATCAATTTAATCACTAACACTTATTACAATATCATCTGGTTGACTGATTCTTAGCATTAATTACATGGAATTTCCATCCATCAAGAATCATGATTATCAGATTTCGTATTGTTTTTGAGACATAAATAATACTAAATACATCTTATGTTTAACTTGGAATAAGTATTTGTGATGATAATGTTTAATAATTTAATACGATTAATTGTTAATTTAATAATTACATTTATAATTTTTTTAAATTAAATTTAAGTCTGCGTATGTAATGCATTGTACATATCACATACTATATCATACAATGTCTTATTTTCTAGCTCTAAATTCGAGTGATATTATCTATTACATCATCCCTTACTTTTTTTCAATATTATTAAAAAGTCAATCGTTAAATATACTATTTATAAAAATCAATAACGATAGGAAAATGCTAATAGTAAACTTGCAAAGAAAAATAACAACGATCAAATGCACATATATATATTTTTAATGGTTAGCCAACGTTAAATGAAAAATGAAAACTGGTCGGATAATTTATTCGTAATTAATTATAATGGAATAATAATTATTATGGTAACATATGATATTATAAAATGGTTCGATTATGAGAAAACACCTACTAAATACCAAACATATTATGTGTATTATACATATACCTACCCAACATGTTAACGCTGCACTGCGCAGCATGTCGATTACAGTAAAAGGAAAGTCAACGATGACCTTCTTGCTGAAGCATTAGTATATTTAGCGATCATAAATTATTGATCCAGATGCAGAGTATATTGGCAACAAAACCATTATGTTGACGAAAAGTCTAATAGAATTAAGTGAACCGGTTTTTTTTTACCTTTGCACGCAGATGTATAAAATTATCTACTATAGCATAATAATATTAGAAACCGCAAAATAACTGCAAACAGACGGTATCTAAATTATTATATTATGTATGCTAAGCCGTTAGGGAGTTATATATATATAATATATTTAGGGAGGTGGGTATTATACTTACTTAGTTACTTATGAATAGGCAACAGCTTCAACGGGGACTTTAAATAAATCGAAAACGTATAGTTACGACGAATTAACGAGTATACTCAAGAAGTTATCGGTGCAAACTGCGTAGATTAGGTTACAAAGTCTATTGTATTAATAATAATTCATCCGGAGTATAAAATATTGTAGGTTATATAATTTATAATTATATATATACGAATTATAGGTACTCATTAATAAGTCACCGCCTCGGTGGAGCGAATCGTACTTGCATTAGATTTTTAGATATAAGTAAATGGTATATTATATACTAATGGTAAATGTTAGATTATCCTGAAGCTTGTTTTTGAGAAGTGTATAATATAATATTATTATTATAATTGGTTCGTTATTCCGTCTTATTTTAAATCCTCCAGACTAGAACTTAGGAGTAAGAAACTTTTGATCTACTATAGTAAATAATTGTAGTAATATTCCTGCCAGACCATCGAGAATTGAGATATTATTATATCGTCGTTGATCAGAATACTAATTTTAATTTACCATATTATTTTATATAACCTATTTATTTTAAGCATTATATTTTTGATTCATTCGTAAATTATTAATGTTCAACCACCGACAGCCTCCGAGCTGGCTTCTATTGCAACCATCATCCATCATCCCAGCCATTTCTATTTAAAAACCCTTATACGTGTTATGTAATGTAAACTAATTGATGTTTATATTAAAACTTAAAGGTTTGTGAAGGCAAAACTTGAATTACTATTGATGTCAAATTTAATTTCAGTAATAAATGTTTTATTTACAAATATTACAACTATACTCTGTAATTTTAATTTGGAACTTCGAACACAGGTGGACTAAAACTGAAAATTGATTGAGTATACTAAAAAACAATAATATTCTGCAATTTAATCATAGGTAAGATAAGTTATAAACATTTTCATTCTATATGATTTTATACTGAATTTAATACGATTAGTTATAACTTATAAATAAATCATTCGAGATAAAATATTAGTAGGAGATACTTCTACATAATATTAAAAAACATGCCCTTGTACCTGAACATAATATAATACATGTAACTATATAAGTAAAAGTTGTCATCTATCGGTTAGGTGTATTTTTTATAGTTCGGTGATATATACGATAGGGTGTCTCGCCAAGCAGTTTGTCCTCGTATAACTTACTACGCCCTACCAACTATTTATTACCATATTCGACCCGTCATCTGCCCAAACTTTAAAACTATATTTGAATAAACTATATGAAAACTAATGTTTCAACTTTTAAAATGTTTGTAATTTTGCATAAATAAGTCACTTATAAAAATTTAAACGTATAATATATTGGATGTCTCTAATGTTAAGAAAACACAAAAACAAATCATAGTATATTGTGTTTGTTGATAGTTTATTCGTGATATACAGATATACATTTATAATATTTACGTATATTATATTATTATATTTATGTATTACCTAACCTCCTGCGATCGAGTGTATTGCAACGTGTTTTAACGGGAGAAAAAAAATGCGTGTGAAACCAACGCGTCATGATGTTCGAACTCATCCGGCGCGTAACGGTGCGGGACGACATCGATTTTGGTATTCTAAACGTGGAATACTGCAATATAATCATATACGTATGCACAAAATATATACATATACATAATACAATTGTTCGCACGGATTCGGAATAACAATAATAATCGATCGTCGGCGGCGGCATCAGTATACCTGTCTCATACCATATACGTATATATTGTACGGGCGACGATAAGTACATTAAAAAGCAGAATTGGACAAAATGGATAGGTACATATTCTATGTTTTTCAAAATATAAAATGCTAATATCAATTTTAAATTATCATTTACAGTGGTGTATGCAAAATAAAGATTTTTTTGAAATTTACTTAATGAAAAATACAAAATAGTTAATTAAAATTATATAAAATAAAAATATATAGATACATATAAATAAAAAAAAAATATTCAATGCAACTATTGGCAATCGATTATGCGTAACTACTAACTACTACAGTAATTTTGATGTATTTATTATGTATCATAATTATATGAATTTAGGTATACAATATTCGTTACAAAATACATAGTATGGTTATTCTGTTATTCAGTTGTATTTTAGGTACATTATTAATACAAAGTTTTAAGTATTATATTATTTAATAAAATTATACAAAATAGGTAGATACTACTGTATGAATATAATTTTCTGACTAGAAACCTACATAGGTACGTATATAATATTAGTAAAAATTAAGATTATTTAACTTAAAAAATATTAACTAATTAATTTTACAATACCATGTCGAAAAAAAATATTTTTTGAAATCCTTTCGAGGGTTTGAAGTCTGAATCATAAAAAATACGTGCCTGCTGAACAGGCTGAAAAACTCATATTACCTATGATTCCGGCTATATCGGATTCCGATGGTATCGACGCGTAGTTCGAACGTCACGCGCTGTATAATAAACAATAACCGTTCGAACCCTATTATACGTAATACCTACGTACCGTAATATAATAATATATATTATGACGTTGTAACAGGCTTGTTGCGTGTGAAATATTCCTGTCGATCCTTGCCAAAAAAAGAAAAAACATTTTAATATATTATTATAATATACAACGCCGGGGTTTTGGGGTAGGTATATTACAATATTACGCGCAATCGATAATACCTGACTTGGGTAGGTTATTAATGTATTATTATGTTATTGTCAATTGTTATTGAAATGATTATCTTTTCATCTTTGTGTAACACTTCAATTGTTTGTATACAGTATATAATATTATATAGGTACATATTATATTATAAATAGCTATTTAGTATTATTTAGTATTTATATATATACCATATACCACGGAACATGATATTATTATTATACTACGTTGTTACCATACATTTATAACTAATTAGTCGTAATAATCAGTGGTGTATATAGGAGTTAGGGTAATGGAAGCATACAACCCTCTACGCCACAGAGTCGTAAGCTATAAAGCTTGCTCTTACGATTCGGTCTAGTTAGTATCGCGTTACCCGTCATATACCTTTAAACAATATACGTAACGTGGAACCGCGGGCATCCAATCGTCGTTTTTTAAGTGAATCTTATTTGTAAGCCGTTAATTAAGCGCTCGTTTGTAAAGGATAACAATAAAAAAAAAATCATACTAGCCTAAGGCAACGCGTAATATTAAATATACATATACCTACGTATATGTATATATAAATAAATTACACATAATATTACTTATAAGACAGCAATCTATAATATATATACACACAATAACCGTAGTCGGACCACTTGGTCAACCACCCGCTACGTGAGAGGTCGATGTACCGCCTCGCAATCTTCTTCAGTGCATTCAAATACCTATCGACTAATCATTATAATATTATATATATTATTATATTGTGTTACGGAAATTTAGACGGTTTGCGTATTCCTCTAATAAGTAATAAGATTTTATCGTCGCGGGAAATTCAAAAGTATTTGTAGAAAAAAAAATTGCAACCATCGGTAAACGAATAATAAAATATACCTATACACATTATAATACATGCACTTGGACATCGTCGTAACGGTCGTTAATGACCAGGAAATAGACACGTGGAATACGTGACTGCATTGTTTCAATGAAACATTTTTTCTCTGTTCTCACTTTGGTGTATTAAGGTTAAATAAAAAATGTTTAAAAAAAAAAAAACCTTGATAGAAAGAATTCACCACGAATATCGTCTTGTCACATTCGTGCGACAGAGGCGATGCGACGAGTCATATTAAACAGGTCGTCGACTTAGAAATTGTATTGTTTTTTCTCTCTATTAACATAAATAATGTCAGAATATTTTTCGAATTTTCGATGTAAATATAATTTTCTTTATAAACAATAATAATTATTAGAGCTTCAGAAACAACGCATACACTCATTGTCAGCCACCAATTACCACACGCATAATTTATATTGTAACTCACACAGTCACACATAAACATGTAATATATGCTCAAAATGTTTACTTCAATATTTATTGATTATCTGGTACATTACCTAACTACTTGTGAATTCTGATACTTTATTAAAGTTCTGGTCATAGGGTAAATTTTACTCGTAAAATATTTATTAAAAATATTATAAAATTAAGGATTTTTAACATCAACATTTGTGGTTTCTTTATGTCTCACGCGTAATATAACAACAAAAATATTTCGTAGATCCATGATTACGACTCTCTGGTTTAGCTTAGGTTTGATAATAGACCAATTATACGTTTTAAAAAGGATATTACTTATGCAATATGCCAATATGCCGATACTTTTTTAGTAAAATGTATTTTAATTTTATTAATGATTAAGAATAATAAAAACGAAGTTAAATTACAACATAACAATATGCTTATATTTATAAGAAATTAATATATTAAAAGCTATCTGGGAAATATATATGAAATATTATCCTGCTTTATAAAACGAATAAGTTCGTAATAAGTTAATTTGCCCTAAACTTAACCAAAGAGTCGGAAGTAAGGAATATCTTTATTGTAACACTATGCAGACAGATAAATGTTGGGGTGCATAATATGTAATATAATATATTAATATGCATAACACACGAGCATTCACGTGCTCACGCCCATCGTTGAAAAATAATATTATTAAACCTAATATCAAGTTTTCGTGTTTTGTTCGTAAAATAATAATAATAATGTAATAGGTACTTAATAATACGTTTTGAATCTGCAGCCTGCGCAGCTTCGATAATAATTGTTATATAAAACTCAACGGTTATTCGCTGTCTGTTTATTATATTGTTGTACTCGCACTTTATTATTCTGATACATAGAATTGTATAACGTATACAACCTGTAGATGAGTTCGCAAGTAGATAATAATAATAATAATGTATAGTCGATTAAATTTTGCGTTACGGTAATCTGAAGATGATTACGGTTATATTAAATTATTAAAATTGTATACGCAGTTCCATTCTGCCAATGCTCTTTATAATCTACGAAACATTATACCTTTGAAAATGGTGATGGAAATTTAAAAGTCCTGTCTGTTACAGATCGTATTCATCGCCACGTCCTTGGTGGTGACAGTGGCGTTGGCCCAGCAACGTCCCGTTCCGCCCGCATTCACCAGATCCACTCTGCAGAGTCGCGACGTCGCTCAGCTGAACTTGGACCCCCAGCAACCAATGCCGCAACCATTCCGTAGGGTTTCGTTGCCCCTGTACAGAGGCCGAGGTTTCAGTCTGGAGGGACAAGAACCGAATAAACCCGTGGTGACTCAGCAAACGTTCCAGCCGAGACCGGTCGAAAACGTCGACGGTGACGCAGCGGGCGACGATGCGCCGCAGCCCACCAGACAAGCGCCGCAACAGCAATTTGAGAGAACACAACAGCAGCAAGTCGACAGAGTTCAACAACAACAACAGAATATTGACAGGATTCAATCACAACCTGAAAAACAATTCGCCGGATTCCGACCCCAGGTATAGTAAAATACCAATAAAGAGAGACTTATTGGAGACTAACATAATATTATGATATTATTTTACGGTTATATTACTTATTAGTACGTTTTTATTGTGATCTGATTTATAAGGATACAGGTTTTCCATATAACTCATATAACCTAAGACAAATATATATATATAATATAATTTAAGTTTATAATGTAGTAGGTTACATTAATAATTCGAGCTTATTATTGTAATATTATTTCAATTATTATTTAGCCACAGATACAACCCATTGAAACTCAACCAAACTTCGTGAGAAAGGTCGTACAGAGGCCGTTGAAACGCGTACGAGTCACCGAAGAAACAGAAGTTGTATCTAAATCTCCAGAAACGATTCAGAGAATGAAACTTGAACGAACAGAGTCTGCCGACAAACAACGGGCAAAGAAGCCGGTGTCTCAGGTGCTATATATTAATTATTTTTGATTTTTTACATGACGGATAAACACATTAGTCCCGTAGAAATCCGAATGGATTTATCATTCTACAGACTAGGAATGTAGGTACTTTATTATTGTTCCGATGAAACATTATCACATTTATAATCACGCGTCTCTTCTATCAACTGACAACTGGCAATAATTGCTATTAGTATTTTTTAGCATTAGACTTTAAGAGTGAGTTTCTCGATCTACACTTGTCTTTATATTATCTTCTAACAACTGCATGTCTGCATCAATCCTAGTTATCGGACTCATTCGAATAATGTAATAGTATCTCATATAGAAATTGCCTTTTACTTATACTACTTCCGTTCTTCGATCACTCACTCACTCAACACTTAGATAAAATCCTGTAATCCAAACATTTCGTCCAACGCATATTCGTGACTGCTATCTATTATTTTCTTTTTTTTTTAAATATCGTGCCCTCATATACTATGCTGATAAAATTTAACTTTAATACATTTAGTTCAACTAAATAAAATATGTTTTTATCAAGGTGCATATTTACTATAGTAAACATATTATACAATACTATCGAAGTATCAACAGTAGCAAGCGAAGACAAAATACGATCGCTTGTCATTAAATTGCATTTGTATTTAAGTAGATAATACTCGTAAACCAGATTATCTTCATACAGAAATTCAAAACCAGTTTATTTAAATTATCTATGCATTTCCTTTTCATGGCTTATTAAAATAACAATAAGCATACACGTGATATACATTATGTCATTATATAGGTTAGGTGTATATATATATATATATATATATCAATATATGTATATTGTATAGTGTATCTTTAGTTAAGACTTCAAATTCCATGGTGCACTGAAGCGCTCGAAAACCATTCGACAAGAACAAAATGATTAACAATACTATATAGATATAGGATATAATACGTACATTGTAAAAACAAAAACTATTTTTTAATGATATCTTAATACCTATGTCATTTAAGTAAGTGAAAAAAAAAATAATTAGCTTTCAACAATAATAAATCATGAAGAAAATTACATTTTCAATAGATATAATACACAACATTGACCTTTTTACGAGTATACATATATAAAATATAAAAGTAAATTTGCGGTGTCTAGTAAAACCTATGAATACTACTTGTTAAGTACAATCAGTGTTGGACAAATATATAAAAACTAACGATTTGAAATAAAAAAAATGAACCGCATTTAAGATAATATAAATATGACATCTAATTAACGGTGAAACTCAAAAGATTTTCGAAAGCATATAATCATATATTATATTATATATTTATATAATTTAGCTTTTCATATTTAAATTATTAATTGAGTAATAAAACATGAAATAATTTGTATTTATTCATCCATAATTTTGTATTGTGTTAGCTGACTATTTGTTAATTATTATAGGATAATCATTGATTATTATATACATAAATAAATAATCGATTATGGCATCTGAATGTTTTTAAAAAATAACAATTTAATAAGTAGGTCTTTTCTATTTTTCTATCGCCATAGCTTATAAAAATATAATCTATAAGAATAATTTATACATACAAAATTATTCAAAAAGTTAATATTCAAATATTTTTGTAAAAAAAAAAGAGAGAATTTTTATATTTAATAAAATAGATAATATTTATTAAACATAATACCAACCCGAATTTTGAATTAAAATCAAAATAAAATAACAATGTATTTACAGCCCAAATTATAAACCGAATACACCTACCTAATTGTATACAATTGCGATTGGAAGCATTAGCTAATTACAATTTAAAATTGTAAAATTGTTTACAATAATTATAAAAAAAATGTGTTATAAATGGCATGTTTAGTGTTTGTTACCTACTATACAATAATTTTAATGTAAAAAAATAAGAATTAAGTTTGTTCCTATATTATGCACGATATCATACGATATTATATAATATATAGTATAGAATGCATATATTATATTTTATTCACACCTATACGCCTATAGTAGTATAATAATATAAATCACAAATTAAATTATATTTCTGTGTCACTGATAAAAATATTGAGAAAGTATAATTTCAAATTTACATTCTCCGTCGGTTAACTGACGTACTTACCTATAACTTATAAGGACTGGTCATATCTACACAGATTACAAATATAATCAGTTAATTAACGACAAACCCACGATTATCAAACGATATATAATAACTTCAAAATAACTAAAGCACATTATATGGTCAACGCGCCAGACAAGGATAATAACAGTAGAAATAATAGATTTAAAACATTTTTGATTCGTGATAATTATTTTATTATATTATGAACTCAGTCATGTACTCATGTGTCGTCAATATATATATTTGTGTGTGTGAAAGTCAAGAACACCATGCACACGAGTATAAAAGTTACGCTTTCGTTGAAAAAATACTCGCAATGGTGTAGAGGAGATTGATGACTTATCGTGTATATGTATATAATATTATTATATGCTTGACAATTTAATTATATAAAAAAAATAAAATTTGAAGCTTAACAACAATATTATATTTATTACGATTATCGTGTTTCTTGTTACTGTTGAATTTAACACCACAAACCCGATAATATAAAGTTCTATTGTTAGGTAAGACCACGACCACACAGTATATGAAATACGAACTACTTTAAAAATATATTTGTTCCACCATATAGGTACTGTGTTACATGAATAAAAAGGTCATATCCTGTTTCGCCGCCAATTTATACCCATTTTGCTACAGTCTCATTTCACCGCCTCGGCGTTTATTTCCAAAATTATTTTTGTTTCAAAACTTGGTTATGAGATTATGACTCATAAAATGTACCTACACCAATAGATTTACAGAAAGAGGTCATGTAAAATTTATTTCATGACATATTTTTCTAACACAATATTATTACAAGTATTATTGATTGATGGCTAGTTTTATAAATAAAATAGTAGTTATAGGGGTAACAAAGACAAGAACGTGATCGTCACTGTCGGTTTCGCATTTGTCTATAAGTATCTAATAAATATAATAATAATAATAATAATAAGCAAAAATTGAATATAATATATTATCTGCACACCAAAACGGCCTTATTTTTAATAATTATTATTTTTTAATGGATAAAATAATAAAAATTAAAATATTGGAATATCGTCGTAAACTATGAAGCCCACGCCACTATTTCAAATTACTTTAGCCCTCGTCCGATTAAAATTAAAACAATTAAATTAAAATAATTTATAATAAGTACATTAAACTTGAACAAAGAATTTTCAGTCGTAAATAAAACACAACTCACAAGTAACAAGCGGCCTCTCACAAATGGAATAGATTTAGGCAATATATTATAATGTACTTAATTAAATACAACTAATAATATTATTAATAAATTAATTTAACAAAACTGACATTTGAATTAATAGATGGTGAACTATTGTTTTTATAATAAATGTTTTATTCATTATTTTTATTATTCAATTATCGATTATTTACTTGTATCTTGTGTACAACTTTATATATTGTGATGTTTATTACCTACATCGCATCAGATTAAATGCAATTATTTTTAAAAATAATAATTATTATTTTCAATATATAATTATACAATTACCTATATAATATTTTTGATATGAAGTACCTATAAACACGGTTAATTTTTACAATAGTCATACTCGTTACTCGTTCAACAGTAGTACACTACCTACTAATGATATGTGTATATACAAATTGTTTATTGTACTTGACTGTTGTCTGAACTGGTCTGGTTCAGAAGCAAAAATAATAAAAGATTCTGACTCTGACTCTTCACCTGAATGGGATTCAATTTCTGAACTACTTTGTTTTGCACTACAATCAATTTCATTTACATACATTTTGAATTCTTTTTTCTCTCGATCAGTTGTTATTTTTGGGAGCCAACGTAATTTAAATGTAGGGTGAAAACATGTAGCTAAAATAACATGATTAGCATCAGGTGTTAAATTTAATATATAATAAGCATGAGACAGCGACAGAGAATATGAACCGACAGTCGTCAGTCGGCGACCGGTGATCAACGAAGTATTATCGCTGATATAATATTATCGTCAGACACCAAAGCTACTTTAATCTAATCTTGAAACATATTATTACTTATTGGGCAATTCGGAAAACTGTTATATAAATGAAATATGAAACATATTTTTTGAATGTATATATAGTATCTTAATCATAAAAAGATACTAGATACAAGTCAATAAAGTATTTAAATATCCGATAGAAGATACATTCAAAATTCAAATTATGTATCTCGATACAAAATACAAGACATAATTGTATCTTAAATACTAGTATCTAAGATACTGCCCAGCCCATATTGTATACAATATACACATTTTTATCTTAAATTTTGATGTAACACTCTAATAATTATTACTTGTCACTTATAATTTAATTTAAAATTATTTTTATATTTTATGTTCTGTAATATACAAATCATCAAATATTAGTAACCTATTTCAATATCCCAACACGTTATAATATATTATGATTAAGGGCGTGTATGTGTAAATACTAAATATATCAGATACATCGTCAACCCAGAATGTATAATATTATGATGCCGCCCTTGGTATGATATTTGACAAGATAAATAATATACTCAATATGTTAACGTTTAACATTATATTTGTATGTAGGTAATAACATACGTATGCCTAATTCGTTCGTTTGATGTAAACAGGTGTTGAGGCGATACAGAGACGATAACCCAGACGGCAGCATCACTTGGGGTTTCGAGAACGACGACGGCACGTTTAAGGAGGAGACGATCGGAGTGGATTGCGTGACCCGCGGCAAGTACGGTTACGTGGACCCGGAGGGCGTCAAACGCGAGTACTCGTACCAGTCGGGCGTACCGTGCGACAAGGACAGGCGACCGCTGTCCGCGCCGCACCAAGAGCAGGGCGCCGGGTTGTCCGCGGTGCAGGAGGCGCAGGCCAGCGATACGTCGTACGGCTACATAGACTACACCAAGAACCAGTACGTCATGGCCAACGGACAGACGATCAACCTGAACGGCATGGCTAGGAACAGAGCCCGGAAACCGGTGGTCCGGAAGACCGCGCCGCTCACGCAAAACGCAGCCGACCAACGCTTCTAAGTAGTCACGCGCGCGACCCGTCGTATAATATCATGTATCGCATCCCTTCCCAACTGCAGCGTATTATTATTATTATTATTATCATTAGTATTATTTTTAGTATTTTATCAATGACGATATAGGAAACTGCAATGTGGTCAGTGCTCGAAATTTGAAAACAAAATCAAGGGAAACGACTATAAATTTGAAGAAACGTATAGGTATAGCGCCCGTTGCAATTTTTAAACGCCATCTATGATTACCACAGCAAATCGTAGACAAATAAATAAAATATATTATAAGAGTACCTATGCTATAGTATAGTGGGTGGTTCATATTTAACGCAAGACCATCATTATTTCAACAACTAGCTATTACCTAACGTTTTTGAAAATATTAATTTTACATAATTTTCAGTTGTACCTACCTACTATTTTTTACCGTTATCTTTTTTTAATTTTTACAAATGACAACATTTATTTTTAATTCATCCTTATTCCAGAGCTGAATATAGTTTTAAAATACTCTGATACATAAAAATCGAATTTTATATGAGTAGTGAGATAGGTAAGTATACATATTTAAAGTTTTGATGAGCGGAATGGAGTGGTACAACTAGGACCTAGGTATATACCTCAACATGTTGGTCCAATACTTTCTGTAGTAATCTGAACTTCAAATACTTTTAACGTTATAAATCATAAACCACTTATCTGAAATTTAATTTTTGTATAGACTGATATATTTCAAATAATATTCTGCTTAGGAATATTAAATTAAAAATGTAACTACATAATATCTAGAATAAATAATTTAAGAAATTATGTAGATAAAAATTTTAAAAATATAACTTTTTTCCAAAAAATGTTGTTATTTTGTAAAAACTTAAAATTATGTAAAAGAAATGTTTTCAAAAATTGTGTGTTTTTCGAAATAACGTAAGTTACGTTAAATAGAATACTTCGTAGATATTCAACATTTATGAGCCGTTAAAATTAATGGTTTTTATATTCCATATTATTATAAATAATAAGAGCTTTTAAGCAATATCATAATTTTGGAAAATAAGGATTTTCATTCTCCACGCCAATTCGAGCACTAGCTGTAATACAATGACTTATTATTGTTCAATAGATAAATGAAATAATATTATAATTTTAATGTTATTATATTATGTACCTAAGCCGCTGCTGCCACCGCGGTGTTACGCCGACGCTTCACTATTTTATAATTATTATTATTATTATTTTTTTTTTTTATAAAATATTGTATTTTATTTTTAAATTATTTTAGACAGATATAAACATAATTTTGTGTGGAAATTATATGCATATGACACGAACGTGGTATAAATAATTATGTATACACCACAATTATTTTATATTATATACAAAAAAGTAGACTGTTTTTTTTTTAAATATAATATAAAATATATAAACATATTACGTACGTACGTTTTATTTTTTAAATTTCTCTGTAAATACTATTTAAAACATTCTTAACTTTATTTTTTAACGAGTAGGTTTCAGTACAAAAATTAATATATAAAAAATATTTTAGGTTTTTTTCAAACACTTACTTATTTTTATGAATATTGAGTGTTCTTTGGACTAGAATATTTATGTTTTATCTAGATAAGTTTTGAATTTTGTTTATGGTTTCGTTGTAATTTTGCATGATCTTATATTGGTAAAAATTCAGTAACAGTTACTAACATAAGTATACAAAGGAATAAACTCAATTTATAACCTGGAGAGTTCCTAGCCATTTGATTTATTTCAATGTAAATCCCATTAAAAAAAAAAAAAAACCAAACAAAACAAAAATTGAGAGGATAGAGCCTCTTTGAAATATTGTATTCCCTTGTTAATATAACCAGGCTGTTCGTTATTTTCAAATAAATTATGGTGCTGTGAGTGAAATCAATGTGTCTGAAGTCAGTACCACCCTGGTACAAAGTAAAAAAAAAATAGTAGATACTCAGCTTGGAAATTTGCCAAAATAGTAACAGATAGATAATAAACTAATAATTACTAATTAGGTGATAACCTAAAATAGAAAACAGGTTGATACCTACACACCATTGTATAAATTAGGCCCAAAAAATTATGCCACTTATAGATACATGACGTGATTTAATCTGTAGACGACCTTATACCTAATGGAACACATAGGTACCTACAGCTACAAGGCTACAACATAGGTATCTTATATATAAATATAATGTATTATACAAAGTAGAAAATTGCTAGAAAATACAACCTATACAAAAAAAAAAAAATAAACAAATTGTACATTTGTTATGTTATTTTTATCATTGATATATTATGTTACATGTTGGGTCTAAGTAGGTAAATAACTTTTATTTTAGCGCTAAACAGTTTTTCAAGGTTTTGGTAGGAAAAAAAATAATTACGTATTAAAATAAATACATTTTATAGATAACCTACTACTTTCGTCAAAATCACAAATATAGGTATCAGCATGTAAATTATTTTAATAGTTCGGTAAGGCTTAAAAAAAATGTAATATAAGATTCCTCATAAGTATAGTTCCTAATGAAACAAAAAATGTAAAAATCTTCAGTGACAATTTATTTTTATAGACAAAATTAGTTATTTAAATAAAAAATAATTAATTATTAGTTCTAGATTCTAACCTAACCTAACGTTCGTTCTACGATAGGTACTTAAATCTTAAATGAGTTGTGTATGGCAATAACATATATTATAAATATATACAATAAATTGTTAATAAATAATGAATGCAATGTTTTCAGACTTTGTCAAAGAAAAATTCAACTTACTAATCCTATTAATAGCGAAATAGATTACCTGCTAATACTCAGTATTTTAAGCATTAAGCTGACAGAGTGACCTTTGCTCAAAATCGTTTTTCCTCAATGATGTATCATTAAATTCAAACACATACCTACATAACCTATATCGGCTATATCCAATGACGACTGACGAGGACATCTATATAGCTACAATATATTTGAGGGAGTATGCCGATCATTTAATATTTACTTTTATAACATGAATTGGTTTTTCTACATTGAATTATTCGATTTGATTTTAAATGTTTAAAATAAATACAATGTAGTTCTTCCTTAAACTTTTATTTTTATTTATTAAGCTTGACAATAAAAGTATAATTTAAAAAAATAAATGTTATAAATAAACTTAAGTTTGCTTAATTGTTAAGACAAGCATTTTTGTTTTTAGTGACTTATCCTCGTTTGTGTTATCAATTAATAATGCATGTATTTTATAATGTATTTATTCTTGCAATTAAGTAATTTAATTTAAATTATATTCACCATTGTATTTAAGCAATGTAAAACTCAGATAAATCACTTGTATTTGGATAAAATAAAATTAAACAAAAGCTCACATATAATAATACATAATAATCATAAATATGTTTATCTATTTTATGTCCTTTGACTGTGACTCGATAAAAGACTAGCACCAATCACATTTAAACTATAGGTACATTAAAAAATGTTTATTGCAAATGTTTATAATTTGTGTGAATAAATAAATAGTATACATACATATATATAAAATAAATAATTAAATAAAAAAGATGTTTAAATTGCACAATGAATAATATGTATTAAATGTCAATAACATTTTTTTAAATGCCATTACATTTTAGTACTGTAATAAAATATATATTATGTAAATAAATTATTGTAACAAACGTTAATATACATACAACTTGTACAAATATAGTTAATATAGCTTCAAAATTGTACAAGTTTGGTGTTGTTGGCAAACATTCCTTTACATACTTAATTCTACATCAAGCTTTACTATGTTTACAAAAATATAATATACACATATTTAAATATAATTTTATATGGATAATTCCCTGTTACAAAGGAAGTTTATAATCATTTCCTAAATAATGAATATTATTTTATAAAATACAAAATAATATTTACCTTGAATAAAATAAAAGCAAATAAAGCTGCTTCAGAATAACTAAAGCTGGGCAAATTAGTCATTTTTTAACAAGTTACTTTAACCTAAAAACTAATACAACTAAAACATAAGTTGGTTTTTGAAACTTCTAAATTATTTTAACTTAGTTTTTTTTTAATTTAAAAATTTGTTTGAATATAGAATATTTTATTAAATTAATTAATGATTATCTAACTAAAATTATAAATGAGAATTTATTAATTAAATAAAACAGTATCAGTAGTAAATTGAGTTTTGCAGTATTTTACCATTACCTCGATAATATCATATAAATATATATTATAATTTATAGGCAATATATTGGCAATAAAATTTTATTACTACCGCATGTGTTGTAGTATATGTCCACAGTTGGAGAATGTTGAGTCTCCTAGCTAATGTCAGCATATATACCCTAAATCGATAAATGCTGACGAATTAAAAAAAATGTATAAATTTACTAGTGAATATCATTACATATATGATGCTTTTGATCAATGTTGACATGGGTACACAACACAGATTTAGTTAATGTTAACATATATTACAGGCTTTAGATAATATAAAAAATATAACATATTTTATATAACCAATGAAATATTATTATTATTAGGTAATATAAGCATTATTCATTTAAATTATGTTTATTTTCTTTTGCAAAATTATTTAATCCCTTAGTACATCATACATCAGCAATTGATATTACATTTTCATTGCAAAATGAATACTAATTACAGGCATATAAAAAAATTTTTTTAGTTATTGGGCAAATCAATTGTACACAATGTATAACTGCAATGAATAACAATAGCGATATAGCAAGCGTTTGTCGAGATATAATATTAAAAAAGTTGTTGGGTAAAATAATAAATTATTTTATCAAAATTATCAACATATATAATACCTAATATTGTATAAGTAGTAAATATGCTTTTATAACATATTATTATAGTGACTTTTCAGTTATAACATTTAAATTAAACAAAATAAACATTACTAAAATTCACTAATATCAACAAGTAAATGTTTACAAACAGTATAAGTTTAATCAATAGATCAACATTCACCAATTACGGACATTTGCATTAACATAAAATGTATAACTTATACAAATTTTGTAGTCACCAAAGTTACAAGATATTAGGATTTTCGTAGTAATACAAAAACACAGTTATTTTTTGTTTTAATGTATAGATTAGATAATTTCATTCAATTAAATTCTTCAAGTTAGAATTTTATTATGAATTAAAACCAACTTAAGTAGTAAGAAACTTACTTTAAAAGTAACATTTTAACATAACTATAACTCACTAATTAACTAAAGCCCAGCTTTGAGAGTAAGGCATGCTTAATTTGCTGAATATTTTAAGTGACATACATTTTTACATAAAACATTAGTTTAGCGTGAATTAAATTGTTATATTTATATTTATAATGAAAATGATAAATGTAGTTGACAGATTATATTGTATCAAGACAACAACATTTATGACAATCAAACAATGAGACCAGTTGGCCTAGTTTAAATAATATAAATAAATATTATAAATTTTATCTAATAATACTACAATTATTACAAGTAAATCACAAAAACAATATATAAGCCATTAGAGATATTATAAATATTTACAGTTACTAAGTATACACTTTTTTCTTATTATTAAAGAACTTTATTAAAACTTTAAAGTGTTTATAAACAAAAAATTTAATATTGTCATCAATAAATGTTAAAATAAAATTAGGAATAAAGTATTTTTTTTTTTTTAAATAAAAATATAGAAATATTTGGTACAAGAACGTAATTGATATATATATAAGAATATAATTGTCATAAGAATTTAGATGCTAAATATAAAGATAAAGTTTATAATCAAGAAGCTTAATAAGATTTTGCCTTTTATCAAATACACAGCAGCAAGTGAATGTAGAATTAAAACAGGCGTGCCCTACGCTTTAATTCATTGCGGCGCCATTTGGGCAACTGATAAAACTCAGCTTGAGACATTTGGAAAACTGCTTCAAATTCTGTAGGCGATAAGTGACGCTGTGAACAAATACAATTTATTAATGTTAAAAGTGTTCTAGTCTCTAGGATATTAAATATTTATAATACAATAAAAATGTTCACTTATGATATTAATCAATACTGACAATACTATTACATTGACACTAAATTCATATTTAGTGAATATTTACATTTAATTTGCACACCTGAAACTACTTTACATTGAGTACCGACTACATGATAAATTTAATCGAAATATCGCATTACATTTTTATTTATATTATTGTTCCATCATGTCAATCAAGCCAACATAAATATTGTAAATCCAGCTGTAATATAGTATATAGTCTAGTATACCGCCAATGAATAAATAATAAAAAATATAAAAAAAAATATAGCACCTATAGGTTAAAATTAAAGGTAATATTTATCAATTGTGTCTCAATTGTTGTTAAGAATATGGACTATTGTGTTGTTTGATGTTGATTTGTGTAGAAACTGTTCAAAGTACTTGCACATTATTCCATAAAAACTTTGACCATATCTTTCAAAAGACAAAAATGCATACATAAAACTCTCCTTTCTTTACTTCTCTCTTTACATACATGCAAATTCATATCACTTCCATACTTATGAGATTGATTGCCAAAACATTATTATTAATTAAAATATTTGTGGTTGATTCATTACTACATATAATTAAATAAAAATCTTTTGCCAACATATAGAGAATATAAATTGTAGTATCGTGCAATAAGTTATGTACTGAGCGTCTGAGTCCATACTTTAAAAAAATGTTGAAACATTGTTACCAAACCTCATAAAGTTAAAGTGTTAAAAAGAAGAAATTAAATGGTATCTTTTAAAGATAATTGTAAAAACTGGCCAGTCAACCACATAATATAGTGACCAGTAGAATGCATTATCCGATAGACTGCATACTATATGACAGCACTTAATCCTTAAATATGCTTATTATCAGGGCTCGGATTTTATAGCATTTGCTAATTATTATAGGATACAGATAAAAATAGCAGAATGAGCTATAAATTTGTTTTATACACCAGGGACTCCAAATATGAAATTTGATAATGCTATTTTTTACTAACTTTTATAATATAACATTTTATTTTATATTTTCATAAATCTATATTTTATATTATGTGGTATGAAAATTATAAAAATATTGTCAATTATTTTTTTTTTTTTTTTTTTTTTTTTTTATAATACATATAAAAAATACCCATATTTTCGTTCTTATTAAAGTCTATTTTTAAATAGTCTGGCATATAGGTCTGTCGAACAGTAACTAAAAGTGTAAACAAACAGTAGTTTTTAATTAATTATATTTATTCATTCATAAATAATCCTTAGTTAATAAATATAAGTTTTTTTAATTATGAACAGAATATATTTTTACTTTTGCTATTTTTCATGTTTTTAGGGCATATTATAGCGCTTTTTTTAAGATTTTTTAGGCCATATTATAGTGCATATTTCATTTATTTTTAGTGCTATAAAATCTAAGCCCTGCTTATTATAAAATAACTTATAGATTTTATATAATATAATTTAAGTTAAAAAATAAATAAATGTATATTAATATATTATTAATAAATAAATAATAATAATAATAATAATTTAAATAAACTCACATCAAGGTTACATCTATCAACATCTGAGGGCAGCCTGTAATTTGTGATGAGTAATAAGTGATATGGATAAATTTTTGGAGGTTCAGAACTGTGATGCGATGAAGACATGTTGGGTAGTGAACGATGAATATTAGTAACATAGCGCAGTGATCCAGTAAATGTAGATGATGCTGGTATTTCAGAACACTACACATAATTATAAATAATTAGTTACATTTGAACCAAATATTATATAAGTTTCAAGTTCATGAAACAATAATCAAGGTAAAATAGCAAGCATTATTTGAGTGGCTTAAAAATTCTAGTTTTAACAGTATAAAATATTAATTTAATTTTTTTTAAAAAAACCTTTAAAATTTAAATCCACATTTTAAGTCTACGTACCGTATTGCCTTGATCCACTTCAGATATAGATCCGGCAGAAACTACACCAAAACAGACAAGCATGATTAGTATAAGCGCGCATTTATTTTTTCCTATAGGTCAACAAGCGGTATAATAATATATTCTTTACTGTTTGCGTATATAATCATACTATGTAGATAATGTTTTAATTTAAAAAAAACAATTGTATACACTTTGGAAATATTGTTCTTCTAAATAAATTTAATTGTATTTTTTTACAGTATATCAATTTTCTTTTTAATAATAGTGTTCATTTAATCAATTAAAAGTTATAATTCTTTTAGTGGACAAATATTTATAAAAATTAAATAAAACAAAACATTGCTTTATATGTAAAATGTGAATATAATTCTATTTAAAAAAATTATTTTTTTAGTAAGTTGTACAAATATTCAATTTTTGTCTCAAAAATATAAATAATTTAAATACAATCAAAATTTAATTGTTAAAGTACATGAAAAAGTTCTAAAAATAAATAAGACATCATACATTTCTTAAAATACAAAATGTTGAAAATTGTAATGCAGAAAAAGAATTATCAATGTAACCATAATAGTATTTTAAATATATAATTAAAATTTTAAATGCAAACAGTAAGTTGTAATATTTTTATACATACTTTTGGAATCATGTTAAATTATAAGGTAATTATAAGCTTTGTATTTCATATTAACAATGACATGGCGAATAAGTAAATGAGTTAAACATTTGTTGTATAACTTAAATCTCCTTTATAAATATTTGTTTAAATAGATATGTTTAAACATTTTTAAGTATTTAAATCAGTCAATAAGATGGTCATTGGATTTAAAGTGCTTAATTGACAATTTTTGTTCGCCATATCAGTGCTTCTAATAATTATATTTACTATCTTATTTAATATTCCTAAACCTTCTTATTTTTTTTTTTTATATATAAATAAATGGAGCAAAGATAATATTAAAGCCTGAACCTTGACTAGCTAATTTTATACCTAAATATAATAAAATGCATATTTTATAATGAACAAAAATATAATTTTAGCTAAAAGTGAAATTATAAATATTGAAGGAAAAAGCTTTTGCTTACATGCACTGAGTTTTGCATAAGCTTATAATAGGCCAGTAGATTTGGGAGAATAAAATAATACATAAATTAATTTTATCTAAAATAAAAAGAAAATAACAAACAATTATCTAATACAATATCAAGTAACCACCCTCAAATAAAACTATATACACCAAAATAATAAAAATTTAGAGTGGAAATTAAGATTAATAAACTAATAAAGCACTTACCGTCAGACCTAGCGCAGTTAAAATCTGTGCTAAGTGTTTTATTGTCTAAGCCGTTTATGGAAAACCCATCCTAAAAATATAAAATAAAATTAGATATTGTTTATTTAAAAAATCAGAAAATAAAACTTCAAATTCACATGACAAATATTTGATTGATTGATTCCCAAACGGGTAATGTAAATAAGCAAAAATGTTTGTAATTTTGAAAACGTAATATTGAATTGATAATTATAAACTTGATAGTATCAATTTTGATCATGTCACGTTACATAATTGGAAATTATTGAGGACTACGTCTGAATCATAATACAAACTAAAAAAAATTGCTCATCATACCGAAGGGTTTTTGACGCAGTACGCAGAGCTGAAAGTGTTTGACCGTCGACTAGGCGCCAAGCCATAGCCAGGTTTGGGTACATGGCGTAGTGCACTTACGACTGTGAACATAAGAACAGAAAAACAATGGCTACGTATTACTTACCCTGATATAATTTCCAGGGCCACCGTGGAAGCCGGCTGGAAGAGTGCACGACTTGCGGGCGCCCCTCATCATTATAGCCGACCCATGCTGACCTTGATAGTATGCTACAAACAAATAACACACCATGCAACAAAACAAACGCAAAGTCCAAGCAACACATAATTAACTAATTAAAATAAGTGAATAAAACGCAAGTAAAACACTTATGTATAAATGATTACAAATTAAAAATGCAATAAAAGTTAAAGACAGCTACAGAAATTAAATGCAATATTTTAATATTATATAGAAATAGATTAAATAAGAAACAAAATTAAATAAAGCTGTACTCTATAAGTTATCTATTAGATACTATTTTAACTGTAATTACTATCCACATATAAATTAAAATTGTTACAGGTTTATTTTATATAGTTTATTTATTGTTATAAATATGTAACTATCTTTTAATTATTTTCTGATGAAGTAAATAAAATGTACATAATTTGTTCCTCTACTCAGAAGATAATAAATATATTAGAATTTCTGTGGTAAACTATAAATTTAACAATTGGTAATACAATATTACTGTAGTATTCACTGTTAACCAATTAATGATTATGATTTTTAAAAGGCCTAATATAAAATAAAATAAATAAAATAACTATTTAATTATGATAGTTATCAAATATAACACAAATTAACTCAAATATAAAATTTAAAAAAAAGATTTAACTCCTTTAAATTGGTTTTATATTATATTAATGATTTAATTAATACTTAAATAATTTTATTAAATTTTTAATTTTTAGGGATAAATGATAATATATACCTAGTTAAAATAAAAAACTTCTAGCACATGAAACAAAATATACACACAATTATTCACTAACTAAATAACAAAATAACAATTCCAATATACAAAAAAAGCAAAACAAAAATATTATCAAGAACTTTTATAAATAATAGTTTTTATAAAATTATAATAAATGTGAGTGGCATAAAACTCTAGGAAAAGTTAAGAAGGAGCAAAATAAAAAAAAGAAATTAGAGATGATAAAATATTTAATATTTTATTATAAAATTTATTAAAGAAAAAAAGCTAAGTATAATTAATGTCAATAAAATTATTTTATAAATGTTAGGTACCAAATGCAAAATTTTAATAAGAAATAGTTTACATTTATATTTGAAATATGAATTAGACATTTGTACTTCATTTTTTAATAAATAAATAAAAAAAAAATTATAATAACAAAAGTAGTAATAAATAAATTATAAATTAATAATATTGCTGTTTATTATAGTCAGAAGGTCGGCTTTAATTGAATATAAATAATTATATTAAGTCAATAGATTTTATTTAACTTCCATAAATGGACTAAGTAGATACAAAAATGTGATTTTTTCACAGTAAAAACTTACTGTTGTAACTGGGAATAGCACCAGTAGATTGTCCAACTGATGATCTGTAACTTGTGTCTAAATAACCACCTTCTTCTTCCCAAGGTCTTTGATGATCCAAATTACGAGATGGTGCTATACATAATTAACAGTAAACACACATATTACACCATATAATTAAGTATTAGTCAAGTAAAACATAAATAGTATTTTTACAAAACCTTAAAAACAATATTATATAAATAAAAATTATGTTAAGAAAATAATGAACCTATTTCCAAAAACAAACTTTATAAATTGTACTTACAAGCATTTATCGGTGACTGGTATCTAAGACGATAAGTCGGCTCTCGTGCAGCAGAAGGACATCTTGAAGCATTGCGAGGATCCATGTGTGAAACTTTCCATTTTTGATGTTTTTCGCGTTCACGAACTTCTTGCAAAAATACTTTTCCAATTCCTGACCCTAATTTACTTAGTTCTTCCTCTTCTTTCTATCACATACAATTTACACCAAAAATTAACTCTACTTGATATTTCATGATCAGATTAACAACATACCTTTAGCTTAGGATCTATTGATTTATCAGCATTCATTTTTTGATCAACTTCATCTTCATCATCTGATATACCTTTATAGTTTTCAAACCATGTTTTACGTTTTTCTAAGCAAAATAAAACATTTTTAAAATAAAACTTATTTGTTTTGTATTATAATTATGTTACCTGGATCAGTATATGGACATGGAGGAGCAGGAAAATCATCTCTTTCAATTTTTGGCTTTTCACCAGGTGCTGGTGGTTTGGCAGCGGGATAGTGAGCCAATTCTATAGGTTCTTCATTGTTCATACTATGAGGTGATTTTGGTCTAGGAGTCTCTGATCTAATACTGTCAACCAAAGCTTTCATACCAGAACGACTGCCAGCTGAACGTAAAGTTGAACACTTACTACTTCCACGTACACTACCACAAGCTGGAAAAATTATTTATTTAAAAAAATAAACACGATATTTTTCAATTATCAATTTATCTTACATGTTGGTCTGTGGAAATGAGGTGATGTAGGCTGCTTATCATATGGGTCGATTGGGCGTTTCAAATATCCTTGAGTTGGCTCTTCAGTCAAGTAACTATAAGTGTAGATACGACTTATAGGCACATTGGATGTTTTATATTCTCGAAGCAATAGACCTGGACTTCCAGGTATATCACGATAATAGTGCTGTTAAAATAAAAAAAAGTGTAAATAGTTAAATGATAGAAATTAAATTCATAAAACGTAACATAATATATTTCTACATAATACATGTTGCAAATCAATTTATGCAGTACTAACCTTTCTACTCATGCTATTACATGAACCATTATAACATGAACCATTAAAGCTTGAAGCACGAGATCGAGATCGTAATGAAAACTGGAAATACACAAACTAAGTAAAAGAAGCATCTAAAAAAAAAGATCTACTAAACAATATTTAAATAAGAAAAAATATTTAAAGTGAAATTAAATAAAACCTATAACTAAACTAAAATTAATATACCAAATAATATAAATATTATAATCATAAATATCTGTGTAAATATATCAACTGATCAGATAATATAGCACTACCTAAATTGAGAATACATAATTTTAGCAAATGCATACAAATTAGAATAAAAAACTTAAAAAGAGTGCAATTCTATACATTTATAAACATTAAACTTGTATGAACACTACGATAACAATTATAAAAATTATAAAAAATTTATTTGCAAATAATAAATTATACTGGTTTAAAAATATTACCTGTGTTTCACTAGCAGCTGAGCAACTGATTCGATCATACTCTTCAGGGTCATTGCAATGTCCGTTAAGCATGGCACTCGATCCTATGACAACATAAACAATACACAGTAAGGAACATAATCCATATGCATTTAATATTATACAATAGAAATCCTGAGTTTTAATAGAAATAAGATATAATAATTGTTTGTACTGAACAATTACCTCCATTTATTATAGTGCCATTTTCAGTCGGACTAGGCCCACAACGTGGATGCCAAATTGCTCCACCTATAAAATATTTAAAATTAAATAGTCAATATATATAGTATAACATATAACAGGGGTGGCCAGCGAGAAGACTTGTGGGCCACCAAATATATTAATAAATATGGAAGAGCCAAAATGTAAAAAAAGAAAAAAAGAAGGTCATACATAAATATAAATATACATAAATTCATATTAAAAAATGTTTTTGTAAAAATTTTACAACAAAATATGAGCCGCAAAAGTCTATGACGCGAGCCATTGTTTAGCCACCCCTGTAATATAATATATTTTTGCTATACAGCTAATAGATTTTTTTTCATATTCAATCTATCTATTTAAAGTAACATAAAAAATAATAAAAATGTATAGGTATGAATTAATTTTATGGTAATAATTTATGTTATTAAATGTTACATAATTAACATAATTCAATTACCTTGTAAGTACATTTCTTCACCATCCCCAAATGGATCACCACACTTAGCACATCTTGCACATGTTGGATGAAAATGATGATTATCACCAGCCTTAAACAATATTGATATTAATATAATACAAAATAAATAATTTAATTATCTAAATAATACTTGTAAAACTTTTCCAGATATAAATCTACTGCAATATGTACATTTGACTCCAAAAAGCTTCTGATAGTCTTTTTCACAGTAAGGAACACCATCCCTAAAAAGTAAAATTTTAAAAAAAGTTATAAATTATTGTACATATTTTTCTAAATTTTTAAATGATTAAACAAATAAATATTGTCTCATTACTGTAATTATTAATTATTTCACATTTATACACTAATACTATACACTAATATATTAATATTACATGTATACCATATAATATTGTTATAATCAGCACTAAAGCACTAATGCTTTCGATGATGCTTTGTTTTCAATAAGCTTGAAGAATATATATACTAATAATAAATACATACATACCGTCCCATATACTCGCCATGAAGTATAGCAGAACATTCATGACACTTAAAGCAATAAATATGCCATTGTCTGTCCAAAGCATAAAGTGCTTGTCCATTCCTAAGATCATCACCACATTCAGCACAATCTAAATATTCAATAATAAACACCAAATTGTATTTTAATACTATTTAAATTTTTTTTTTAAATTGAAATTAATTGTATTTAAACATACCTGTTTCATGAGTGCTATTTTGTTTAGATTGTGCAGATACCGGTCGTTTAACAGGAATCTCTTTGCACTTGGAACAAAGAATAGAATTTCCTACATATGTTACTAGATCTCCTTTTGGACATGGTTGTCTGCAACAATTTTATTCATTTTAAATATATGTATATCATATAATGTTAACTAAATTATTACCTGCAATGAGTACATGTGAAACACTGTTGATGATATGTTCGTTCCAAAACAATAACCAATTCATCTTTAATATAATCATTGCAAACAGTGCATTTTTTACCAAATAATTTTTGATAATCATCAGGACAATACCAGCTACCTTCTTCAGAAAAAAACAACCCTTGCACTAATGAACAGCTACAAACTAAAAAAAAAAACAAAAGTTAAATAAGATATATTTAACCTGTTTAAAATTCTACAATTAAATATTCTACTTTCAATTATAATTCAAATGGAATTTCATAACAATTATGTATGCCTGACAACAATAAGCCTACTAATGTCATTGTACCCTTCATTGATAGAAATAGTGGAATAGTAGCAGTATGAATATATTGTGATGTGTCAACCGTAGCCAATTGCCTTAAAACTGACTTTATGATGTATTATTACATATCTATTATCCTATCATCCAATATAATATATTACACAGTTCTTTATCATAAAAAGTAAAAATATTTTGCTCATAGACCATAAATATAAATGAAGAGATGTAATTTTACAATTTAAAAGAGCGGTTGTCAAACGTTTTAGTTATGCAGACCACCAATTTTGTAAAAATAAATCTATGAGGCCTACTAATGACTAATAGCACACCTAATACCTATACATATATATAATGCATAATATTATATGGTCCACGGCCCATGGATTGGGAACCACTAACTTAAAAGATTATTTGCAATTCGAGTAATAAATAAAATTAATAAACTTTTGAAATTAATTGACAACAAATAAAAATAAATATATAATAATAATAAAGTAATATAAATATGGGTATTAACTATTAATTAATTTAATAATTTAACATATAATAAGATTTACTTTACATATATTTGATACTCAAACTTTATATTCAATTTTATAATAGATTAAATATACAAAATTGTCAGTTTCCATATTTCCTATGACCGTTGTCTATCTATGTATATTTAATTTATGATTTTATTCAGTAGACAAGTTAAATTGTATATAAGATTATAATATCTATTTAATATTAATTATAGATTAAATCGTATTTTATCAAACTTACTTTTGCATTTGAAACAGTCAATGTGGAAGTATTTATCACCTTTAATTTTGAGTACTTCACCAGAACATTTTTTCTTACAACCACTACAGTACGTTTTACCTATAAACCAACAACAAATCAATTCAGTTAATTAATAATAGGTAATAAACTATTAAATAATTATGCTTTTATTAAGTTTTATAATATCTAAATTAATAGAAAAGTTTTACTATAATCGTCCAACCAAATAGGTATACGTTATCTTTTGAAGCACTGCCAACATTCCTGTCAGTTTATTTGGTCATAATAAAATAACTTCCAACATTTGGCAAGTGTAAAATGATTAACATTCTAGTTTTTATTTGTAAAACATGTCGATTAAAACAAGACTAAAAAATGTAGGTAAGACTGTATGATATACAATAATAATGATATAAATATATAGGAATTATCTTATAATATAATATATTATTCCATAATTAATTTGGAAACATTCGCCGGGATTAGAAGTATACACACGTAAATATTGCCGAGGAGCAATGAACTATGGAAGAGAATATGAGACTAATATTTAAATTGTACGGTACTGTTTTATTTTTAAAGAAGAAAAAACGTTGCTACTAGTAGTAGTCGGTAGTGTTCTCTGCTCGCTCTCATATTTAGGCAAACGCGATGAATTAGGATATCTTTAGCCTGTGCTTGGGTTGGGTTCCGAAGAGCAGATAATTCCCCCCTCACAGGAGGCGCTTGGTGACACTTCTGATTCGTCGGTTAATAAATTGTATGCTTTCAAAGTAGAATTGTTTTCTATATGCTTAATAAAATAATCAACTAAAAATATTTTGTTGTTGTAAATATCATAAATAGAATACCTAACATATTATAAACTATTAAGTAATGAATTATTAGTTATTGTTAGGAGTCAAGAGTAATACGTGATTGACATTAATAAAATAATTGCACGACTGCACGAGTAAATAAGAATTATATATTTATATATTTTAGATGTAAAACAAGGGAGATGTACCGTACGGGAGAAGTGCCATTTAACAGTAATTCAACATTTCAATAAAGAATAAATAAATACAAAGTTACATATAATTAGTATTTTATACAAAAATCCAAATAATAACCTTGAAATGTAATTGCTAAAAAAGAATATATCACTCCAATTTTAACACCGGAAATGGCACTTTTTAATAACTTTCAGGTGTGGAAGTTTATTATAAAAAAAACAATAGGTTATTAAAAAAATGTATCATTAATTTAATTGATATGAATGCATATAAGATAAAAATATCTACAATTATTGATAAATATATTGAATATTTGCAATAACTTATTTTATTGTATTTACAAGTCCAATAACCCCAAGTTATATAAGCAATAATATACATTTATAAAGTAAATATTAATAATGTCTATTTAAGGTATTCGTAAGTATTTTTTTTTTATATAGTTATCTTATATTTTCAAATATTTTAATAGTAGCTCCTTTACCACATCAAAGTAGTTTTAAAATTTTAAATGCGTATATAAATTGGGAACTTAAACAAAACCATATACGTATTCTACAATAATTTAAATATTTACTAAAATAAATAAAAATGATATAGCAAAATAAAATTGCATAATAATAAATATTCATGATTTAAATCATAAAAATAATAACACTGATAGAACTTAACAAAAACTTTCACATTAGATCAACATCTGCCTTATTTTAACTATGACTCATAGTAGTCGAGGAATACGTAATATAACTTTATAATATTGCGTACTTTATGAATAAAATTAGATAGCACCTAGAGAAAATAAAATTATTTTAAAAACTTAAAACAACACAATTAATTAAATATCAAATATTTTTTGAGCTTCTAAACAACTGTTTGAAAATAATGTAAATTGTAATAATGACAATTATTCATTCAAAATTTAAATATTTTAAAACATTATTAACATTTGTTCACCGAATCTTTCTAACACATTTATGTTTAAAAGTGGTCATATTACTAATGTCTAATGGTAATAAGTTAAACTACAATATTAGACAAACAAAACTACCATAATTATTTAACTGTATTTAAATATTATAAATCATATTAAAACATTTAAAACTAATAATCATTAACATAAAATCAATAGGAAATATGCAAACATATTTCATGTGCTTATTATTAATGCCTTAGTATTTCCATTATTTTTAAATTCGAAGTGAAAAAAAAAATATTTTACCTTACTATTCTCTAAATTGCAGAAAATATGGAATCGATCCACGGTCGAAATAAAAAATAATGCAATGCAATGAGAAATTATTCAAACATGTTTATAATTGTTCCGCTCTTGGTGATTAGTACGCGTATGATAATCAATATTATATTATGGGACATTTCGTATACACATCGATTGTAGTATTGAATTACCGCTGCCGCAGTCAAGAAAGTAGAAAGACGAGTAGAAATAATAACTTGTTTGCGTGTAAGTACGGATACACATAATAATCAAGACATAGCCGACTTATGGTCAGGGAAATATTTATTATAATAGGTACAACATGCACACTGCACAGCATTTTTTACACTAGGTACGCGAATGCATTTTAAATGCATCCAAACTTAATAATGTACATCCTACTATCTAAGTATCGCTGTTGCCGTTGAACAGCCATTCATACTGTCTAATGTCTATAGACGATAATCGCGCCGGACGACGGCACGCCATCTCCTCAGCAGGCAATTATCGTTCGTCCCCGGCGAGCCGGCCGATCGGTCGGCCGTGACCGGAACACACAGTTTAGTAGAAAAAGTTTTTTTTAAAAAAATACTGTTATTACTATTGTACACTCCTGTTTCGAGCGATAACATATAAACTAGGTATACAGAGTGTAACAGAAATAACTAATAAGCGATAGAATAAATGTAATTAACTATGTATATTATATAATATACTGTATAGGTATTAACATTTATTTTAAACATTTATATTTTTAAGTTTATTTGTAATAATAATTTTGAATTATGCATATAACAGTTTTTTAATATTGATAATAATAAAAGTTAATAAATAGTTAATTAATTACATTGACAGTATTATTTCTGTTACACTTAGGATTTTTAAGAAACACGAAAATGAATATTTTTTTTTTTTATTTTGAATAAACTAAAGTATGATATAAAAAAGTTGCTTATACATAATATTGCCGGCGATGTTTTATGTATTATATTCCGGCGATTGATCAGGTTTTTAGACGTCTCGCGGTAGAGGATTATTCATATACATAAAATATATGTATAATATGCCGTTTTGGCCTTAACACACTGCTGCAGCATTGTTTATTACGTTACGATATGAGAGGAACGAGGGGCTCTGTAACGGGAGGTTGGGGTGAGGTGCGGCAGCCATTCGTTCAGTCTGCACAAGTCGTGCATAACGACTCCGAGTACCTATATACTATATACATACTGTATAATATGTATAATACGTACACCGCCACTGACCTTCACAGCCACACTCCAAAAATCAGTAGATGCCTAGCATCGGCCGCGACTGCAGAGATTGGGGAAAATTGTACGTCACCGTAAAAAATCGTTCATAATACATAGGTAGGTAAACGTTTCACGAACGACGATACAATATTATTATGGATTCGTGCACTATATTGTCGGGACAAGACTAGTGTGAAACGTGCATCTTACGACTGTTATTATTTATTTTAATTGAAAAATGATATGATATTTTTTCTTGCTCACCGTCGGTAAAATATTAAAAAATAATGCAGTCATTCAGGGACAGAAATCACAAAATCTATAATGCATACATAGTCGTGAAATTATAGACCGATTATAATACAAGAAGGTATATAATATTATAGCACGGTGGGCAATAAATCAAAATCAATTCGAAGAAAATTAGACTGACGGGTTGGTAGTAAACTTCCATGGGCGCGATATGGGCCATAAGAGGTCATCATCGTTTTCAAATTCATTTGGCAAATTGCCTCGCCGACTGTTTCAGGTTTTTTTTATTTTGTTCAATGGTTCCCGAGGTGATTAATGTCGTTTATTTTTGAGAAAAACGTGCATATTTTAAATACGAGTGGTACACGGCAGAAGCGATGTTTTTTGTTCTGCCATTATCGTCACATCTGGCTTTCATGCGCCGCATTAGTTAGTTATTATTACGTGTGGAAACATCGACGGCACCGGACACAGCTTAAATGCGTTTAATGAAACACGCCGATGAGGATAATTGCCACGGACTTAGGGGTCTCCAAGTGACCTCGTTCATAATCAGTACTAACTACTGGTATCGTAATCGTTAGAGTTGTATAACAATTGTTAACGAGAATACATTTTTAACGTTTTTATATAACTGAAGCTACATATAATTTAATAAAATGATTAAGTCTTACCCACGCCACATTAAGAAATATATAGTTAGATTTACTCATTATTGTTTAGGAATATTTTCGTGTATTAAACTTTTTTTACGTGATAACTTATTGTTTATAAGATAGGTACCTATAGTTGATACTACAGTTATTATATTTTCGTTAAATTAAAATATAGATTTACAATCTATTTTATGAACACCGAGCTGTCCTTGGTACAAACATTATCACAAATAATAAGTATACTTATTTGATAAAATACACATTGTCCTAGTACTTAGTACTGTGAACAAAATTATTTTTTTTTTATTAACTCATATTATTTTATTTAACTGTATATGTTTGTAGTTATGTAAGCTATTGTTTCCTAATACTTTAAAGATTTACTTACAAATCATTGTACTACAAAAAACGTTTTCAATTAATATTCAAAACAAAGTAAAATAAAAGAACATATCTATGTTGTAGCTTTTATTATAGTTAAGCTTTATACATTGAATATAGTATTAAACTATGAGTTATAAATTATAATATTATTTTAATTGAAATATCAGTATTTTTAAGACATTTGAATGAATTATTTGGCTTGTAAAATTTCATTAATTTATATAAAATTAATATCAGTCAAATTAAAATTATACACACTTTTAATATTTACTCAATGATGCTTGTCTAACTATGCTTGTCAATTTGTAAAAAATAACCACTTAAATCAGTGGCGCAACTAGAAAAAAATTTCTGGTGGGGGGGTTACATTATTTCAATATATAAACATAAGATAAGTACATAGGTTATTATACTAGGCTTCTGAGAAATTTTGGGAAGGGTTACAACCCCTTAACCCCCCTGGTTGCGCCACTGACTTAAATAGATTTACAAGTTAAACAAATTAAGCTAAACAATGAAATATAATATGTGGTATATAATCAATAGTGTTAATCAATTATATGAGTTTATTATATATATTTTTAAAGTAAACAGTTTTCATAATATACGTATTTTAACTGTTTAATTATTTTTAAATATATATATATATTATATATAGTTAATTAACAGTCATTAAAGTAACGTTCAGTTACATTTAAGTATGATTGTCGATAAAACTATAAAATAATAATAATTCATAAAAAAGTTTAGGGCGTGCCGCCGTAATTAACATATATCTGAACTAATAGTTATTAATATTTCGTATTGAAAATAAATCATGAGTTGCGTAGAACAAAAAATATTCACGTCTAATTGTAAGTGTTGAACAAATCACATTTCTTGTCGTAAATACGGGTAACAGTAAGTCACAAAATTCGATACTGATCGGAAATTGATAATATTTGGTTTGGCACCAGTGAGCCATGGCCCATGACCAATATCCAATGGGTGTCGTCACTCGTTGCGACAATGTGTTAAAACCGTCTATGGATACGTGACTATTGAGCAATCTAACCGAAGACACACCACATAATAGTGGCAGGATATCCGTTAACTTGCATAATAAAATCCGTACGATGTCCTGTCCGGACCGTTTGGTTTACACTGTCGCTATATTATATATTTATAGCAGAGACAACAACATAGACGACCGCAGGAAAGTTGTGGGGTGTATTATTTTTAGAGAAGGCGTCAGCCACAGCCTACAGTGACGACGCAACATCGTATACTTGAGCCAAATTTTATTTCGGAGCCAAGTACGAAACAATTTGTACGCCTCAATAAAACACATGCTGCAATGATTCTTTCCCAGGTATTTATCGGCCCTACTAAAATTACGAGTATATAAAGTACATTTATATTGTTTTTGCTAAGGAAATTATTATTATTATTATAACTCATACTAACAAAATTCATAAATTGAAAATTATTTGTTATTGCCTATGTATCATTGGCTACATGTATTCAATCACTACAAACAAATTATATGTACACGTAGAAAATTGATTTTAAAATTTGATTACAGCGTTTAAATTATTGTAATTTATCACTACCATTGGTATGCATACCAACCTATTTATTACATATTAAGAAGAATGCAATATACAAAATATATATATACATATTATACTTAATATCAATTATAGGTATAGTGCAATTGATAATTCAAATAATAATGTATACAATTCTCACTTCAAAAAATCGTTAAATAAATAGTTTATTATTAAGATCATATCAAGATTAAATCAACATAATCTAGGTCACGAATAGTTTTACCTGACAAAGTTATTTAGCCACACTTCAACACAATGTACACAAAAACTCTAGACGTTTTCGTCTATATTATTTCGTGCTTTACAGAAATAAAATTACCGATGATAGTAATTCAATATGGGTCAAAATGTACGTAAAAAATAATTTACGAGTCACACAAATATATAGGTATCCATATATTTTGCATGAAGTAAATAGGTAATCTAGTAATGGTATAAAAATATAGTAATAAAATTACTTGATAAACCTATTTTAAAATTTAAGTATTTTTTACTTAAATTATTGGCATGTATACTATACATTGTATATTGTATATCTTTAATAAAATAAAATAGAAAATAGATGTGGTGTTATATTTTAGCAATAACATATTTGTCTGCAACAGTGTTACATCAGAATAATATAATATGTGCGAACTCGTTGATGTTGCATATGTGTAAGTTGCCTGGTACATCCACACTAACATGACGTAATTACCAATGGTTGATCACTATGTAAATGTACGTTGTACACACAAAAGTAAAATAGCAATGCATCCAACATAAAATATATTAACACCAACTAATCATATTTAATAAATTTCTATGGAAAATAATAAATATTAATTATAAACTGTAGAAGCAAATAATGTGACCTTGGAAAAAGAAATCCTAAAAATGAAAAATAAAGAATGTTAAACAATATTATAATTTATAATGTTTAATTTTTGCTAATTATTACACTATTCTTTACATTAATATTGTTTAATACCATTGATAAATATAAATATAATATAGGTATCATTAATAATTACTGTGCAATCACTAAAATATTTCTAATTTTTAAATTATGAAAAGTAATAATATCCTATTATGTATTTTATATCCGTTTTTATATCAGAGTAAAATATTATGAATGAGCGAGTTGGTAAAGAAATGTATACTATATAAACACTACATTTGACCCGTTTACAAACATTTTAATCTCAAGCAACAAAAGATAACCTTAAACCTATACAAATCGAAATTTAAGTGAATGATATACTGAACATATTTTAAACCTATTTTTAACTACGTGTATTCAATAAAACTAAACAATAAATTAGCAATAATTAGATCAACTTTATAAGTCAATTAAACTTAAAAATTATTACTTATCAGTTATTAATGACAAAACAAACAGGGAGTTAAATAAACATTAAATGTATATTATTACAATTTATAATATATGGGTACGATTGTTACGTGGTCGACCAAAACTTTTTTTTTTAAATATACCTAGTACCTAAGGTAAGGTATCCCATGATTATTTATCATTTTCGGTTAATTAAGCATTGACAATTTTATTATTATATTATGAAAAGACTAAATAGAGTATCAAAACTATCAAAGTAATGAAAATACTCGATTTTACAATATATTTTATTATTATTTATTTTTTTTGTAGCATTAAAATAATTCATAAACACTATAAAAACCAAACTAAAAGTTGTATGAAAAAATATTCTATTTATACGTTATTTTAGTCAAAACCATGTTATCATTACAATATTTTTCTATTTATCTAGATAACTGATACTAATGAATTATGAGCTATGATGGTATACATATAACACGGTTAATAGATATAAATCTATAATAATAATAATATATAATACATATTAATATATTATACATAGAGATAGTGTACTTATTTTTTATCAAGATATTATAATATGATAACGTAATACGTTTTAAATAATAAACAGGTGATTGTTATTAAATATTTTATTTTATTACTGTAACACAAAATTAAATGCAATTTTAATGAATGTACAAAAGAATTTAAATATATCCAATATTTCAATGGTTTATTAAAACAAAAATTCAAAAATGTGTTATATTAAGTAAAAAAAAAATTATTGAATTGTCATTTAAAATTTAAATATTTGATAAGATAGACGTCTAACGACGACCTTGTACATTACGAGAATGAGAGGTGCACTACAGGTGAAACGCAAACACAAAAATGCCGCTCGTTATTAACGTTATGCGATACATGCAATGATAACAAATAATTTGACCTCAAAAAGAAAAAAAATCCATTTGGTACGTTATTCACGTTTTTCATTCAGAGAGTACAAATGCACAATAGTAAAAAAATATTAGAAAAGATTTTTGGAAAGATTTTAAAGTAATAGACTAATAGCAGAATAAACAAGTTTACTTTTTCTTTGAGAATTAAATATAATTATTAATTTATTATATTACGAAAGTAAAATATTAATATTTACTGTTTATTTAAATTATAAAATTATATTTTAATTACAAAATTATTGTTACATAGGTAAGTAACTGTTATCACTGATAATATATTATAATTATTTATAAATTTATAATCATTGATCATTGATCAATATACATTATTTGTCTACAATATTCTTCATAAAATAATTAGTTTCTTTCAACTATTACTAAATGTTAACTAATTTAACTCTCACAATAAAAATAATAACTATTCAGTAAAAACATTTTAACCATAGTACATTACGAAGTGGTTAAAAACTAAAAAGTTACATCATTCTTTCATTGTATTACCTATATACACATTTATCTGTATTAACAATACATTAATACTAAACAGTAGGTAATCGAGTAATCGATATTTGATAGTAAGTTATTAATAAATACATTAATATGCATAATACCTTAATTGGAAGATTTCAATAAAATAACATTATTTTTTAATTTGATAATATTATTATAAATTTAAAGTTAATAGTATATTATATTGTTTAAGTATATGTAAAAACTTTCTCTATAATATTATAAGTATAAAAAAACCATTGCTCCGTAACAAATTATTTTTATTCGACATTATATTGTCCTTGACACAAACTAAACACACATCAAACATACAAGCAAATTATTTACAAAAAATAATGTAGAGGAGAAATTAAGTACGAGTTAAATTTTAAAAAATGTCCTTCAAGCACAAAGAAAATCTTGGAATACTCGTTGGAATACGTAAGTAAAAATCACAACATAAATATTTTCCAATCATAACTATAATATTGAAAGATTAAAATACTTCATTTAAAACAATGATACCAATTACTTATAGATTAGGTATAGATATTTCAAATTGTTATTATTTACTTTTTTTTCACTATTAAATATAAAACATTGATTATACCTACTTTAATTATATTTCATTGATAATATATGATATATATATAAATAAATTGTACCTATATAATCATAATATCGATGTGTAATTATAGAAAACAGTTAAAAATTAATCCTACCATATTGTAAAACTATTATTTATAGAATTTTAGTAAACTATTTTCTCGGATATAATAATTAATAAGGGAATACATTGACTAGGATAATATTATACTCAGCACATCCCTAAAAGGAACGAAGAAACGCTACCTAAACAAACAACTTTCAAACCGGAAATCCGAATATTAGGTATGGTAATTGGTTAATATTCAATAAAATACACAAGGTGGGAAAAACGCCAAGGGATCATTTTTGAAAACAAACACGTGCATACTGTAAATAAATACTGAACAATACATACGACACTAGATTTAATAATATTCAAGAATAATGAAAATATAATAATTATGGAATGCACTAGCAGTACACTCATCCACAATAATTATTATTTAAAATAGTAATAGTTTATTTTACTGGAAGATGTTAATGCAATACAAAAGTGAAATCAACAATAGTTTACATTTAAAAAAGATCATTATACAAAATATATACTTAACATAATATATAATATATTAAATTAGTAGTTAGTGCATATGAAATTGAAACTCAAAAGCTATTAACCAAACTTGAGTTAATTGTTTATTTATAACTTTATTTACTCTGTTCTAGTAAAATAATTATAAACATTCAAAAGCAAAACGGTTATGTAGTTCGACATTTTAACGTAATAATTAATAACTATTGTGAATGATCGAGAAGCCATGTGTTTTTGTCTCATTTAAAATACGTCTTTATTTGACTGTTATAGTATTATACATTTATTCAATAAAACGTCATACTAAATAGAAAATGATATAAATACATTTAAAAATAAAAGTATATACATATTAATACAATATACAAAATTGTTAACTTTTTAATTTATATACAAAATAAAGAAATTCCAATATAATATTACTATCTACAAATAATAAATATTTAGGCACATCTATCTATAAATTAAGATTTTTATATCTTTTGGGAAAGATGTTAACTTTTTCTAAAATGATTGCATAAAAAAAAACCGTTTTAAGTTATAAGCAATTAAATAAATATTAATGGATTCATTGTTTTTAAATAATCTGCTCAGTAAGTAACAACTGACATCAGACACGTTAGACATAAATATATTAGTATATTGTATATTGACATACAATAGATATAGGTATATTATGATATTAAAAGGTTATTGTTCGCGGTATAGAACCATGTGCAACTCTTAAACATTTTATGTGTATTCTACTCGATTCTAACATTATTCGCCGATTGAATTGACAAGACACAATAGAACTATCACGACTACTACGAGGTTCGTTCAACTTACAGACTCGGGGCGATTGGATTTAACGATGGCCAAACATCTAAGTTACAACACCCTATAATTTGAGTATTACATTTGATAAAACTATATCTTTTACACGAATTCATACCAGTATATAAAATTATACTAATTAACCGTACTTTTGTAGTGTGATATACTGATAACACATTGCAACATTAGGCAAATACCTAAATACCTAATATATTTAACTTTTTAACTAAGAAAAATATAATAATATAAATATTTATGATACTATTGATACTTATACATATAAATATGGGTTAATGATATTTAATTAATTATAAATATATTAGTTATATTCCTAAAAGTACAACCAATTAAAGTTATACTGCTGACTAGAATACTAGATAATAGACGGATTACTTTCAATTTTTGTATTCGAATTTATTATTTTAATACGAATAAAATTATTATCGAATGAAAAATACTTTACTATTACGACCTACGAGTTCATACCTACCCCATTCAATAATGCAAGACCGACACACTGAGGAGATGCCAAAATCAATATAAATCATTAGAAAATTTTTTGGTTACCTCTTTTTGTCACAGCTTTTTTCTTATCCTCCGCCCCAATTTTTTTCTTATCGGCTTGAAGCTGTTTGCTTTCTATATCTTTCTGTTGGTGGACTGCCACTGGAGCTGTTTTTTTTACGTCCACCGCGGGCTCTTTTTTTTGCAACGGTGGCTTTTTATCGTTCACAGCGAGTTGCTGTTCGGTGACGTCGACGCTTTTACCGTTCTCAACGGCCTTTCCACCATCCGTGGAGCTGACGCCGTTTTTGTTGTTACCGTTAAACACCACGTTTTCGTTAATGATTATCGTGTCATTGATTTTTATGTCGGATGCCCGGCGACGCCGAAACGAACCGCTGAAGAAACCACGCTTTTTAGACGTCGGAGTCGCGGCAACGTTCCCGTCCATTTTGTTGCCGCTGTGTTCGACGAGCACCGGCGACAAACCGCCTTTCGTCATTTTGTCCAAGTAAAACGAAAAATTGAGGGCAATGACTTTATTGATAGTTTCCTCAGCGTTAATGCAAACGGAGGCGGTACGTTAATTCAATCCACTGCCACTTTTGTAATAATTATATGCCCACAGTTTGAATAATTTAGAATATCAATAAATCGCCATACCTAACAAATTGAAACACATCACGACTATCGCGTTAACAATAATTTAAAAACATGAATAACATTATTAAATAAGACCTGTCCAAAAGCTAAATTGTATGGATATGTGCGCCTTTTCCCACGACTTTTATACAGAATACAGACATAAGAAAATAAAAGATCTATAGTAAATATCTACACAACTGAATGTTATTTGATGAATATAATGAAATTTATTTATACCACTAAAACGTGATTTAAACAAAGGTAATTTTTGCCTATTTTATGTTATTAATAAATGTACCTATTCAATGATAATTCTTTTTTTATCAATTTTATTTAATGACATATTTTAACGCTTTAAGATTTTAATGATGACCACACCACATCAAGTATTAATACGTACCGCCGTTTATAACATTTTATGTAGCAACATAAAACTGTGTAAACATTAACAGAAAAAACCTGTCCCGTTAAGAAAGAGAAAATTATAAAAATAGAACAGCATGGTAAAATATAGTGTAGATTTTATAAATTATAATCACTGTATCTTTAATTTGTGTATTAAATTTCTAATTAAATTCACAAGAAAATCAAAATTTATAATCATACAAAATTAAATTATTAATCATTCAATTATATTAGTTAATCCATATATTGGTTTAATACAATGCATTTTTACGTCAAGGCGATTGTTTAAAAAACAAATTATTTAACATAATTATATATCTACAATAATAAATGTTTTTGAACAGGTCCAAATTTGTTATTTTTTATTATTTCACATACGTATAAATTATAACACATACCGATTTTGAACCGAATCATACGACGTATGCACTCACATAAACTAAACAGCGCCCGACCGCGGTTACTCAACGATTGAAAGAAGTGCCTATTGCAGTATTACAATAGTAGCGGCGGCAATATTTAGACGGGAGTGGGACCGCGTAGTTTAATAGCTTTGAATATACATAGTAGATAGAAGGTGGGAAGTAGGCAGGGAGTAATATGCCGGCTCTACTGCAGCTGACGGGGGAATAACATTAGAATGAGTGTGCGCTAAAAGTATTCACTTTTTGGTTTCTATAACGATATATGTATAGCGCTATTACAAAAATGGTTCCATGCACTAACTGACTAACTTAGTATTAGTATTTTTGTAGTAAAAATTACATCAATATTATTATACCTAATATTAAATTGATTGTGGTATTTACTCATACCTTATAGTTTATTTTTATTTTACTAGATACATTTATTATTTAATTTAAATAAATCAAACAATAAATTAATTACTTAATAAAATATTCTAGTAATTAAAAAATTAGTTTGATCTTTAAATAATAAAAAGGGACCATATTACAAAATTATTAAGCTGCATAATATACATAACTAAAAAATTAGTATGAAAATTTTTCATCGAGTATAATACCAAATAAAAAACCCACATCGATTATTAAGTTATACTAAAATAGTAAAATCATTAACTAAACGACCCTAAATAAGCTGAGCTAAACAATTTTATAAAAAAAAAAACCCCGGACAGCGAATGAAATTCTTAAAAAAAAAAAATTAATACCAATTTAATATTTATATGTAATAAACAATAATAAAAATAGGAGAAATCAATCTTAACTTGTAGAATACGTGGTCAGAATTAATAGTGAATGTATCTGTAATACTTTATACAACTCAACTCTCAAGTATACAATGGTATTAATAACATAATTGTGGCTTATATTACCGTTATATGTGCAGCAGATCGGAAATAATTTTAAGCGGTTTATTTTTCTTACCATACTGCAGGGAACAAATAAATTTTCTTTTAAGCTAAAATATTATGTAATTAATTTTTATACTTTAATATTTAATGACATATAAATTAAGGAATAGTTAAGCAACAAAAAATACTGCATTTTTTTATAATATTTTAAATTATTAAGAATAAACAATCATTTGTATTTGAACAAATGACAACTGGTTTATCTTACAACCAAAATACATTAAAAAAAAAGTTGTATCACTAAATACCAATAAGTTGTATAATTAAATTGTACACTGTGTGCACTGTGCACTATGCACTCACTACAACTCATATAGTAGTATTATAAATTTATAACTTATAAGTTAGAACTGCTGTGTAAAATATTGAATGTTTTGAATAATATATATTTCATATAAAACAACAGACAAATAATAACATTTAAGAAATTCAAATGATAATTTCATTACCAAAACCATGATTTAAAAAATAATTTTTTGTTGTGCAGTATAAAAACAATAATTGCATAATTATAATTTGCCACATTACAATATAAATTAATAAGCTGCCTATCGTTAAATATTTATAAGTAACCAAATAATTCGTAAGGAAAATAACTTCAACAAAATATTTAATAAAATATATATAATACATGATACATATATACGAGTATGAGTCGTACTAGTCATAAGTAATAATATAATTAAAATAGTTATTAATAATAATTACTTAAATCAATTATACCAACTAAGCTCCACAGTTTGATCAAGTAAATGTTTTAATGCCGTTTGTTTATTTATATACACATATTAAAGTTGATACCTCCATTTAAGCACACATTTTTTTTAAATTCAATATTTTAAAAATTATACGTTTTTATCAAATATTTTAAGTACCTATCTCATTTTGCGATCAATATGATCCATTATAAGAAATACAGCTTATTAATATTAAATTATTTAATAGGTTGGTAGTTATATTTAAAAAATAAAAATATTAATGAAAAAAAATTGAAATAACAAAATTACACTTCGCCAGACTTCACTGACGAACATGTTTAGAAAATTGCTATTGAAAAAACCACAAATACAACTGCGCTCCTAACTTAACCTTTTGTTCCACAAGAAATATATATATATATATATATATATATATATATATAATACACATATCACATTGTTTGGTCCAACTCTTAATAAATTGATCTAGTGACCGCACATTCAAAGATAGAGTATGATAAATAAACAGTAACAAGAAAATAATTTATAATATTTAATAAGTATACATACCAATGGTTAAAAGTACATTTTAAACTTAGTTACATTGCATAGTTATAATCTGGGCACAACTGCAAATGTAACACACATTATACTTTAAATAAATACCAAATTATTTACTATTTATACCTACATAAAAAACGAAAAGAAAGATATTATGTTATACAAATATAATATTATAATAACGTACTAATGTCAATGTGATGATTATTTTCGAGTAATTTATGTTTGTATTATCATGATTAATGACAAAAATTATAAAGAAAAATAAGTATTATAAATGCACTGAGTTCATTAAACAGAGGCCTAAACACGAAATAGCGAAAAGTAAATTACTAATAAAAATATTTTGCTATTTTATATTGTGTACGATTTAAAAAAAAAGATTTAGTTACCTAATATTGAACACTTTTCATTGAATAAAAACCATTAAACATGATATAAGTTTTTAGTGTTCAAATAAGTCAATTTAAATTTTGAAATAAATATTTATTATAATAAGTATAATTACTTACTTCTATGTAGTATGTATCAATTATTTTTTAAATTGTTTAAAATATGCAAAAAATGCTTTTTAATATTTAATATTATTATAATGTATTATTGACTATTTCAGAAAAAAAATTGATATATTATACTGTATAAGCATACAATGCCAAAATTCGATAAAAAAAATTGTATATAAAATTACTATATATTAAACAGAGTAATTCACCAATAGATGACATGACCACTCGCATATTTGTTCTTTCATTGGTTTATTACAACACGATATATTCATTTTTATGTAAGTTTAATACAAGTCATTTAAGCAATTTTAAATATCAATATTTTATATTTACTCATAACTTTTTTGAAAACAAAAATATCGTACAAATGCAACGAGATAATACAAATAATGTTCTTAACTTCAAGTTGTATAATAGGCCAAATTCACTCTAATATTATAGCTAACAACAGAAAATTGGATCTGCTAAAAATATACTATGGTATTTTATGCGTTAACAGACGCAGACTAATTAGGGTGCAGAGGTATTACAGTGCTTCATTTATTTAATGCTCTTTTTATACTTAAATATTTGCTCTTTTATTATACCTACGACTCAAAGTTAGTAGGTAGTGATATTGCCTAATTATCACAATCTTTTAGCTAGTGAAAACTATTGAAAATTGTCCATAAAGTTAAAAATGAATACGAGTACTATGATAAATATTCCATATTTCGATCGGATACTTTTATATACCAGACCACACTTGTGCATCAGTAAGGCAACGGAGACGATATATATGCAAAGTCCTCTTCAGTTTTCAAATAATCGTAGCCTCCATTTATTCTATAAGCCCATTATCTTAGACCGATTAGCCTTTGGAAGATTCTTTCCTCACCTACATGTTACTTCCATTTTACTAGCATATAAAATAACAAATTGTCATTCAACAGAGCTAATTTTGTGTTATTAGCTTTAATCTTAGAGTAAATTCACCTATTATTATCAAGACAAAATTAAGGGTAAGAACATTATCTGTGCTAAAGCGTTGGCTTTTTTCGATATTTTAATTTTTAAGTTAGAAATGAACATTTTTAACTTGTAATATTTACAATACTCAAATCTTACTTAAAAATTAAAATATCGAAAAAAGTCAATGCTTAAACACAGATAATATTCTAACCTTTAATTTTAATAATAGGTAAATTCACTCTAACATTAGTTCTAACAATACTAAATTAGTTTTATTGAACGCAAATGTGGTATATTGTATATCTGTAACAATTTCATTGTCTTGGAGAATGGAGACAATATTATGTGAGAATTCAGAACATATAGTATCCTAAAAACACACAAAGTTAAATAACTCAAAAACTACTCGTTCGGTTTTCGATTGAGATACATAAACATTTTCAAAAAAGTCACCTGATTAACAATTTAAGGAAGGGATGATTCTCATACAAAAAAAATGCAAATAGTAATCGCCTCAAAACACTTCTTAAAAATGGTAAAAGATCTATATAAGTACCTACTAGTCGAGCTACTAGTATTTTTAAATATGACCTATGTGTGTACATCGTATACATTTTTAAAGTTTCAAAATCAGATTTTTAATAAATTCATTAGAATAAAAAATGAGGGTGAGCATGTTTGGTGAATCATCCTGTATACTAGATAAGTATTATATGTTTGTATTTAACAGTGGTATTAAATACTATAAGAACACTGAAGAGTATTATGTAGTAAATATGAGCATTAACCACTTGAAAAATATTAATAGTCGATACCTAATGGCTATCAGTTAACACAACCAATGCGATTACGACAAAATTGATCAATAATTAACATCATTAAGTCACCTTGGTATTAATCATGGAAAAAAGTTAATATCCACTCGTAAACAATAAATATCACATAACTAAATTGTATTTTATGCTTATAGTGATCAATAAATAACGAATTGAGACATTTATTAACAATTAAAAATCTTAAAATTAATACATTCACACAGTAAATTGTTATTATTAATTACTAACTATGTATATATTATACAAATTGTATACATTTATATCTATATTTATAAAACGATATATATATACGTGATAGACTAATTTTTACACCAAAACTTGAATCATATGTCATATAATCAAATTAATTTAATTTGTTTAACTTACTAAAATATCTATTATGAATTATGAATTACTATGATAGATAGCTAAATAATTAAGTATATTATACAATTGATTAAGTATACTTAATTAATGAATAAACATAATATATTATATATTTATAATACATTACATTATAATGTTTTATATTGAGTAGATATAAACTATACATACCGTATAGCTCAGCGATTCCCAACCTTTTTGAGATTATTACCCATAAGTCAGGTTAGATATTAACTAATACCCCTCCCTCCCGAAAAAAGTTGAGTAAAAAAATAACAAAAACAAAATATGATAATGATTTTAGTTATAATTGATTTTAATTTTTCAAACAAAGAAAACAAGAATTATTACAATTACATTTACAGTCATAGTACACATGACTAAATAGATAATAAGTACTTAAAATTAAAATAAATAGTTTAACCTTTACCCCTCAAAAAATCGTGTTTTTACCCCCTTGGAGGTAATTACCCCCAGGTTGGGAAACGCTGGTATAGCTACTATAACTATACAGGTAATTTTTTAGCATGTTTCTAAAGTTTTTTTTATAATATACTCGATCTCGTATCTGCAAATCGTATTTCATTTACAAAATAAATAGAAATTTATTTCTTAAATGAATTAAATAACTAGGCAAGAAATTTAAGTTTAATTTTTTTCACAACGCATTACAGAAACTGAAACATTAAGGAAATATCTTGAATTGAAGTTCCAAACTACTAAGACACGCACTTTTAAAAGCAGCAATAATAATTAATAATATATAAGTATCGCAAACAATCATATTATAATTTGAAATTTTATTTTCATATGGAAGAATTTTTACTTGGGCAGATGTGGTTTCTACCATGCCTGATTTGAGGGATGGGAGCCTTTTTCCTAGACAATTGGCTATTTAGAGAAAGATATTACCGGAGGTTCTATAATCCACGATGGTTTACCCATTTAAACCAAGGATGCCTAGCACAACATAGTCCACTCTGCTTCTCCATGACTATAATATTCGTAGATCGTAATAATAATAAAGTTCATTTTATTACCTATACCTACTTAAGAAAGTTTTTTAATAAAAATTAATAGATCGTTAAGGTAAATTTTAAATAATTAAAGAAACATTAAAATATTAAACGTATAAACTGAAAAAGTAAAATATAATACAAATAAACACTTTACTTTGACTACTGATGTACGATAACCAATAATAACACTAAAAATATATAGTCAGCATTAACTATTAAAATATACAGTTCTTTATTTAATTATACAGTCGAACTTGGTTATCTCGAACTTCTTTAACTCGAAATCGTCGATACCTCAAACTTATACTCCGGTCCCTAGAATTTCCTATTTAAACAATGTAAAAAATCTTGTTTAACTCGAATATTTTCGTGGATAACTTGAAGTTTTGAGTTTTATTAATATTATAAAATTGTGATATTTCCCTCATTTATCTATAAAATAAGGTTTTTAAAACCTTTTTTAAATAATTTTCTAACTTCATTTTTGTTTATACATACATAACAACATATACATAATTCATAAATAAATACATAATAAATATTTTTTATTACATTACTTTAGTTATAATAAATACATAGCAGTAGAATATAAATTTAATTTGAATAACTTGAATTCTTGAATAACTCGAACTTTTTTCCCGGTCCCTTCAATTTCGAGTTAACCAAGTTCGACTGTAAATTATATTTATACACAAACATTATTTTTTTAACTTATTTATTGAATAGATGTCTATTATTTTGTTTTAAAAATATATACTAAAGTAATATATACATAAAAATTACATAAATAATTATATAGAAAATCTTCAAATAGATTCAGATATAATTCGCGTGACTTAATATACCTAATCGTATAATTGTTAAATTTATTAAATTAATAAATCTAACCATGAACTAGGCAAAATTAATTATTAATCAATTATTATCATGTAATCTAAACACAGTATCACAAACATGCATTTTTTTATTTAATAAATTGGAAGTCTTTACAAAAACTGTAAAATAAACCACTCAAATCATATTAATATATAGGTTATTAAGTATAAAAAATTGTTAATTAGTAAAGTATTAACAATAGCAAGTATATTTACAATCTACGTGTATATATATACATATTATAGCCTAATGGTTCAGGTATCAGTTTATCACGTGTATGATCCATACATATTAAATCTGGTATTTATTAAATTATGAATAATAGTTACACACCAATAAAATATTAAGAACAATAGCCTTATACTTGATAATTGATATAACAAAGAGATAAAAAAAACTAAAAAGTATACATATCGTAAATTCGTAACACAGATTTGCTATAAGAATAATTGTATAATGTCATATTGTAGAACTTTCTCCGATAATTCAGTTCAATCGCATACTAATGCACGAGCAAATGCGATAGTCTAACATCTAAAAAGGACAATCTGGTATTGAACTTGTTCACAGGTTTGTGTCATCTATTGCTTATTGATATTATACGTACAATATAATACATTATGGGCAATAAATTATATATCTTATAGGTATTATAGTATATAAAATTTTCAATCACGTTCCCATTTCTCATAAAATCGCAGTCTAAGTTAAACATTTTACTTTTAAAGGTATGAATACAATCAGACGTCGTTCTTTATTTTACCTATATACAACATAATATTTCGGGGTAGGTCATCGATAAGTAACATGTTAGATGTATATAAACAATAACAAAATAATTCGATAGTTGAAATAATACATTTTATTTTGAGTAGAGTATACTTAAGTGGTTACCTAACCACTTAAACCTTTGCCAGACACTACCAAGTCAGTCAGCATTGATCCACTAGTTATTAAAGATTCTGATAGAGATAATAAAGTAATGGATGAAAACCACCTATAATCTATATATTATCGATCAGGTGACTCAATAGAGGTCTTTCGTCAAAAATACAGCAGCCTATTATAGAGTAATTGAATGTCTTTAAGGTTATTTATTTTAATAAGTTAGACGACAAAATTTTACCATGTAAAATAATTACAATTAAAATACTATCACGTGAACGTACGTGATAAGTATATTTGGCTGTCTACTAATTATTCATGTGGTTGTATTTAAATGTTATTTGTCACTTAATCTTTTTAGCACATTAGTAATTATTATTTATAAATGATAAAAATGTGTGGTGAAGTGAAAAATGAATTGCAAAATTTAGCAGATAATATACCACGTTGGATAAAAAAAAAGTTAGTAACGTATACAGAGTGATAAATTTATCAAAGAATTGTAAGTAGTAATTTTGAACTAAGCAAGATGGTCAAACAATTTATGATATACAAAAAATGGTCATATAACCATTTGGTGAAAATTTCAAGTGTCTACGACTATTCTTTTTGGAGTTACACCAAAACAACAAAATTGATTATATTTATAACTATATTTGCATAAATTTTCCCGTTTTTCCAAATTAATTTGAAAAATACTGGTAATTTTTTATTTTGAACCCTTTAAATACTAGATCCAATTTACTATCCGAAACCACCTTCAAAATTGAAAAGCGATTACTTATCGCGCGCACATGAAAAAAAAACACATCACTGTAAAACCAATACATTCATCTCTGCGCTCAGAATCTAAAATATTATTTGTAGAGTAGGTATTGAAACTTTTCAATATTGCATATTATTATTAACTGATTTACTATTGGTACACTACGTCACTACACATTAACTATTAAAATTATTTTTAAGCTAATTATACATTATATTTTATTTAATCTATTCTGTGATTATAACAAGACACTAATAATATCTCTTACCTGTGTATTAATATTGACTTGTAAGTTAATAACAGATAGTATAATTAATAATATAGCACGATAAAGTTAGTGAATTTTCGAACCATTGTTGAATTGGTACCTAAATGCCTTCATTGTTTTGAATTCTGATCTATTAATTATAATAATAGATTCTGTATTTGTATATATATTATCAGGGCCAGACTGGGCAGGCGGGATACCAGGAGTTACCAGGAGTTTCCCGGTGGGCCGCTTGTACTTGTTGGGACGTTTTTTTTAAGGTTGTTTTTATTGGTATATACCTAAATGGGCCGATTTTTTTTATTTTCCCAAAAGAAATTTTTAACCCAGTCCGGCCTAGTATATTATGTGAACCATGAACCTATATATGATTTGTTTTTGACAAAAATACATTTAATCTACCTTATTAAAAATTACTAATAGCAATGATAATATTTATAGTATGCTAATAGTAATATAAACCGGATATAAATATATATAATAAAATATCCCTAGAGATTTATACTATACAATTCAATTCAATCAATTGCATAGGTAATATGATTTAACACTTAATTCAAATTTAACACATTCAAAAAGACCTACTCCAAACCAGTAAGTAGTAAATAAAGTTGACACAATGACACCTACTATAAAACGAAGTAACTTCCAAGTATTTTTTATTTATACTTTTTTAATCCTCAAAATACTAACTAAATACAATTTACAACAGGAAACCTTCCCAAGCCATATCAACAAAGTGAATGATTGAACATTTTTATTATTCCAAAATGTGATGAAAAACATAAAAAAGCATCATTGTAAAACTAATCTTAGTATCAATATCTTTTTGAAGAATTGGTTTACAAAAATATAAAGTCAAAATAAAGAATACATTTATATCTTAGGATAGAATCTAAAATGCATATAACATTTATCTAGTAAATTAAATCATGTGATTTATAATTCAGATCTAAAACTGAACATTATTTTGATACAAAAATGTTTGTTATGAATATGGCATAATATGTCAAAATTATTAAGTTTTTACCTTAAAGAAAAATTCTAATTTTTGTCAAGAAACAAGTGATCCTATAAGACAAATTAAGGTTACAATTATAAATATTATATTATATACACAAAATAAAATAACCTAAAGATTGTGATTTTATCTTAAATAGGTAGGTTAATAGTAAGTAATTGTACCTTACATAATATATTTGAGAAATTTACTTTAGTAATAACTCTCTTTGATTGTTTTAAAATATTTATTTTATACATAAGATCACAAATAATTTGTATCTACAAACACTATTTTTATTAAACTTGTTTTTATATCAATACATCTCTATGATCTTTAAAATAAAACTAGTTTGATAAAAATAAATCATACATTTTAGGATTTTGTGAAAGCATGTCGTTGATATATATGTAATGTAAGTACTCAATAAGACAATAACAACTGAATAGTTTATACATTTAGAATTTCTATTCTATGGTTTATAGCTAATAATATTATAATGGTATATAGGTATTAGTTACAGAATTAATATATATAAAACTATAAATGTATTTAAATTTTGATATAATATTAAAGGTAATAAGTTGATGTAAGACATAACTCATAAGTATAGATATGCATATGCAATAGATTAATAGTTAAATATTTATCATATTATTTATATATATATTTTAAATCTACATATTCTATATCCACCTATACTGATAGAACTACATACTACTTACTTAAAAAAAAAAAATTTGAATGTTTTGGGAAGATTACCAAATACTCATAACTGGTCACCGAGAAATACTAATACATACATTATAAAAGGTATAACATTTTTTTTATTCATCTAACAAATGTATTGGAATCTGAGGTTATTAATATACATTTAAAAATAAAATATATTTAAGGCATCGTACTATATTTAATAATTCCTTTGAATTTTCTCATTTATTTTAAAAACATTATTTATACATAATATTCAAATATTTAAAATTAATTTAGAACTTAGAACTAAGATTGTGGTGAAATAAATAATTTATTATACGTATCCAAAATTAAAATTAAAATTTTTAAGTTTCTTAATTTAAAGTTCTTAAACTATTTACATACATAACTTTTTATACAACATATTATATTAACATTTAAAAAAAACTGTTCATCTAACAAGCAATCTACAATAGTTTTTATTTATTAGATAGTTACTGTTTTTGCATTATAGAATACCTATACTTTGTTTTAAATATAGAAACATTGAATTTAAATTAGATACATAAACCTAAATAAACCAGAAAATGTTTACCAAAGTTGTTATCCAACGTCATGCTCTATTTTCAAGCATATTTGCCTGTTTAAAACTAATTGTTTTAGATATATTTAATATGGAAAATTGTTTGTATAGTAACCTGACTAGCAATATTTTTAGATCCGTATAGCTAAAGACTGAGAAGCTGTCTTTTAGGTCTTTTTTATGTGATCCTTATTATTTGATTTTATTGTATTACCAAAGGTCTTAATGCATTATCTGCATATCCTACCAGATAAAATAATTGATTTTATGAAATTAATAAAAATTAATCTTCAGTAATAAATTAAAAATGTATAAATACTAATATCTATCATTTTCATAATTATTAAATGATTAGGTAATTTATTATTTGATCATTATAAAGTATACATATAATCTATCTTCTATAGATTCTTTCTAAATCACTACATATTAAAATATAAAATGACAATAAAATATTAATCAATTTAAAACTGTGTCCATTGTCAAATAATAATAATAATATATGCCTAAGTAGGTAACTACTACTAAACCAGATTTTCTATCAATCCACTTATATACCTAGTCCATAAAATGTCAAAACTAATAAGCTATACTAAAGAATATGATTTTAAATTAACTGAAAAAACACGGGTTGTATTATTAGTCTTCTTATTTATTTAAGTGTTTTACTATTATAAAATTAAAGAAAAATATTTTTATTTTATTTAATAATCTATTTTCTACTGATATACCTATTTTTATGTTACAATTAGCATATAGCTATATAAGTAATGTGCTAAAATAAAATATATTGTAAACAGATGAAAAATACACTGACACAGTGCTAATAACTTGGAAAAAAAGTAAAATAGATACTCTAGCTACTTATAAAAAAGTAGCATCCCTAGCATTTAAATATAACTCACATAATTATGGGGGTTCACCCTAAGAAGAAGTGGTACACTAGTGTATCCAAAAAGTTAGTTTAAGTACTCAGTCCCCCTAGTCCAGCCAGCCCCCCTCCTATGTCAAACACTGATTGTACATGAGTACAATAATGCTTATAGTTATAATACTTAATTTAGATTTATGTTTATAATTATAGGTACTCAAATCTTAAAGGTTAGTATGTAGAATACAAAAAAATTATAAATACTTGCAGAGTATTACATTGTAGCATTGATTAAATATGTATACTTAATCAATGATTGTAGTACCTACCTAACTTAATAAATCACCGGGAAGAAACAGAATACACGACCAACTCAATGGAAACTTTAGTAAATTGAAAACAAATATATTATATATATTGAAAAATTTAGTAGGTAGGTAATAAGTCTATTTTTAATATTACAAATTAATTATTTAGAATATGTTTACCTAATAGATACCGAATTTGAATTTTAGTATTGAAATGAAAAAAGTATTATTTCATATTCTGAGTAGTGAGTGTCTAGCATAACTTATATGAGATATTGTGAATCTAAAATCTGAACATAGTATAGATTTGATTGATCTTTATACAAACACACTAACACAACAAGAAAATAGTGTACGGTTGATTAAAAATACTATCCTCCTACCCTCAAACAGTAGACAAAGCAGTTATTTCCCACCTAAGAATAAGAGGACACAAATATTCAGCCAATAAGGAAGTAAGTATCAAAAGTCATTTACTTTGGCATTATTGAGACTGATTGGTGTAGGTGGTGGCTGAGTCAGGGAAGTTGTGAAATGGTTTTTTGGTGACACGACCTTTGGCAACTTAAAAGTTCCAAGTTTACCGACACATATAATAGTTGTAAACACCACCCTACATTTATAAATACTTAATATTATACTAATATTGACAAAAGTAAAAGTTCTTACCTTTATCCTTCGTTTCCATGGCACGTCGACGTGTGAATGCTGAAAGTTTATCACTTTTGCAGTGCGATACGCGGTACAAGATTGAGAAGAAAAAAAATAAAAAAACATAAAACGATGACGTTTTTAGGTGTCAAAAGTTCTCGCACCAATCTCCTGATTAATTGAAACTGCAAGGAACGATATTGGGATGAAACGGTGACGAGTAGCGAGTGGCATACTGGCGAGATGATAATGGGGAAACCCTTCCGAGTCCCGGCGGACGGGACGTCTGGTAGTCAGCGGTGGGCAAGGGGTTGTAAATACGCAGTGCAGCAAACGTGACAGCGGCATATCGCAAAACGCCTCCGGGGGGGAGAGCGAAATCGAATACACCCGCGCTACGACTGTCTATCGACGCCACGGTGGTGGTGCCGTCGCGGCTATGACCTTCGGACGGTATAAATATACATCGTTACTTATATGCAGAAACTAATACTTCCCATGTAAGTAGGTACCTCTTGTCGTGATATTTTATTATAATATAATGTGACGTGATTTGTGTGCGCGCTGTACACGTAATTTTAAACGGATTATTACACTATATGTCTATATATACGTAAGCACATAATATTATGTATTATTATTACCCGGTTACCCCGAAGCGGATCTGACCTTGTTTTTACCGATGCACGAAACGGAATTGGGAACACGGCAGCTATGGCCTGAACCCTGATGAGTGAGGTGTGAAGTGAAGGTGAACACTCGGGACTGGATTAGTGGATTCGCTAAGGCCCGTCCACATTTTTTTATGTTTGGACGACAAAAAATATTTTTTGTCCTATCTGCGTAGCGAATAGATACATTAATATGCCAATGAAGGTACCACATTACGTGTATCACGTTTAAAACAAATTGGAAATTCAATATGATTTACCGATTACTGAACCGTTTAACAATTATATTCGTGTTTAATTGATTAAAACATTAATTAAACTAAATGAAATTCTTATTTCAGATTATTTTAATCCCCAAATCGATGTAACATTGCTATGAATAGTATACAAATATACAATATCTAATAGATTATGTAGGTAGATATAATGGGTATTGTGGAAAAGTATGATTTACACGCTATATTATTCACAAAAGTATTTTATTTACAAAGTTACAAAGTTAGGCATGCTATTATAACTAATTATTATTTTGTAGGTATAATATATATCGTATTTTATTCTTATACGGTATACGACATAATATATACCCATAATGCATAGGCGCCTAAACGGCTAAAAGCTGAAGCTAATATTATAATATAATTGATATGCAAATATGCAATAACTAATAACAATCATATATTTTTTTTATAAACAAAGATCAACGTTGTCAGTTGTTAATACATAACATTACGCCTGCCTAACTACGTCATGTCGTCATATCAAATTAATATTTAATTATATTCTGTACACGCTGCAACTGCAACTGCATTACATCTACTTGTTGTGTAATATAAATTATAATATTAAGTAAATAAATACACATGATCAGTAATTTCCCAATTCCATTCTCAAGCCTCTCAAAAAATGTTTAAAATTTGAAGTATATTATTTAATAGTACATTGAAACAACTTGTGCCTAGCGATCTGCTAGATCGGATCTGGGACAAATGGACGTAGCCGTTTGGACGTAGGGACAATTGAACATCAAAATATATATATATATAAATCAGTAAATAAAATTAATAAGCCATTTATATTTAAATATATAAATTTTTCATTATATAAAATATTAAAATTAAAAATATATCTAAAACAAATGTTTTATTATAATAGGTACGCCAACAATTAAAATACAATATCAAAAAAAGTTATTTATATTTATTTTAGTAGGTACTTAGGTACGTAAAAATGTATATAAAATATATAAAAAAAATTATTTATTGTTAAAAATATCTAAAAAATGTATGAATGTGAAACATAGTTATTTATATTAATTATTTTTTTTTATAATAATATAAAAAAAATGATCAACATTTTATTTTAATGCAGAGAAATATTTTGAGCGATTCTGCGTAAAACTGATATTTTAGTTCTAGTGTCATACCTAACATACCTTTGAACAATTTTTATGTTATGTTAATATATTTTGATGATGATCTATTATAATATTATTTATTTTCTTTGTATTTATTTTTTACGTCCTATTGTCCTCACGTCCAAACGGCTACGTCCATTTGTCCCTATTCGGTACCTTAGGTACCTAATTATTTGTAATTATTTTTCTATTATCTAGAGATATAATATCTGATTTTTAATATTGTTTATTGCACAATTGATATTTTTCTATAAATGAATAATAAGTATTCAAAACGTTGATAATTAATTTTAATATACCTACACCTACCTAGCTACCTATCTATAGAATAATTATAGACCTTATAATATACTATGCATCTATGCCCGCGCAGTTGTAAACATTTTTCATTTTGATTGCCTATTTAAATGTAAGCTTTATTTAAAAAAAAAAAGTAGGTAAGTGAGTATTAACTACTAACAGGGCCGAGAGAGTAATTAAGGGCCCCTGGATCAATTTTTATATTTAAGTATAAAAATTAGGTAAAATATAAGGGCAGTTTACCAATTGCGCTCTAAACATTTTTAGGTTGATAGACCAATTTCGTTCAAAACATTTTACAATACCTGAGGAAAAATTATTAGTTATAAATTTATAATTATATAATAAATAAATACACTAACTGATTTTTTTGCAAATATTAATACATAAATACATAATATAGTATAAATAATCTTTTTTTTCTTTACATTCGTCATTCAACAAGTTATACTTTACTTTCGTTAATCGTGATCAATAAATTGTGCGTAATATTAATAAAGTTTCATAAAATGTCCGATACTGTTATAAAATATATTATAACCAGTCATTTTAAGTTTAACCAGTAATCAATTGACCAATAAAGAAGTTTTAATTTTCCAGCATTGTAATGTGTAGATTATTTATATTGATAGAATTAGATCGAAAAACAATAGGTATTTTCATAACTGAAAGTAGGCAAATTTGAATACAAGCGACAAGCGCAATAATAATTATTATTTACCCTAAATTTACCCTATATTTACCCTAAATAAAAAATTTGTTTTAGTCGCAATTTATCCATACCCAATATAAGATCTGGTTACTTTAGCCCGGTACTGAGTCCTCTTTGAAGTCCGGGCCTCGCGCTCGGGGCTATAACTTCGGCTGCCCCCCCCCCCCACTCTTGTCAGGCCAAAGTAACACTGTGCTGTTATTAGGTATCGAGTAGATCATTGTTTGGGTGTGTTAATGTTGAAGTTTAATTTAGCAATATATCATTCAATCATTGAACGCCAAAAACGATTTGAGCGGAAACAGTCAATCAGTTTATATTACTAAAATACCAGTATATGTTTTGGATATAGGTACCTAACTTTTACTTTTAGTATTACGGTAATACGGTATATTGATTTTTATGTACCATTGTCTATTAGACATTACTACATTAGTATTAATAATATTTAATTATCATAAGAATATACATTTAATATTTATACCATATAATATCAACTTAAAACTAAAAATAACTCAACATTTAATAACACATTTCTGTAAATACCGTAAAACAGCGTAAAAATAGGTTTATACTGTTTATAGTATAAATGGATATTATCTTAAAATAAATAAAAAATTTCATTGCATATAGTATAATACTAAAATGTATAATACCTATACCGGTTATACACTTATACCTAATGTAATATAGGTACGTAAAAGTTTTAAGTCCCCACGAATAATATTTTAAATTATAACAAAATAATTAACATCGTTGTTTATCGTTTAATTTAGTAATTTAGTTTAAATTTAAACTTAAAATGTTTATTAAATATAATATTGTATTTATATATTTTTTTTAGATTTTATGGTTTCAGTATATTAACTATATCTACTTATGAGAGATCTGAAAATCTAGTATTAAATTCTCAAGGATTTTAAGTTTAACCAAATATTTTTTTATCGATATTTATAGAAAAAAAAACCAAAACAATTGAAAAATTGTTATGCCTTTAAATAGTTCAAAAGAAAGTTTAAAAATTAAAAAAAAATTATTATTTAATTTTATATTTGATCAAAAATGTCAATTCTACTATTATTATTTTTTTAAATACAAAAAAATATCAAAAACTATTTGTGGAAAAATAATTATCTTATATAGGTATAAAAAATGTAAAATTTAATGTTTAAAATGTCGTAAAAATTAGTACTTACTATAAAAAAAATAATTTAGCTCTCTGAAAGATTTTTTTTTATATAGGTTTAAGGTTGAAAAACGTATAAAAAACCTTGTATTAAATTTTCAAATCTTAAGTAAAATAACAAACAATTTTATGAATTTTTTACTAGGTACAAAATAATTTGTATATTTTTGATTTTGATAAATATCGTCAAAATTCCAACTTACTCGTAAAACACTTATAAAAAATAATATGACTATAATTTTTGATATTTCTTAATTGAAGAATTAACGTTTTATGAGGAGCTCTTATAATAATTTTACAAGCATTTCTACCCAGTAAATAATTTTTAATCGATACTTCTTAAAAAAAACTAAAAATTGAAAATTTTGTATGCGAATAAATAGCTTAAAAAGACAAAAATGTATTCTAAATAGAAATATTCGATGAAAATGTTAAGAATCTATTGTTATTGGTTTTTGGAGTTACACAAAAAAAAACAAAATCAATTTTGTCAAAAATATATATAAAAATACTAAATAGTAAATACCCATTCATTTTTTTTTGTTTTTCTCTATTGTAAAATTTACTTTTTAATGTTTTACTTTTGACCCCCCTTGGCCTTTCCCAAGTACTAACTAAATCTAATTAATTGCTACCAAAACCCATCCTTATTTTAAAAATCGAAACATTTTTACTTTCAAAAAAGTTAATGACAGAAAAAAAAATAAATAAGTAAAAAAAAATTCACTATAAAATCTATACCTACATTCATTGTTTCGCTCAGAATTTCAAATATAATTTTGTAATTTTACTAAATTTTGATTACTTATGGGCATTTAAATATTTATTTATACCATTAAACTATAATTTTTTGTGATATCTAAATAGGTTCTTTTACTTATCATTTGAAAAGGCCCACCAATTATTTCCAAGAAATTCTCAGTTTATAATATAACTAATATAAGATAGGTATTAACAATTGCAGGCAAATTATGTTCTAGTATCTAACTATATTTTACTTATGTTTATAAACCATGGTGTTACGGACATATTGTTTATTAGCTCCATGGTATGAAGCAACAAATTACCTCGAATTAAAACTGAATCAATTGTGTCTTATTAAAATATTTTAGTCTTTGACCTTTATAAACAATAAGACATAGGTATGTACATGTTCACACTTTTATAACAAACTAATGTAGGTTACATGTATAGGATACGATTGCACTGTTGATAAACACATTATTTTCTTAAAATCTAAATACGACGTTGTGCCAAATATTTTCTACTGTACGTCTTCTAAATTTGTGTGATTTATGTTAAATAATATAATGGATTTACGTAAAGCATATTTTTACATTTAACATTTTTTACTTGTATACTAGCGACGTAGTTTAAATTAAATGTAGATTATTTTAGCACCGATATTTCAATGATAATATGTAGGTATAAAAACAACTATAAGTTCCTATCCTAGAGCATACACATTATCCGAATATTTAATGTGTTTTACTATAATATGAATGTACTAAATAATTTAATTTTTACTATTAACAGTTTACAACTACATATATTAGAAAAGTTTATAAAAATATATTTTTTTAATAATCTGCAAGCAATTTATAATAATATTAATATTACCTATATAAGAGCATAATATTAAAACATAAGATACGATTCATCATGCAAATGTTAAGTCGTTGTAACTACTTACTGTTCAGGCCAGGACTCACTAATAATTATAATATTATATCTAATAAGCAAATTTTGAGTTCTATAATGACACTACTACACTAGTGATGCTAATAACTAAACGAATATAGTAATAAAAAATATAATAATTATTTAGTTAAATAATAATATTTAGTATTGTAATTTTTTAGTAGCCACCTAATACTATTACAAATATAATAAATACATTATAAATTACTTAAGAAGATGCCAGCGTAGTATTAATTATCTCTCTCTAACCCACGCGTAACATGGCAAATTTTACGTTCACAAAAATGGCTATAACCATATTAATTTATCAAATTAGAGGGAAATGACCTATTATAGAATTTAAAGCTAAGAACATTATCGAGGGCATCTCATAAGCGTTTTATTATATTTTTATTTTAAAGCGAGTTATGATTTTTTTTAAATGTATAAACAATTTACAATTTTAAAATACTCATTACTTTAAAATAAAAATATAATAAAACGCTTATGAGATGCTCTAGATAATATTCTTAACTTTAAATTTTATAATAGGTTATTTCACTCTAATTTGAGAAATTAATATGGTTATAGCCATTTTTGTGAACGTAAAATTTGCCATGTTGCGCGTGGGTTAGAGAGAGATAACTAATACTACGCATCCTCTTAAGAGAATATCAACACAATATTTGGTTTTCTATTAAACCTAATTCCGTCATATGTAACATAATAGAAAACGTATTCACGTAAACTTTTTACGATTTTTGAGTAATTATAAATTTATAAATAGTAAAATTACTATTCTGATATGTTCGGTTCAAAAATTTTAATTTCGTGTCGCCTTTTGCTACCACATTTATTAATCTGAAGTATATCCTGTATTTGTTTCACATATTTTTAGTATGAGCTCTTAAAATAGGATCCAAAAAATTATACGAATGCCAAACATAACCTAACTGTAATTAAATTTAAAAAACCTAATCTGTAAAGATGTATCAAATTAAAGAAATCAGTTAGGATAGACCATTAGACCTATACTATCTACGTTGAAAAATTTCGGAATATTAAATAGGTGTATAAAAATAAATTAGGGAAATGAGATTTTTTTTCTATTTATTAGAATTATAGGCATTTAGACATTTTTAGTTTTTTAGTGTGTACCTATATAAAAACTGCTAAGAATTGGAAACATTGAAAAATAACCTTTTGAACAACTTTTAATGCTGGAAAATTTAATAAATATCTATTAAATGAGAAATCATACGCAAAACTTATTAAACATTTAATACTCAAAATATAATTGTGTTTTTAAAAATAAAATAAACAATAAACTTATCGTTATAAAACAAATAGCTTCATCGTTATGCATACTTCAAATCAAAACAAACAAATGAACTTTAACATGTTGTACAAAATATGAGGTAAATATTATATAATTATTAAAATAGCCATTTGTATTTTTTTTATTGATAATAACTAATAAGTATACGAACGTTCAATACACAATTCTCATTTACCATAATATATAATGAATATAATATAAATAACAAAAATTTAGAATAAAATAATTTTCAAAATAGGTAAGTTACAGGAACAATTTTATTTATTGGATTTAAGAAAATGTACATTATGCGTCATTGTCAATAATTTAAAAAATGAAAAGTATAAAGCCCACCATCTAGAACTTAACCCAAACTTATCAATAATTTCTTTTATTTGTTGTTCGAAAATGTAATTTACATAAACTTATCGATGAATATTAATTAATAAGTACACTAAATTATACTATTATAATATTTTATTTATATACCTACACCAATATATTATATTATAATGAGTTGCTCGAACATATTGTCAGTGGTGACTGGTGGATATTTAGCGTCAGGTAAAGTAGGCAGTTGCCTAGAGCGGAAAATTTTTAAGGGCAGCAAATTTATTCAAAAAAATGGTGATAGATTATATTTTAATAAATATTATATTGGTATACTATATTTCCTTGATTAGAACAGTTTATGATCATAACCATTAATTATTGTTTAATATTAGTCTTTATGATTTATTTTTTTAGTAGTTATGTTAAATAAGTACTTAAAAATACGTTTTCTTGTTGAAAAGTTTAATATGGGGTGGCAATTGTGTAAATCCGTCTCTGCATATTGTACATTTGTGCTCACTACTCATAACAAGTATGTACGTATGGCAACGGTCAATAAAATACTCAAATAACAAAATTAATAATAACATTATCATTATAGTAACCAAATAAATACATTAATAGACGAGTGGTATTTTCGTTTTTTCATTACTGTACCTACGCCAGTACGACAGTTTTTTATAATAAATATTAAATAGGTAGGTATTTACCATTTTGGCAATAATCATGGATATAAATAATAAATTAACAATGAAGGCATTTTTATACTTAATTATTTATTTGAATAGTCAAATCATTAAAAAGATTTTCTTAGGTGTATTTGCATCAACTGGCCTTCTTTCTGGACATCCCTGGTAAATTAGGTACTCACTAGGGTAGGTATATTTACTTTTCATGATTTTGATCTTAGACAGGTACCCAATTAATATTAACTAAAATTGAGATTTTCTACTCACTCATCTTGGTTTTAGTAGTATAATACTAACTACCTATTACCCCTTGATAATAGGTAGGTAACTTTAGTTACCTACCTATCATATTTTGAAAGTCCTCGCAAACTCGAATATTTTATAAGTTCTAATCCACTTTAGACAAAAATTATTATTATAAAATATCTTAAAATTATTGACTGGTCCCGCTTTTTGTTCCAAACCAAAGCACGTGATTTATGGGAAATCTTTTTAGGGGATTATGATGTTGACTATAGGTAAATGGAAAATTATTGTAAAAAAAATTAATCAAAATTTTGCGCGACGTTCCTTTATAGCGTTTTTTCACAAATACAAAACATTTAAAAATTCAGTTTCGTATATTTGACAAATTCAAAATATACACTTTTTATAGGTTATTAATTATTATGAATATCAATTTAATCGTATGCTTTCTCTATACACTCTCACCGAGATGACTCGAGCACAAAAGTGTAGTCGGTTACTCAGTTCACTCGTAACTAGTATCATCTCATCTCATCTTGCCTCTCTTCGTGCGCACCCCATTCTTAGTCGGTATTTTGGTCGTGAGATAAAGGACACGGTGCACCAACGCCGGCAACTACATTTTTATGAACTTCATTCAAGTCACGACGTGGGGACCTCGCGAGAATGTGGAGCTAGCATTAGGTTTGTTACCTTATTTCTAATGTCAAAACTCACGGGGTTGAACACGTGTGACCACGATAAGTTATTCACGTAAGAATTACGTACTACCTACCATTATACCCGAAAGGTTATATGACCTAAACTTATATAAAAAAACCAGAACAGTAAACAGTTATACTATATCATACTTATCTATGAGTCGATTTGAAAAACTTGATTCGGATGACGAGGAGGTTTTAGGAGCGAGAAGCCTATTATTTACGTAGTCGATAGTATTAAAAAGTCTCATGTTATATTAGCTGCGACATTTTACACAGCAGTGTGAAAACTGAAAATATATGTATTTTAAATTAAATTAAAATATACAATTGTTTTACTAATTGTATCGTGTTCATTGGAACTTGGTTCAATTAAGGGACAGCCAATCATTGAATGTTATACGATACTGTATAGCAGTGGCGCCGAACTGAGATATTTTTTGCGAAGCGAATTCTAAAATTATAGTCTCTATCACTCGCCCACCAATTTATATGATAAGCCTATTTAAGAAATGTAGTGGTCGCTTCACATGACCAATGAGTTCACCGCTACTGCAGTAGCAGTTATGGCAATTCTATTATGCTTTTAGAGTGACATACTGACATGTTCAACAGTCCGGAGAAGATCGAGGAAATCATGTTTGGGCAAATCAATAAATATCGACCGATTCGACCGGTTAAAAATATACAACCTGTTTGTACCAAGTTAATACCAATTAGTGTAATACGTTTGGCCTAAATTATGAATATCTAAGCGACTAGGTATGCAGTTGAGCATAGTTTACAAGTTTCACACATTTTCCAATTCTTTCAAAGACACGGTATCCAAGGTGGTTTTCTTATCACGAATCATTCTTTGTTTTCAAAAACTATAAACATTTTTGAAAGTACTTCTTTTACATAGTTTAGATTCTAAACTTCAGAATCAGAATAAAACAACAATTTAAAAAAAATTATATTTTCTATGGTTATACTTTTTTTAATTTTTTACTTTTTTGAATGACAATATACCTTTTTTAATTTCATATTCTGAAGCAAAATATTTTTCATAACATTTCGATACATTACAATTGAAATTATGAGTTATAACTAGCTAATAAGTGATTAAAGTTTAGGTGAGTAGAGTAGTAGATCTATATTCTGTGGAGTGTCCCTGTACCACTCCACTCTGCTACCCTTACTTTAATACTTCTAAAGTTATAATTGATAAATTACTCATCAGAATTTCGATTATTATGCATCAAAAAATATTCCAAAACATATTCTGCTGCAGATTATGAAATTAAAAATGTATATTATGATTCAAAAAAGTAAAATTTAAAAAAATAGTAAAATATATTATTTTATTTTGATTTTAAATTATACAAAAGAAATATTTTGAAAAATGTAAACAGTTTTTGAAATAATGAATGATGTATGATAAAAAAAAAATTACCCTATATTATAACATATACTGTATACTGTGTACAAAATATAAAAATTTCTTTAGATAAATACATAATTATTGAAAAAAGTCATTAAAAGAATAAACTAAAAAGATTTTTATTTTAATTTATAATTTTATAGCAATTAAATTAAATTGTTTAACAATTATTAAATGTATAGTTTACAAATATTAATATTTAATTCAATAATATAATATAAGATACAAAATAAGTTAATCATTAGTGTACAGTATCACATTAAAACAAAATTTAAATATCATAATAATATTATTATATTTATTATAAAAATAATATACTTGATTTCTAGTATAGAGTTATTCAATTAGCTCCAAGTAGTTCTTCAGTCGTATAAGCAAAATTGTAACTGAAAGACAATAAAAAATATTTTTAAATTTAATGTTAATTACAATTATTATAAAATTGTAACTAAAAAGTTTTTGTGTTGGATTTTTTAAAACATTAATCTATTTGTTAAACTTGAAGTAATTTACTTAGATAATTTGATGTAATGTACCTTATAAAAAATTTAGTTTTGAATCATTTTATTTTAATATCAAAATTAGGATATTAAGTTCTTTAAAGGGTTAGGTTAGTTTATAGATATTTTAATTACGTTCCATTTTATAAACTTAATATCAATAGTTAAAATAGTTTCAAAATTTGTAAATGGCCTAATGAGACATTGAAACCAGTATTTGTATGATTGTAAGCATTTTCATAATTTTGAAAATTCAAATATTTAAATTATAGTAAAAGAAAATTTTTTTTTTAATTTTAAACATTTTTAATTGGGGTTTTGAATTTAAAAATTTATCACAATAATAAATTGTTTAATAATATAATATTAATATTATAATAAATAATAAAAATGTTGAAAAATTTAGATTAAGAAACTAGCCTTGGTTATAAAGGATATTAAAAAGAAAATTTCAAGAAAATATTAAGAATTTAAGAGATCAACATTAGATTATGACCTTATGTAATCAGAAGAGTGGAAGAAAAGTGAAATTTTTAGAACGTAGAGGGAAGAATTAAGTTTAAAGTTTTAATATTTTAATACAAAATATTTAGTTAATTAATTTTAGACTTCTTGCAACTGCATGTACATTAACATTCATGGGCGTAGCCAGGGGAGGGGTTTCAGGGTTCAGACCCCACTACATTTTTTTCTGACTACGGTCTTGTTAACATGTTTAATGTATTATTGTTATATACTTAAATAAATTAATATAATATATTTAAATACAACTATTTGATATAATTTGTTCATATACTTAATAATGATAACTGATTTAAAAAAATTATTTTAATAACTTATAAGTTAATAATTGATATTATTTTTATATTGTGACAAAATAACTATTCAATGATTATTAAAGTTTAGTAATTAATGAATAATGATTAATACTTTTATTAATATTAAAATTATATTTTGCATCAATATTTAGTTATCTATAACTGCTAAGATATTACTTGGGCACTAAAAATGGTCGTTTTTTTGTAATAATAATAAAATAAAATAATAAAATTAGGACTTTTAATAATAATACAATATTAGATTAAATAAAACTCATACCATTAATTAAATATCTTACAGAATACAATTGATACTAATAATAATTATCTTGATTGCATTTTAATATTTACATACAACTAAAGTAACAAAAAAAACTGATATCTAAATAATTTTTGGTTTCAATTATTTAACCTCTTAAAGTCTTAAACAAGTATATGTAATATAAATATTGTAAAATATATTATATTTAAATTAATTCTTAATTATTATTTTATTTATTTATTTATACAAATAAAAACAAAAATTACTGAGTTTATTAGATTAATTAAAATTATAACTACTTACCGAACATGAGGATTTATTTGAGCAGCATTAGTAACTTGATTTTGTAATGAAGCTAATACTTTAGTGTCCATTTCAACTTTTATATTTGTTGGGCCAGTCCAGTTTGGAGGTTTTGGTATAACAAACTCCGCAGCTAATACAGGTTCTTCTTCTTCTAATGCCTATAATTAATAAATTAAATTGAAAACATCTATTATAATGCATCAATATTTTTTTTATACCTTTTTCAAAGCTGGTGTAGGGAAAGTAGTCATTTCTGTTTCAACACAACCAAAATGTTGTCTTTTAATTATCTCTTTGTTATAGTTATCCTATAAAAAATAAAAAATAAAATTAACATTAGTAATGACTTCTGAATCAATAAATACTTACTTGTAAAACATCCAATCTCTTTTGTAATTGTTTCCATTGTAAATTGTGGTCCAGAACTTGTTTAGCTGATATATTATCATCAGTTACAATTTTTCTGCCTGGTACACGTTTGGTTACATCCAAAACATTTATGTTAGTTAATGTTTTATGGAAATCCTAATCATAAAAAACATAGTTATATAAGGTGTAATACAACAATTATTAAAAAATGTAAACTTACATTTAATAATTCATTTCCTAATTTCTTTAGTTTAACTACTCTATGTTTTTCTTCATCAGACGGTTCACTAGGCACCTAAAAATAACCATAATTTCTATTACTTTTCAGTAAATAAATCTTAAAGTTATGAGAATAATCATAAATTATAAATATTATTAGCCAAGTAGAATTTGTTTTTTGCTGATCTACTTAAATGTAGTGTAGCTATTAAATTTGATACACTGTAATAATATGGGTTTTTTCAGTGGGACTAGATTTTTACACACAAGTTAAAAATACCAAAATTGCATAATATAGGCATTTGGCATTGTATAATGCTTTGATAAGTTTAAAAATATTTTAAGATGAATCATTTTTATTTCTATTTACTCCTGAATTGTTCTAAGTGTTCACGTGAAAACACGAATAATATACTATATTTAGTAAATAATTAAGTTTAATTTTAATTTCCCTACACAAAAATATATTCTATTGTTATTAAATGTACATTACTTTTTCTTAATAAGTGTAAGTTATTATGTACAATGATGAAACTTAAAATAAACACTTTTTTATTTTATATATTAAGTTAGTTGATAAGTATTATTATTTATTCTCTAGCACAAATATAGCTTTTAGGGTGTATTACAATAATGACATTTTTTTAATTGTAAAATATATTGATTATTATTACTGCAACAAATATATCATTACTAGAGCTTAGAAATTAAAGGAGCTAAAAAAAAGGCCAAATATGCATAAAAATATTAAATATACAAAAATAATTTATAGGTATAATATTTAAATATATAACAAAAAACTGGCTAACAATTTAGCATCTAATTAACTGGAAAAATACTTCAAAAAGAAGTATGCAAGTGGGTACTGTTCTGTTGTACATTATGTATCGAGTGAGTTACTATAATGGGTGTATTAAATTTGAATTGTACATGATAAAACGATTCTGAGTTAGATGGTCTATCAATCTATAACAATTAAGACAGCGGTTCTCAAACTTTTTTTTTTACGTATCATTTAGGAATATTATCAATCAGTCACGTACCACTAATGACTAAAAATAGAATGATCCAAGATCGAAATTGTACAGTTAAATACATTTTTTTTTATAAATAATAAGGCAGTAAAATACTACAACTACAGTATAATTATTTTTTTATTTATTAGTTTTTAATATTAGACATGAATTAAAAAAAAAAATTAAATGGGTTTATTATCCAAAAACGGCCCTCTGTGTACCACCATGTAGTCTTTAGTCTAGTGGTACGCGTACCACAGTTTGAGAACTGTTGACTTAAGATATTTCATTATATATGTCTTTTTATATCTATTACATATAACTATTAAAGTTATTTATTTTATTTTTAGTATAACAGTAGATTGATATAATTTTTTCTGAAAATATTGCATTTATTATATTATTATTATTAAATTATTATAATAATATATTTATTTAAACCACATTTTATATTTTTATCAATCTATATAACTTAAAATTTAATAATTTTTTTTTATAAATACCATAAAACAGTAAAAATAGGTTTATAATATAAATATATATCTTAAAATAAATAAAAATGTCATTGTGTGTACCTAATAAATTTCATAATAATAAAATACGAGTAAAAATATTAAGTTTTTACGAAGTGTTTTATATCATAATAAAATAATTATCATTGTTATTTATCATTTATATAAATAATTTTGTGAAAATTTAAATTTAAAATGCTGGAAAAATAATTATTTTTATGTATATTTAATTTCAAAAAAATCGGAACAAAAAAGTTTTCAATTTTTACCCCCTAAGGAGTTAAATTTTCAAAAATCTTTTCTTAGTGGATGCCTAATTCATAATATCTATTTGTATACCAAATTTCAGTCCATACTGCCCAATGGTTTGAACTGTGTGTTGATAGATTAGTTAGCTTACTGTTTTATATATACAGATATGAAACCCTTACAATTTCTAAGCCCTAATAATTATTCATTGCTATTGTTATTTAATAAATAAAAATGAGTTTATTGACTTACAGGCAATGGTTTTAATTGAGAAAATAATTGTTCACAATAATTATTTTGAAGCTTGGCCCTTTGATCTATTTCATGTTTTAATGCCATTTTAGTTAACTTTAATTCATTGAGTAAGAATGGAGATTCTTGGTATGGTTTATTACTATCATTTGCAGTAGCAGTCACTAATAAAAAAAAAGTTTGAATTAGTATGCAACATATTTATGAACTATACTTTAATTATAGTTTAAAAATATAGAACTTACTTGATGCAGATTTGTTTATACCCTCAATGAGAATTTTCTTTGAGAAATTTTTAAGTTTATTTTTAAGTTCTCCCTTTTCTGTTTCTAGTGAATCAATATCTGCTTGCAAATGATCCATTGTTTCTTCATATTCTTTTGACTTTCTTTTTAATTGTTGTTGTGTTTCATCCAATTTTCTCTAAAATAGTTAATAAATTATTTAAATGTAATCAAAATAATTATTCTTAGTTTTCATAAATAATTTATTATTTAGAAATAATACCTGTAGTTTTTCTATAGAGATTTCTGATTCATGTATAGTAGTAGAGAGTTTTTTTTCGGCTAATTCTTTCCTAACATTAAGTTCGCCAATTTCTTCTTGTTTAGATCGAAGAGCCATTTTTAACTCAAGTATATCATTTTCTTTAGATTTAATTGTATTTCTCAAAGCTTTAGTTTCCTCTAGTTCACTTTTAATTTGTTTAGCCCGTTCAGTAATAGGTGGAATATTCTAAAAAAAAAAAAAAAATCATTTTTTAATTCTGTTATTTAGAAATTAATAATAAGATTAAATCGTGAGTATACTTTAGACTTATCAGTAGTGGGTAATGTCAAATCAGCTTCTAGAATAACTTGAGCAGCATTAGCAATTTCTCCAGCAAGAGTCGAAATACACATTTTCAAACATACTGTCACTCCTTTACTTAATTCTTCTTTTTCAAAAACTTTTTCAACTGCATTATTCATAACTTGCATAATGCTTTCACTGTTTATTTTTTTATCATCTAAAGTATTTATGATATTAGGTTGAATATTAAATTGATCTTTATTTTAACATTACCTGTTCCTAATGAGATTTGACTGACTGCACTTTTAGCTGTCTCTCTTAAAACAGTTATTAATTTTTCTGCATATTGTATGCAAGAACTTAAATCTACTTTTATAACACTGTTAATATCCGCACGTTTTTTCATTTGTTTTAAATGTTGATTTATTACTTCACAAGCAACTGATACATCATCACATAACTTGAGAACATTTGAGGAATTTTCACACTAAAATAAATATGTGCAATTATTAATACAAAATAACTAACAAATATAATAATATAATAGCTTTAACTATTTCAATAAAAATTACTTGTATGACACATTTTATTATATTGGCATCTGTTTGAATGGTGTTACAAGCTGCTGATAAAACCAATATGTTGTCTAACAATAAATGCTCATAATGTGGATTGAAATCTTGTATAAGAGGTGCATACACATGTTTAAAATAACCAACACATCTTTCCAAATTTTCTGTATTGACGTTTTCATCCAACTAAACACAATCAATACATTTTAGATATCTATGGCATGATTTTATTACAAGGAATATAAAATCACCTGATCAATTTTTAACATTTCAATATATCCATTTAAAACTTTTTCTTGAATTGTCATATCTGGGTATGATTCACCAATTTTTATTAATGTTTCTGGTGTTGTTGTGTTCATTCCATGAACAAATTGTCTTAATGCAGTCTAAAAATAAACATGATTTTTTGTAGAATCGTACTAAAAATTTAACTGAAAATGTATAAATATAAACCTGCAAACTATATAAGTAGAATGATAAACGAGAACGAGTTGCAAATTGTTCCACAGAATGGTCTTTCAAAAGAATTTCTTTAGTAATTTCTTGAACATCAGGGTACTTATCACGGACATGTGTCATAAGTATTTCACTTTTCCAAATCATACGTGGCAATAATAATAGAGATAGTATTGCATCATAATCACCTAATAAAAGACAAAAAAATATTGTGTAAAGTATAATATATTAAATATTTGGTGTGTTTAAATAAACTATATTAGACATGAAATAATACACTATTATGAGAAAACATCATGCCAGCATGAGTTATCTATATCTTACAAAAGTAAATTTGTATTTAGCAGTCTCAATTTTGTGTTATTAGCACAATTAAAGATAGTACTATCTTTAATCGTGGTTGTTAGCTATAAATGTATAATATTAGAATGAATTGATCTATTATCATTGTCAAACTTAAAGGTAAATACATGGGTAATATTATTACCTTTAGGTTTGATTATAGATCAATTCTCCTTAATATTTATGCTAACACAAAATTAGTACTGTTAAATGAAAATTTTGGTAGATTATAATATATTAGTAAATGGAAACAACACATTTTAAATGAAACTAACTATTTTAAATTTCTGAAACCTTTATTTAACACTTAAAGAATACAAATATACAGACTTAGGTCAATAGTGTTTAATAAAAATGTCTTCTAAAGTGTGACCAGGCTTAATATTTATTGATTTAAAATGGTAGAATTATGGAATAAATTATCACTTTATATAATTTATCATAAAACCAACAGAAAAAATATGTTATTTTTTGATATTAACTATTTCTGATCTATAAATTCACTAGGTTTATGAATAATTTCTAGATTTTCATTAACTCAAGTATAAAAAAAAAACAAAAAAATTAAATATTTAGTATCTAAAATGTATCATAAATATTATATAAATTTAAACAAAAGTATATTTTAATGATGCTCAAATAAAATACTATATTTGTTTTCAGAAAATATCTATACGAACAAATTATGTAGTAAAAACACTTACCTCCAATGGACAAGAATGAATCTGGCATATAAGCTAACAAATACTGTATATGTTGCTGAGCTTCTTGTGTTTCCATTCTACGTAATTCCAAATCAATTGCTCTACTATGAGCTTTAGTTTCAGCAAACATTTTCTAATAAATAATATATTTTTATTTATTTTTTCTTATAATAAATATTTTAGCTTTTAATTAACCTTAAAGTCAAGCATTTCTGGGATTGATGACCGAACTTCATCTTTTGATGCAGATTCTTTCATTAATTGAGTTTGTAAATCTTGATTTTGTTCTCGTAATTCATTAACTAAATCTCTAAATTTTACAATAACTAAACTTCGATCAGCTAAACTTTCCAATGCTCGTTCTTTTTCTTTGACACACTTTAAAATAAATATATCATAAATAAATAAAAATTATTTATTATTAATACTATTCAAAACCTCTCTAATATTAGCATTTGCCATATCTAATTCTTCACGTAATTGCATTTCCAACTCTCTACTATCCTCTTGAAGTTGATCATTAATATCTTGTATAGCTTCTAGATCAGTCACTGCTTCTTCTAACTCCACCACTTTATCTTCTAAATTCAATTTTTGTTGACCTAGAAGCTCAACTAATTCTTCTGCTCCCAAAGCTGCATCCACCTATAAATATTTAATAATAGATCAATATAATTAAACTAAAATTTTAAATTATTATAGGACCTGTTCGTGCAAATCATTAACTTGAGATACAAGTTCTTCAACTCTAGCTGTTAACTTATCATTAGATTTTTGTAAATCATTACATTGTTTGGTCTTTTCTTCGATCTCTCTTTGTAAATTTTGTGTTTGATGTTTCTCATGGGCGGATAAGTCTCTTAATCTAAAATTTAAATGAGCGCCATCATAAAAAGAAACAATTTAAGAAATAATAATAGCATAAAATTATATTATTTATACTTGACAAGGGTATCTCTAAGACGCAAATTTTGTTGTTCAAGTTGCTTGACTTTAAAAGAATTGGCACCATCTCCTCCCTCTTCACTTTCATTTCCTTTCTCCAGCTCAGCCTTTAAGAGTTCTAAATCTACTGTTAATTCTTCAATGCGCTCTTTTGCTTGATCTAATTCTAATTGAAGAGTTTCTGCTTTAACCTCAGCCATTTCTTTATCGAGAGTTGCCATTTCTAAAGTTTCTGCCATTTCATTATACTCGTCTTTTCCTTCTAAAGCATCTTGTTTTTCCATTTTGACCTTTTCTAATTCTTTTTTCAATCCTGAATGTGATTCCATAATTTTAATTTTGAATTCTGATGCTTGATCCAACTGCAGTTTCATCATATCAATATCATGAGATTTTTCTTTTAATCTTGCTATATAATAAAAATAAAATATAATAATATAAATTAACTACCAAAAAAATATATGTAATTTACTTTTGACTACATCCAATTTCTCCGTTAAATCTTGCACTTGATCCTTTAGATTTTGAATTTCAACTGCATCAGCCACATTAGAAGATGGTCTTTGGGTAGGAGTAGTTGAAATATTGCTTGGTGTAACAACTGATCCAGGTGTATAATGTGGTTTGAGGGCTTCAACAAATTCAGTCTATTAAATAATAAAATAAAATTGTATAAAGACTATGTCATCAAATATTCAATAAAATAATTTTATTAGTTTATTTCCATAATAATCAGTATTGAATAACACAAAAGCAAACGTGCAAATTCATAATAACAACAAATATTAAATAATATTGATATTTTAAAGAATATTCAAATTCCATTCTGTACATTAATATATTCACATATAATACATGCAAACATAGAAAAAAAACTTACAGTACCTACAATAATGTACAAATAGCATTATAAGAGATATGGATTGTTTTTGGATGGTAAATAAATTCATACAAAATCTATCACTTTCTGTTAAATTAGAAACTTAATAAATTTTAAATAATATTAGCATCTTTATTTTTGAAATAATCATTCTATATTCAAAATAAGACAATTATAAAACCATCACCATAACTTTATAAACCATGATATATAAAACAACCTTTTTTCTAAAATATTTGAGATAATTGATTCATTTAATTTCATTAAATATTTAATAAAGAGATAATTAACAGCTCAACAAGATGATAAGTGAAAAACTGACTTGTAAAGTTGTAAATATTAACCAAATATAAACTAATTTATAATCATGTTATTATCTAAATAATACTTAGTATAAGTAACACATATGACACTGAATATTTTAAATATTTTGAGTTAAGGGACTAAGTAAAAATTAAGTATTCAATCTTATTAAAATTGATTAAATGTGATAAATGTTTATTTTAAAATATGATAACTAATTAATCAAAACAATTAATTTTAATTAAATTTGGACCAAATTGAAATACTTAAACAAACTTAGAATCATAACAAACATAAGTTTAAGTTAAGTAACTTTTTAATTAAATCAAAAGTTATAATATAACACTGTCTAACATTTAAACGAATGAACCAGATGAGCACCTATCTTACCTTACTAATGCAACAACAATATTTTTTAGTTGTTTATTTTAATAATATTTTATAAATATTATATTAAGTTTTAAAATTAATTTTATATTATTATTAAGCTGAAAAGATGTGCAATAATTATTTTAGTGCAATGCTATAATGTATTATTACTTATTTTTGTTTAATTACATTTACCTAACTTTTTCCATTACTAAATAATTTATAAAAATTAAGTTTTAAGTTATAATGAATGAAATGAAAAATGTAAAAACTATAAATGATTATTATATAATTATTTTGAGTTTAGGTAGTTAAAAACAAATAACTGTTAATTTTTATTTTCATTAAGATTATTTTAAGTAATGGAAAAAGTTAATTTATAAAAAAGAAAGTATAACATCTATACAGAATTATTCTTTTCATACAGGACACTTATTATCACAGTCAAATTAAATTTTTAATTATGTTTTATTATTATAAATCATGTTAAATTTATATAGTTCATCTGCTTATTCTGATGCAGAACAATTTAACGAAATATGTATTGTATGAATAATAATTTTTGAAATGCATTTTTTTATTTATAATTAATTATTGTTTATATGACTGGAACTTAATTTTACAAGTTATGCTCTATTACATCAAACTTCTGACCTAAACTTTAAAAATAATATTTATAAAAAAATATATTAAATTCTAAATGTGAATTAAAAATAATAAATATAATACACTATAAACACTTATAATTAAAAAACAAAAGTTTGACTGTGATAATGATTGTTCTGTATTAAAAGGGTTATTTAAAATGCTTGAATTAAATCACAATAAAATAATTTTAAAATATTTTTTAATATTTATATTAAGCCCTAAACATACATTAAATTGTATTCATAAAGCACAATAAATTATTATTTAATCAAAAGCCATATAGAACATTTACAATTCCCCTTTTGTTTTTACAAAAATAAAAATTACTTCAGAGTTAGACACATCTTTTAATGACGTCAATGATTTTGTCATTGGCGTTTTAACAGCCGATTTCACTTTTGGTGATATAAGTTTAGACATTCGACTTGTCTTTTCATTGCTGGGTGTTCGCTGAAAACATAATTTATTTCAAAATACTTAAGGTTCCTAAAGAATACAATGGAACAAAAATATTTCAGACGACTATTCAAAATATTTAATATTAAATTTCATTACTTTTTAAAACTTACAATTAAATAAGACAGTACACGTAATATTATCTAGTAATGAAATTATGTAATATATATATATTATATACATGTTTATGTTACTAAATAATATGTAGTGTAATTCTCATGATTAGCATCTATTGTTGGTCAAACAATCATACATGTATCAAAATAAAACATGGTGAACAAATATAATAAAATAAACATCAAAATGTTCAATACCTATAGGAAAGTGCATTTTAAGATGTATTAAAATGTTTAATTAAACACTAATAGTAGTAAAGAATTATTAAATAAACATTTAAAAATTAAAATACCTCAACAAAAGATGAACGTTTAGGTGTTGAATCTACTCCAGCAAGAGATGTTTGTGACAATGTACGAGATGGTGCAGGCATTGAAGACTGCGATGATGTACGAGAAGGAAGAACAATTGATGACTGTGATGGTGTTCGGCTTGTACCAACCAATGATGACTGAGAAGAAGTACGAGACACTGGTGAAGTATCATCCTTATTCTTAGGGGCTATCAAGCTTAGTCTACTTGAACCCGATAATGACTGCCTAGAACTAAAAAATAAATCATAAAAACTTACAAACATTTTTAAACATTTAAAACAAACTTACGTGTTTGTATCAATTTTTTTTCGCAAGCTAAATGGTATTTAAACCATATAAATTAAAATAAGTAGGTAGGTAATAAACAGATAATTTAACTTATAAAATAATTTAAAAAAAAAAAAAGAATATATTTTACCTGCTAATTCTAGATTTAACAGATGATTTTGGAACCAAAGATTCTGTGCTAGCAGACATATCATAACGTGCTCCTGTTTCATCAATAAGTGTAAGATGTGATTGTCGTACAAATATACCATGATTTTCTTCACACTGGTTGACAAAAAATAACTTAAATTAATAATAATTTCATACCTAATACTTTATCATATTTAAGGGATTATAAGTTATAATTAGTAACAAATCTCTAAAACTTAAAAAAACTTAAACACTAATAAAAGTTAAATATTATAAATGTCTTTTACTTCAAAATAAGTTTTTGATACGCCTTGACGATTTTTAACACAGCCATTGTTTTTGCCTTTAGGCTCATCCAAAATTATACCAATCCAAGTTCCTGTTTCAAATTGTGTCTGTCCAATAAAAGCTATTTTGCCTTGTACATTTTTTCCTGTTAACTCAACTCTACATCCTAATTCCAATTTTGGCATTTTGAATTGGTTTTTGGTAAACTATTTTTTTGGATTTAAAATATTTTTGACTTTAACCTGAATTATTAATAATAAACAACTTTTATTTTATACACAAAATTATTTTAAGTATGAAAAAAAATTACCATACACTATAAAATGTGTATTATATGTTACTAATGCTTAAATAAAACACTTCGATAGAAATTTTAGTTATAATTTCAATTCATGATGAAAAATTTTTAATTAATATTTAACCGAAATAAACATTAAAAAATTCCAAAATGATGAAAATACTAATAGTAAATTTTAATCTTGACGGTATAATAAAATATAAATATTATAGAAAGTAGAAACAGAATAATTTGATCGCGAGTTATCAATTGTGAAATTAAACTGATAGCACTGATAGTAATCAAAAACGCATATTAAAGGCGGTAAAATTTAAATATATACCATGAACCTATTATAAGTAATGACTAATGATCTATTGATGTGATCTCGTGGTGTATTTACAGAGGCGATCAGGGTATATTATGCAAATATGCAATATGCAAATTATAATATCCATCCCCCTTAAAAAAGCCTTTTAGATTCTGAGCAGAGTAATAAATGTTTTAGTTTTAAAACTATACATTTTTTATTATTATTTTTTTGTGCGTTTTGGAAACAAATTGGATTTAGTTGATACTGTGTTTTGGAAAAGGGTGTAACATTTTCTTAATAGTGAAAAAACTAAAAAAAATTATGGGAAGTGGAAAATTGTTTGACAAAATTTATTTTATTATTTTATTGTAGTAAATCAAAATTACAAAAATGTACAAATTGTAATTAGATAAAAATACATGTATAATTATAAATTTTTATAACAAAAAGACTAAACCTTAAAATTAGATACATTATAAGTCCAATTAAATATATTTTAACAAATTATAATGTTTTTATATAGGTAATAAATAATATACTTAGGTACTTATTAATTTATTATATACATGGATAAACAAACAATAACTAGATTTTGACTCCCTCCCACCAAGGACCAACTACACCCAATTCGCTATTAGAAATAACTCCCAAAATTGAAAATTGAAGCTTTTTTACTTCCCCAGAAAATGATAATAGACAGGAAAAAAACATATCGTTGTAAAGTAAATAATAAACATTATTACATTAATCATCGCTCATCAAAATCTAAAAATTATATTAGGTATTGACGTATTGTTTTGAAATTTTATAATTTCTTCAATTATAATATCACATTAACGTATAAAACACACGTTAATAAGTAAGTTACTTTAAATGAAATTAAGTAAATCTTTAACTAAATTGTTGGTTTATCCTCGATTAATAGGAATCAAAATTATCAAAAAACAATTTATTTATGCCAAGTTTTGTAGCAGTAAGTGGTCAAATGGATCACGGACGGAACTTTGGATTTTCCGTAAATTAGGAATTCAGGACTCGAATTTGACGCATATGTACCTTGTATAGTTGTACTTAATATACTTAATATGTATGGAATACAGATTGGTCGCGTGACTGCTGACTGAAATACTATAATAACTATAGTATAGTAGTTACTACTTAATAGTTTTATAAGTTATACGAAATCGTCAATAATGTTAATGTGGGTAAGATCATCACGAGCCATGGGCAGTATTTTATAGTGTTACTACTGTAGTAGGTACTGTAGTGTGAAGTGTCTACAATACTGTTGTAGTTGTACACAATAGTGGGTTTCAAGTTCAACATTTTTCTGGGGGGTTTGCTAAAAAATAATGTGTATTTCAAATATATTATTTTTATTTTTATAAAAACAAATGTTTTATATTATATTGTGTTTATGTAGGTATATACTATATTGTATGTGAATCTAAAATTCAAAATTTACAAAACAAAATTTAGTCTTCTTGTATAATTATATATGTATATATCAGTGTCTGGGGGGGGTCCAAACCCCCTGGATACCCCCCCCCCCCGTAAATCAGCCGCTGGTTGTACAATTGTCAATTACTATGTAGTATGTATAGTCGTAGTGTACTACAACTGACATAATGCAGTGGTCGGCAACCTTTTAGGACTTTCGGGCCACATTCACAAATTAAGTTCGTAGGCCGGAAAAAAATAAAAATTTTATATTCTTAAATTATTTACTATGAACAAATTTTAAAACTAAAACCTTAAAATAATAAAATGTATAGAATGTTCTAGAATTTAAACTTTAAAGCGGGCCGTTGGTTGCCGACCGGCGACCACTATTGTGAATAAAGTACAAAGTACTTAAATTATTTATTAATAACATGTACCAAATGTACAATAGACAATATAGCTATTACGAGTTACGGCGATATCAGCTGTTGGTACGTTCCTAACATCTGGTGTGTAATGACGACACGACCGATTGCTTTGTATCTTTTTTCCCGTTTTACTATAATCGTATAATAGGTATATATACTTTTAGCTATAGTATATGGACTTACGAACAAAAACATCTTATCACCGTAATCATAGTCGTCTTTCTCTTTTTAATTTATTTCAGAATTTTCCCCTTTCCCGTGGGTAATGGTTGTTAGTAAATTTGTTTTTGTTTTTTAGTTTTAGTTGTTGTTATTATTATTATTAATTATATTATTAAATTATTTCGGTGATACATTTTGAATTATTAATTTTGAATGCACAATCAATAATCATTATAATTTGTGTCCGTATAGCTTACGATCTTGGCATTAAATCATTATCCAGTTGCATTACAAGTAAGTGCTATGGTTCATCGTGTCGCATTCTTCCTTTTCGCTATGTCATAAGAACGATATTATTAAGTCGCAAAATATTCGGGCACATTTTGACGGCGGTGAGCCAAACCTTCAACTTGATTTTGAAATATAGAATTATTAATCTATTTTAACTAGGTCGTAATTATAGACCAAAAAAACTTTTTTTTATTAAATGTAGGACACCACTTAACACATATTTGTATTAAAATATTTGCTTTATTTATTTTTGTACATAATTTTTTGTATTTTCATATTAATTTGTTTGTTGTAAATTACAGTGTTATGAATAAATATTATTTTTAAATCTAAATAATATAAATTGAAAGATTCAAAACCGACAATGACCACCCAAATCAATTCCAAATGGTCTTGTGATGTCTGCACTTACGATAATTACCATTCGTCACTAAAATGTGTCATGTGTAGGAGACCCAAACTGCAGTTGTCCCAAGCTCAGGACATATATAGTCTTAGAGATGAACTTCCCGTTGAACCTCAATCTCAATTAATTGAAGGTAAAATTAAATTATAATATAATTAGTATTAACTAGGTATTCATTAATTATTGCTGTACATTTAGCGTCTGGAGAAATTGATAACTGTGATAAACTACTAGATAATAATCTGGTTGATGCACTTAACGAACAATTCAACAATGAATTGAAGATCAGTGATAGAGCTAATTCACCAGAAAATGAAGCAGCTTCATCTAGTTTAGAAACACGAGCACTTGCCAAGTGGTCCTGTAGTGCATGTACATATCAAAATTGGCCTAAAAGTTTTAAATGCATCATGTGTGGTAAGATTTTTATTTTAGTAAAGTTATTATAAAACTTAATATATGCCTAAATCTATTTAATAGGAACAAGAGGACCTCGTAAAACATCTCCTTCACCTGATCATTCTTTATGTGAACCTCCTACTATCATTACAAAACGAGTCAAATCTCCAGAGAAGGACCTAGCCGCAACCATTAATACAGATTCAAATATTTGTACATTAAAAAGGTTAGTTTATTTTTATAATTTTACATAATGACATTTTGTTTTTATTTAAACTATTCATTTATTTTTTTTTGTTCTGCATGCAAAATTATCTATTTTACTAATAACTTATTTAATAACACAATATAACAATGAACTACTATAAAAATAGTTTTATAACATAATTTTATTTTAAGCAGCTTTCTATCTAAATTGTGTAAACTAGTCATAAAGGATTCATTTTGATCATAGCTATCCTTATATTTAAGTGATCGTTCTCAATTAGTCAAGATAAATAATTCTGTCTTTAATATAATTAATACTATGTCAGGTGTTCCTTAAGGTGATAATGTATTCCCATTGTTTTTCTTTTTATTTATTAATGACCTAAATAGTTGTTTCATCTCTAGGAAATTTTTACTATTTACAGATAATATGAAATTATTTATGCCTATTCAACAATATAGTTTCTTTACAACATAATTTAGATCATTTCTCAAAGTAGTATATCTAAATGTATGGAAAAGGTGTATACTAATACAGTATAGTGTATACTATAGGTGTATATAAAGGTGTACCTTAGGGTTTATCAAACGTATCTGCCATGATTTTAATTATCTGTGTGTCTTAAAATACTATATTATCTACTAGTAAAACTTTCACTTGAATTTGGTATGGTATTATGGAACCTTAATCAGCTGTATTCAATTAATCAATTAAAAGAGGTCCAGGGAAGTTTTTAAGATTTTTATGCCTACAAACTAATAACTAAGGTACTTGGTACCTTATCATAATTCTGATAACATCGCTAATGTTGTAAGAATTAAGTTTTTAAAGACCAGGCGGTTAGTAATTTATATTAATTTTGTTTATAAATTCTTAAATGGTGATATTGACTACCTGAAATTATTAGATTTTTGGTCTTAATGTTCCCTTCTTCAATTCCACTTTTAATCCTTCTTTTGTTATACCTCAGCCAAAAAATAATTATTTTAGTAATAGTCTAATGTGTTGCTTACCAAGATTATATAATAAAATAAGTAATTTTTATTTATTTATTTTTATTCCTGTTCTAAGTTAAAAAATTGTATTTTTAATTTAAATAATTGATATATATATATATTATTATTTTGTTAATAATATGTACTATTTTATTTCATTACAATTTAATTTAATGATTTTGCTTTTCACTTTACTGTGCTTGTTACCCCCTTTGGGTGATTTATTTATTGTTTTCTTTACAATAAATATATTAATTATTATTTAACTTATTTCAGCACTAAAAAAAAAAAATATTTCCAGATACTCAAGAATAACAATTTTTTGAAATTAATTTAATATTACATGTAATATAAAGAAATGTAATTGTAAATGAGTCAGATTTTACAAATACTCTAGTTCTATTGTTTAATGTTTATTTATAAATTATTTTTGATTTAAATGTTAATAAGTACCTAGTTTATTAAAGTAAAATTTATAAATTTTTGTTTCATTGATATATTTTTTACATTTTAAACAATGTACCTATAAACAAATATTGTTTTATTTTAGATCTTCATCAAGACGTCGTTTGGATGATATTAATAGCAACTATGATAGAGCTTGGCTCGCTGCTTGTGTAGGTGTAGTTCAAGGTGACTGGAGTCCTATTGCAGCTTATTTACACGCAGGTGGTGATCCAACCAGGTCATTGACATCAACTGAAGTAACACTACTTAATAGACCATCAGCATTTGATACCGGTCACACATTAGTTCACCTTGCTGTTAGGTAAAGTTTTATTATTTTTAATTATTATGATTAGTTAAAAGTCTGTAAATAAATATATTATATTGTTATATTGATATGTTTTCTACATGTATTATTATATTATTTTGCTTAAAATTATTATATGCAAATACTTGAATGTTATTAATTTTTTTTAATTATGAAAATATGAATTAATGTTTAATATTTTTTTTTATATGTATATATTTATTTTTAGATTTCATCGTGAAGAAATTTTATCAAATCTTTTGAATGGAATCAATGCTACTAGTAGTTCAACAACTGTAAAACGAGTACCTTCTCATGTCGCTCATCAACTAGCAGATGAGATAGGAAAACATTTCCTTTCAACAATACGTGTGAGAAAATCCTTAATGCCGTGTCCATTTGTTACAGAATTTGCAACTTTTTCCCTACCTTATGGTAAATTAATTAAATATAATATAACAGTAACAGTTTATTAAAATTTAAAAATGTTTTTCAACTTTTAGAAATTGAAGAACTTCCAAGACCAGTTCAAAGACAACTACTTGATGAACTTCTTGATCGCAATGTTCAACATGAACTGGAAATTGAAGAAGTCCCTCCGGTGATTAACTGGTCATCTGAGGTCTGTGATGGATTATTTTCTAGATTATATGCATTATGGAATCGTTCAGCTGGTGATTGTTTGCTGGATTCCTTAATGCAGTCTACTTGGGGTATTTTTGATAAAGACAATATATTAAGAAAAGCATTAGCTGATTGTTTACATGAAAGCAATATGTTGTAAGTAGCATTTAAATCATTTTTGAGTTTTTTAATTTATGGCTTGAAATTTATATAGGTTTTATCCAAGATGGAAAGAGTATGAAGCATGGCAAGCCAAACAGTTAGAATTTTGTTTAGACGAGTATCAATGGGCTGAAGATTGGGCTGCATTAGTATCTCAAGCTGAAAGACCTGGGTCAAGCTTAGCTCAACTTCATGTATTTGCATTAGCTCATGTGTTGCGTCGACCAATTATTGTGTATGCTGTTAAATATGTGAAAAATTATCGTGGCGATCGTCTAGGTTATACAAATTTTGAAGGTAATACATTTAATAATTATATTATACACTTAAAATTAACACGTTGACTGCCATGCGGCCACAAGAATATTTATCAGGGGTACGCCAAGGACATTTTTCAATCTCATTATCAATTTGTACATATACTATTGAATTTGAAAAAAAAAAATGTTAAAATTATGTTTATTACATCAAAAAAATTGCAATTATTCCCGCTACGCTACAGCACATTTTCTAGATCTAGATCATTATATTGTAGCATCGCGGAAAAGTTAATAATATAAATTTAAATGAATTTACGGCAGCCCACGGCTGTATGGCCTCCTACAAATGATATAGTGCGGTAGCCGGTCGGCTACAGGGCAGTCAATGTGTTAATTATAACTTATAAGTAATTTTTATATTTATACAATATGCTATTGAAATATTTAATATCTTTCAAAATTAATAATATTTTGAATAAATTATTTATTAATACTGTTTTATTTTTATCTATTCAGAAATATCTTCTGATTATTAAAAATGTTTTAGGTATGAAATTGAAACAATTGTATACATATATTTTTTGTTTTAGGAGTTTACTTGCCACTTTTATGGGAATCAAGTTTTTGTATAAAATCTCCAATAACCTTAGCTTATACACGAGGACATTTTTCTTCACTGGTGCCTGTTGAACCATTACCTCGGGGAAAGAGTACTACATACTTGCCACTTGTTGATCATGATCACAAATTATTACCAATACATTTTGTTACCAAATCTGAAGTAAAATTTTTAATAAATTTTCAACTACTTAGTGCCACTATTTTTATTTATTTGTGTAATCTTTAATTTATAGATGGGTCATGAAGAGAATATTTTAAAACAATGGTTAGACGTTTGTTTAACAGAAAATGGTTTGTTATTAGCTCGACAGCGTTTGCATAAACGACCATTGTTGGTTGCTCAAATGCTTGAAGAATGGTTAAACTATTATAGAAAGCAAGCGTAAGAACAATTTAAACACAGTTTTTAAGTATAAAATAATTTATTTCAATCTATTATTTTCTAGTCAAATGACAATCACGCCATTTTCACGGCCTATTTCAATACAAGACTATTCAAGTGAAGGTGAATCTGAACAAGAATAGCTTATGCTTAGCCAGTGTAGTGAGTTTCCTATATTTACAATATTTCATGATGTACAAATAAATCTTTAAATCTCAATATTTTTATTATTAATTATGCTTATCACTATTAGATTTTTTTTTATAAAAGTCATATTATAAAACTTTGTTTATGTTTGATGTGTACCTTAACAGGGTTCAAAGAAATTATTAATATTTATTTGAGCTGCTCCATTATTTTATCTAAAGTATATAAAATTATTCATTAGGAATTTTCATTTAAATAAATTTCCCAAAAAGTTGAATATAATGAAATAAGTATGAATTTGAGTTAATTTGTGCATTAAATATTTAAAACTATACTAAAATATTGAAAAATATCTTTTCATAAATATTAATAGATTATGTATTATTATTATTTATATAAAAAAAAAATGAAAAGATTATCAAATATAATATAGGTATATTTTTATAGTTTAAAAATAAATATGTAACTTATTTAAATGCATTGTAGGTTTAAAAAATTATTATTATATTAATAATAAATATTCGTGATAATTTAATACATACTTATATATTATGTAATGTATAATTTGTGTGTATCTATTTAATAAATTTGAAAAAAATGTTTTGTTATAATTTTGAAATTTACTTTTCTTAATTAAATTTGTGCTCGCGTATCTAATCACAATTTGCAAGTCTATTATTACTTAAATCAAAATATTAAAATTATATTTCATTTGATTCTTTAACTACGTTTAGAGTTTGTAATAGACTATTCTAATTCTAGTCAAGTTTTTCTTATTATGTTTAATATGACGTTTTTTATTTTTATTGACAACACATTGACATAAGACTCGAGTGACTTAGTTCATTATGTTAAAATATTATTAATTATTTATTATCTTTATTTTAAAACATATTAGATGTCTTATTAACAAAGAACCTATTTTAATAATTGCTATACGTCCACAATTTAGTTTATGTTTATATTTCTTTTTTAAATACATTTTAATCTAAAAATTTACATAACATTAAGAAAATATTCTGATTGTTACTAAAAATGATTACAAACTGGCTGATGGTTACACTATTTCCCAAATTATATTAAGCACTGCCAGTTATTCAATACTTTTACCAGTTTATATTAATACATTTAATAATAAAATGGTATTTTCACTCTAAATTAAATATATAAGATGAAATTAGATTTATTGTACTTAAAATATATAATTTTAGCTCAAAAATTATATAGTTTAATTATTTCTAGTGTACAGATTTTGACTAAATAACATATTTTAATTATTACTTAGGTGGTTAATTGTTTATCATGGTTTTGTTAAAATATACTCAATTATAACTTGGGAAAACTAAATTAAAATATAGAATAATCGAAATTTTTACATTTAATTTCATGTATTTATGTTAAATATGAACGTTGAAAATACTTAGACTGTTTATTGATTGTACCAAATTCAAAAAAAAAAAAAAATGATTTAATGTGTAACTATTAACTAAGTAATTGGGTGACAAAAATGTATTTACCTATTGAATTATTGTTGTGTTACTATTGCTAACAACAAAATAAGGAATTTATCATGTTAGGTTTATGTTTGTAAATTAATATACTGATTTGTCAGTTTTTAATAGACATGAAGTTGTAAAGGCACTATTCTATTACATATTATAGAAAAGTGATATTTCTTTTAATAAAATTATATTCTGGATGATTTATGTGTCAATTGATAAATTTGGATTTATGATCAAATTAGTATACATGGTGATTGCATAATGTCAGAATGTGTGATACATATTCAAACATTAATTTGTAATTAAATCTAATAAATTAGAATATAAGGTTGATGTATTATAATTTATAATTATTGAAGGCTGTATATAAGCAATGACAATATAAAATTGTATTTATAATTTGTAGAGGTTCTATTTAAAACATCAAATCAATATAATTTTTAATAAGTGTACACTACATCTACTTATGCTATCTCCATCTAACAAATTTATAATATAGTATATCTTTCGTTCAGTTAACCCAGATTTTTTTATTAGCTTTAATATTATATTAAATAAACTTACTATCAAATTCAAGAGTAAGAATATTATCTAGATTATCTCATAAGTTTTTGATGTTTTAATTTTGAAGTTAGTTATAACAATGCAAAATTTACAATTTTTAAATTTTCATAACTTGCTTATTAATAATTTCATTAGAAACCTAAGTTTTCTTAGATAATATTTTTACCTTTATATTTAATAATAGGTTAATTTACTGTAATATTAAAGCTAAAATAACAAAGTTGGTTCTATTGAACACAAATTTACTGCTTTAGTAATAGTAGTTATACACTTATAAAACAATATCACCAATAGATGTAGTGTCCTCTCGATTATAGTTTTGGATTCCTACTAGATACATTATGAACAAGAAAAAAAATATTATTTATTTATTTGTTATTGGGAATCTTCAGCCTTCTAATAATTATGTTTTATTTTGACAAAAAATATTTTTTAAAGTATCTTTAAAATGTTTATAGTTATTAAGATAATATTATTACTTAATAGTTATAATAATTTTTAGTTTTCACATACAAACAGTATATTGTGTATTGTGTATTGTGTATAGATTGCCTTTGCTTTAACACATAGTCAATAGGTATTTACTATTTTTTAGTTTCATTAATAATTTGTTGTATATTTAACTTTGGGGTTAGACTTGTTGATGGCACTTGTCATGAAATTAATAGTCGGGTTTTTTTTTTGTTAATATTATATTTTTAATTTGTTGAAATAAAATAAAATGTCAAATGTTTATGTAACCATGTTTTTATTTCATGTTGTCTATTTATTGTATTATTATTTTTAGAGAAATTACAATAATTATTATATTATATAATGTTACAAGTTTTTGTAATAATTCAATATAATAATCAGTAATTAGTAATCACAAATCACAATACATACAAAACTTGAGAAAATATTAAATAAATATACAAAAACAAGTATTATGAGTCAAGAGTTATTGATTTGAATACATAATACAAATATATTATTTCATTAAAATTGAACCCTTAAATTTCTGATTATACCGTTCAAACTTGAATTGAAAAATAAATAAATATATAATGGGATGGACAAAATATAGAATTAATTTGTTTCAAACTACTGTTTGTAGCTTAGGTAAAATTGACAAAATGTAATTTAGTTGATCAGAATATCTGATTAACAAACATTTCTTTCAATAATTACAATATTTTTGTTGAACTCATCTAGAATATTTGTAATTATAATTTATTCAGTATAGAGTATAGACTGTAAACGCTGTAAACGTACCTTAAGTAGAATTTTAATAAACGTAACTTACAAAAATATGTCATAGTATAAAAAAGACAATTTATTTACACCTAAATACATTTATAAATTATTATTGATATTGATGGCAATTATACAGTGTTAAATGTTAATACAGCATGATTGCTCCGTTAGTTTTTTCTTCAATAATTGGCGATGGTGACTTTCTTGAACGATTACTGGTTGCCCAGAACACAATGAAAATATTCAGCATGTGTAAAATGGAAGCAAGAATTATAAACCTAAACAATCGAAACATTATTTTAGTATTTTTAACTAAAATCTGACTCTTAGTTTATGTTGGATGTAACTACAGACAATTTCTAAGTATATCCCCAAATATTCAGTTTGAATAACCGTTATCTTTTCTATGTTCAAGTTAACACTCTATAAGTACATACAATTTCTAATACTTCATATTTGGAGTTAGGTGAGTTCAAGTATAAACACCGAATTTTAAATTTCATTAATGAACTGTACGTTCTATATTTTACTTAAAAATATTAAATACAGACGGGGCGCAAACCCCATGGAGCTTAGTTTATTTTACAGTGAGGGAGGTTGAAAGTTGAACACAATATTATCCGAAAATAGATAAAACGGACAACAACTGCAAAATGGTGGCGTTTAAATTAAATTGCAAATAAAAAAATAATAATATTTAAATAACAATAAATAAGAAGGTGAACCATGTGGTAGTGAGACTATATGAATATACGTGTGTGCATTAATCGGAAAACAGAATAGAGACGGATAATGGCCTTTGTCGCCGACCCGTACATCCAGTTGACTCAGCCCCTCGTTTTGCCTTTCCCGTGATCCGGAAAAGGGTAAGAGAGTTTCGAGAGTTCGTGCCTTTTATGTCTCGTAGGTAACGGTTGAAGAAAAGAACGTCCATAGCACACGCTGCGATTACAGTGTTTCAAGTGCTCGTACAGTTGTAATTTATATTTTTTATAAATAATGTCATTAGTTCATTACCGTCTCACCTAACTGTTGAGACTAATTGTACCACAGAATAAAAAGAAAAATGAAAAACAGTGTAACAAACCAGAATGAGAATCCTAGTGAAGCATTTCCTTCTGATGTCCATTTATTGCGTCGATCGTCTTTATTCATCACATTGTACTGCAACCTCTGAAAATATTGACCAACCCAAAAACTGCCAGCTAACAGTTGGAAAAACACTGAAAAAAAAAAGATGCAAACCTGTCAGAAAAAGAAAAAACACAAACAGTAGAAGGAAGGTTATTTACTTGCACTGATGTTCCAAAAGTAAAGACCCGGTATGCCAGCTAGCGCAGATATAGGAGTGATGGCAGAATTTATGACTGCGAATACTGCTGCAGCCACGGCCATAACGAGGCCGGCTAATACCCCAATAACGGTCAATGCCCAAAGGCTGTACATCATAATATCCGGATCCATTTTCATCATTTCGATAACTTGAAAATTAAATAATTTATAATTAGATAAATACGAAATGATTAATATATTTTATTAAAAAGGTACAACTGATGCCTGGTGGTGTTAGTTTCTTTTATTTTATATATATATATATATATAGGTACGGAATTCAATGATAATAATCTTGAAAAAAAAACAAGGAAAACTCTCAACCAAAGCCGTATCTGGGGGAGGGTTTTGGTACTTTTCATTGAGTAGGTTAAATATATTGTAGATTTTAGCGTGTTAAATTTGAATTCTGCAATGATTAAACATTATTTATTGCATGATAAAAAAATCGATTTGATGTTGAGAGGAGATGGTGTTTGTATTGCTATTAATAATTTATTTTTCCATATAGTAATAGTATAATACGGTAGTCACTAGTCAACAGATACTAGATCGAACTAATTTTTACCAATAACAAATCGCATAATATACTATATTAGGTACCTATATAGTTATTAGTATATTTACTAATTATTATAAAATTATACTTGGAGTTAGTTAAGGCACTACTGTCTTTTTCGTGTTTGTGGTAGGTATTTCAGTATTTGTACTTTTTTATACCTATTTGTGTTTGAGCAATCATTCAATACTATACAAACTGAAGTATAGGTATCAGGTACCAAGATTATTTATAGCTACCATATTATATATATATATATAGACGGTATGTTTAAATTACTCTCAAAAGTAGGTTCCAATGTATTATAGATAGGTACCTATAATCCCAATGGTACCTTATTAAGGTATTTAGGTACCGTACCTACCATACTACCATCACTAACACATATTTGAAACCTATTCAAACACCCATAAGCAATTTAATAACTGTATAATTATTAATTCATTACTATACAATTTAGTACATGAATTTAAATATACTGTGTAATATCGTGATAGACATACATATTGTATTCCTACATATCATGCACATTCATAAATCGTGCATTATCATATACATGAAAAATAACACTAAAAGCATAAAAACCCGTACAATTTTTACCTTTTATGCATAGAATCGTTCAGACGAATTCTCTAGTTCCCTAATTGACTTCCCGACTTTCGTGAGACGACTAACTATTTGTTGTCTAATGGATAAGTGTATAATACCTACTCTCATATATATTATACATAGATATACACAATGATTTGGTAGCATATAAACTCTCTCAACCCATGTAATCATGTATCCACTAGGTGTCAGGACATTTGCACGGAATTCATTGTGGAACGACTGCGTGAGCGTTTAGAGTGAAACGTACCTACAAATCTTTCAGACTTCATTCATTCGTGAAGCACCTGCATGGCTGCATGCCTAATTATGGATCTCGAATTCGTGTGTTGTGTGGGCTACTCAAAATGCTATATCTATGTGAGAGAACTATGTTTTAGCTGTTCTACTTTCGTTCGGTTATTTTGAAGCCCTCACAATGAAATTTACTTTTTTACACATATGTAAAACAAATGCTGAAGTATGAACCTATAGGATACACACAAGTATAATGCATACAAGTCTAACCTAACCTATATAAACGCCTATACTATAGGTTATTAGTCACTATATTATGAGAACATAATCCAAGATAGTGATAGTACATGTGTAAAACTAAACTCTAGACGACATATAGTTCGACATTTATTTTATGCTTACAATATTATATATAATAGGTATAGTAGATTACTTACCTACGACCTACCTATAATATAGTAGTGTACTGCGATCGATTACTATGTATCTTTATCTTTTCCTGTGTTATATTAGTGGTACAGTAGTCAATGACTATATATTAATATATGTACCTATACCCGTATAAGTATAGCGAAAACGTATATACATTAAAGTAGACACAGGAGTGCAAATAAGAAAATAAATATGTACTAACCTACTAATTAAAGAACCTATGCTAGATTGTATTATAGAACTCACATTTTTAAATTATTTAAAAATTAAAAATATAAACCAAATTGTTGACAAGGTTTAATATTAAACGTGTTAGATAGGTCAATAAATTTATAAGTGTAGGTATATACTATATAGGTAATATAAACGGCGGATATTATTATACATTATACAATAGATCCATGCGACTTGCGAGAACACTCTTATACCTTTCATACAAATACTTATATATAATTTTAACTAGAAGACTGCTCGAGGCTGTTAATAAAGTACCCCTAATTTAATTTCAGAAGCCCCAGAAATTAATTAATTTTCAAATTAAAACCAAAAGGGTCAAAGTTTTTAATACTTTTTAAATTAGTAAGGAAAAATCATGTAAAAACAAATTTTGTTTATATTTTTTTAACTTCTAGTAAATTAAACTTTGTCTCATAATGAAAGTTAAAATATTTTCAAATTTATATCATGTATAATAAATTCTAATATGAATATTTGGTGAAAATTTAAAGTTTACTTGAGTTATATTAAAAAACAAAATCAATTTTGTCAATTAAATTCAGTAATTTTACGTAGGAATAAACACGATCCTATATATTATAATGTGCTGCAGCCAAAATATATGTATCTTATTAGTGATTAAAGAAGAAGATTGTAGGGAAATACTCTTAAAAATATAAATGGCAAAACACAAATTAATAAATATGGCCAAAGTTGAGTTAGGTGCTATTAAAAATTAATAATCTAATAATTACTTAATTATTATTTAGAAGAAAAAAATCGTTAAGTAGGTAATGATAATTTTATCATCCTTTACGTGTAATATCTAGTTGCTGCAATGTACTTATATATAAATATTTAATGTATTTAAAATACAGCCAACAACTATTTAAGCTTTTTAATATATATATATATATATATATATATATATATAGGTAGGTAAGTTACATCGTAAGATATTTTTATATTGTTGACTGTATCTATTATATTTTCTAATTTGTATATTGCATTTTCAAAAATAATTTATTGACAATATTGTTATCATAGTAGGTAGGTACGTGAGTATACTGCTTACCATCGACGCTATACGTCCGCAGTCCATAACCGATATTTAAGTACTTATCGCCGTAGAACAGCCCTAGGTTGACTTGGCCAACAGACTCGGTGGTGTTGGAAGTACGCCGAGCCGATGCCACGACCCATCGTTTAGAGCCCAGGCCAGCGCCAATGAGACCGATGGCGGCGCATGAGTAAATAAACGTGCAGAATATCAACCGGCGCTTGTTCAAGTTCATCTTCCCAGCGATGCCAAACCGTTCACCTATTAATCAATTGAACACACACACGATATATTTTAGTAAATCGTATTTGATATAATAATTATAATATACATGTTCGATTTTCACCACGATTAAAAACGATCAGTAACAGCTAGACTTCCCCTTAAAAGTTATACTATATTTGTAAGGCCTAACATCAAATATTAAATATTGTGTTAACAAAATTATGTATGATATTATGATATATAATAATATAAAAAGTTCCCCTCCCCCAAAAAAAACAAAAAACAAAAATCTGCCACTGAAAATAACGTATTTATACGAAAGTTATAATACATTTATAGACATACAAAAATTTGTATACCCGATATACACATTTTATACAAAAAAAAAATATATATATATATATATATAGTATACGTACGGTACGTAACTTACCAATAGGTACGTTTTTTACGTTCATAACGCTTTTTCAATTTCAATTAATCGATGTGATAGGTACAATTAAAATATGATCTATAGAATATAGATACATAACATATTATTATACTGTAATAGAAGATAAAAATAATAATAACCTTTACTCACAAATTGAATTACACGTTGTTGCATAAATATAATAGCTACCTACCTACAGTTTTATTCTGTGGTAACACAAAAATGGTTATAATGAATATAACCAATTGATTTCGTGATCATGTACATATAGTATACCTACTATACCTACTATTATAGCATGTATTATAATTATGTTGTATGTCACAGACATAATTATCGTATTTTTTGAAGTTTAACGTTAAGATGCTTTGTCATTTTAATTTCCTCTGCCCAAATGACAATATAATCAATATACAACATACGTACCTACGTGCTATATAATTATAACATTAAGTGCATCTCATTCCATGCTGTGTAATATACATTATATGCCGTTTACAGTATTTATTCGTTTAAAACGTTTTCAATGATGCATAAAGAGGTTCAGAAAGAGCAACAAATCAAAATATATTTCAATGACGTTCGCATATATTTAAATAGGTACGTCAAGTATAATCTATACAATTTACGAATACTCGGCAAAAAAGCAGACATCCCGTAGTGGAAATCGACCATACATATTACTATGTAAGGACTAAGGAAGTCGCAGAAACCAATTAAACGTTCGGTGCAGCGTGGAAAACGATTTCGCTCTTTGGTGACTTTCACTGTAGATACGACAAATTAAACGAAAAAAGGACATATTTATATTTTCAGTCGTCAATCAAAATAAATAAATTTAGTCATATTTATATGCAAATGAAACGATATTGTAAGTTATAGACATTACAATTTACATATATAAATATATTACTCGTAGATCGAGTTATCTCAAAGTCTAAAGATCTGAGATATTCACAGTAATTATTAATAGATATTAATTGTATATTAGACTATTATACTTTATATTCAGCTATTGGTACAATGTTTTTTCTAATAAAAAGTGTAACAAATATATTTCTATAGATCCAAGATAAATTTGAAACAGCAAATTTTTTTTAAGACTTAAATACTAAATAGTAAATCAATAATATTGTTTAACCTAATTAGTAATTTATTATAAAATTATTGCAGTAGGTGCCAGTATAAATATATAAGTACCTATGATATACACAACTTATATTACCTACTATCTAAAAATCAAAGAGTTCATTAATTTATTGTCGGTGATAAATATATAGTTAAAATAGCTTATGTAAATTTTTTATTAACAATTTTCTAGATATAATTAAAATAAAACTATCATTATCTTATTTTCATCAACTAATTAATTCATATAATTTCATTGGTTGTATATATTATAAATAGTTAATTTGAAACTCTAAAAACATAAAGTTAAAATATATACAAATTATATGCGTGCGTTATTAATAAAACTAAATTGAGTATATATTATAGGTACATTTAAATATGTTTAAAGAATTTAACATATATACTAATTATTTTCATGTTGCCTGACAAAAATGTAGTTATTGTGGGTCAATTGACTACTTATATAAATATATAATAATGTACAATATATTTAATAAATTTTACTTATGTAAATTGATGTTTTAAAAGGTATGAAAGCGAATATGTATTGCTATCTAATTCAAATATTTTCCTCATTCTCTGCACAGATTCGTAGTGATGATTAGTAGCAGGTACGGAAGAAGATTGCTGCAGTATTCCATACAGTATATAAGTTATGGGTGGAAGAAGTGTACAGCTAATGTACGACGTACATATCTACTAATGTGTACCGTACCTATATTATAAATCGATGATTTTAACTGATTTTCTATTTCTTTACTCGTGATAAATTGTTTTCAATTATGGTTATGACACTTTAGACTAATCAAGTTTTGTGGTTACTAAATAAAAATGTAAAATTATCAAATGTTTCTACTTTCTCAGCTGTGTTATTTTTAAAAAATGTGAAAACATTTGGAATATTTTATAAACTTATATTGGTAGAGTACATTTCTGGAAGTAAATCGTTCTTTTTGTAAGAACCAGCTGAGAACTGATCAAATGTAACGTGCAAAATTTCAAGAATGTAGAATTATATTCTGGTATTCAGAATAGTACCTTGGTAATTATTTTCTCAGTAATTTTGCCGTAATTAATTAATTACAAAGATTAACCTTTAAATAAAATATGTTGATGTTGAAAGTTAGTAGGTATATAAAAGCTCGTTATCAAAATATTACATACTATTTGATAACACAGTATTGGATAGTAATCTATACTTATTAAAATTAATCTCCCTTTTCGGACTCTCTACACGGGATCGCTCCTATCTGCAGTTAATTGCACAAAATTAAGATCCGAAGAAAAAATTTACATTCGCGTGCTGAGCCAAGTTTAGACGGTCCAGTTATTAAGTAGCACTTGACTAATGGATGCAGGCATGGTCTTGACACCTAATGTAGTATATTATATAGCCATTGACCTTGTCCACTCCGTTTGTATTTCTATTTATTTATGAATTATAGGTATACCTACCATTATACATTTACACGATGAGAAAACGTTCATATTTTTTCTCGACAAAAGGGTGTATTATGATTTATTAATACAGTTTTTATTCGATCAAACCTGTTACACACAGTATAATATATTAATAATATGTACTTACAAAATATACATTATTTATATTTAAACATTTTATTTTCACAAAGGAATGATATAATTATATCTAAATCAGACTATACATCATACTAACCTAACGCTTATATAGTTTAGACATTTAAAATAAAAACAATTATAACAGAGCGGTAGTTATTTTAAATACATTAATCATATTATATTTATAGTCAAAAGTTATGTTCTTATAAACGTACATTAAAATAAGTACTTTTTTGATATTTTAATTTTTGGTTTTAATATTTTCGAAAAAATATAAAATATAATAATATTTATTTATTGTAAAAATGTATTAAGATAATTATATATTTAGTTATTTAATTATTGCTATATAGACTATAGTTGAAAGTTTAACAGCATAAAAAAATATTACAGTTTTATTTCCCACCAGTATATTATATTTGACATGTTATAACTTTAATATAACTTTAGGTTAAGTACGCAATGTGCATAAAATACATATACTTATACCAATAGATCAGTACGGCCCGTAGAAATATATACTATCAGTACTACCACCTACCTACTTATTTTCTGTACGTACCTACTTATTTGTTTTATTTTGTGTATTTTAATTTCATTCAACTGTAGAATTTGTTTATAGCATAATATATTTTACAGTAAAGCGGATATTTATATACTTTAGACACCCTTCCCCAAAATGTTAGGTTTAAAAACAAAATTTCAATTTTTAAATGTATATTATGTAATATTCTAATTAGCAACACAAATAAATAAATCCCCCTATAAAAATTTCCAAGACATTTTCACCTGAGCGTTTAATATATCTATATAGGCTACTCATATTTCATATATTACGTATATAACAAGAGGTATCAACTATCAATGCACCTATATGCAGCACTGCACAGGTTTTGAAATGATCGCTTTGACAAAGTAACCTAATAAGTAATAACTAAAAAGTACAATATTTAATTTTATTTATGTATGAGTTATGAGGTTTCTGAAACCTTTCTGTGAAAATACTCAAACGTATACCTATATATAAGAGGTATACCCATATATACCTACATAATGTAATATTACAAAACCGTGTGCGTAGGTAAATCGTAATTTTTAACCGACAAAAACTCGGATCAGTGCTGATATATGCACATAAATAATAACTAATAATAAAAACCAAGGTACGAGTTTAATAGGAATAGGTAACGTTAAAAAAAATTAGACTATAAAAAGTGGCACGTCAACACTCTCGTTTGTTTGATAAAAAGTTACTTTACTTATTTATATTTTATATCAGCAATTTTTCAGTTCATATACATCACGGGTATCCTACAATTTTAAGTTAACATGTTAGAGCCTATACCTAAAAATACGTCGTACTTTGTATTATTATATTATGATGATTATTTAAATTTATTCATTTTAAATTTTTCAATAAAATTATTTAATAAACCTTAAATTGAGTTATCAATATGGTTTAATGCATTATGACCATTATTTTTATTGATTAAAAACATTTCATTTCAGTTTTCAGTTAAAATAATGACAATAATAGACAGAAGCATAGTATAAGATAAATTTGTATCATTTTGGTAAAAATAATATACCTAGTATTGCTATAGTTATAATTTACATTATTGTTATAATAGATACCTATATATTCGTTTGTTTTATAGATTCACTGCTAAGATTGCTCGTTTGTTTATTATTCATGTATAATACAGTAGGTATTATTAATTTAAATATATCTTTTTAATGAATCTTTCAAATTTTAGTTTCATGATTGTACTTAAATAATATTGTATGCAAATTATACAAATATCATATATATATATATTATACTGTACTATACTTGTTTACATCAAAACCAAATTTAGAAATGTATTAACTATGACATGATTAGTCTTATTATTATCAGTATTCAGTAATAATATTAATTATTATCACTTAACTATAATTAAGTTGGTAAGAGAAACGAAAATAGTAGGTACCTATACTTCTACTGTTTATTTTTACTTTAATTATAAATTTATCGATATAGTATTTATATTTCATAATATAGGTATAAGTATAAACGATTTTTACTTCTCTTTTTATTTTTCACTATGCAAAATACCAAATATAAAACACAAACTTAGTATGAATATTAATACTTGCTACACGGTTTATCATACCTATAATATTTTCAATGATTTTGTAACAAAATAATTAACTCATGTTCGTGTTTTGTTATTAATCGAATTGAGCTGCGCCGGATGTACCTACACGATGATAAGTACTAGAAAATTAGCCATGGTCCGAGAAGTAATTAACACAGTGACCTGACCATAGCGAAGACGGAAATGTCCTCAATGTTATATTTTAACATATTTACAAAGAACCTATAATATAGAATATATAGTACAATAATAAGACAGTATATATGAAGGAAATTCGTTAACTATGTTTAAATTATTCGTTCGTATTATTATTGCTAACCATTTTTGAATAAGAAAAAACATATTCAAATTTTTTAAAAGTGGTATCGAGAAAAAATATAATAGTAGGTATATATTATACTGTTATGTTATACGGATTGTATATAATGTTTATTATTCGCGGTTATTTGAAATTTTGAACGGACTACACTATTTGGATTCTAAAAAAAATCATATTTTACCGTATGCATCTGAGTATCTGACTAAATAATAATATATATATATAGATATGCATATATACACAATACACATATATTTAATATGATTATTATTTTTATCGATTTGATCCGGATGTCATAATATACAACACGTACCTCGTCATCATATTGTCGTAGTTCTAATATCACTGCTGCCGGCTTATAATAATTACATTATCCTGAGAATATTGTAATGAATAACAAAGTACATGTCTGTATATATATTCATTTAAAATATATAATTAAAGAAATATTCTTATAAAAACTAGGTTTATTAATCTATTAAAATATTTTTATTTTATTTTTTAATTATGTCACAGAACTCTTAAAAGTCCTAACTCCTAATTCATAAGTATAAATAGAAGCGCGTGCTGGAGATCGAGGGGAATTATTGACATGCTCTAATGATTACTGTAGTGTATGATTATTATATGAAAGTATACAGTATATACGTATACGGTTATGTATATAGTGTATACATTATACATATTATTATTATTATTGGCTTTCACGTGTGCAATATCAAAACCATTTTACCAATAATACCACGATACAATGATTGCAACCAAAATATCAAATTACTTTTAATATAAAATATAATATTGGTATAGCTAGGTACACCGAATTTTCACTTTCCCTATGTACACAAATGCTAATTATTCGAACGAAATTTGGTCAAGGTTACTTATATGCATGTTAATATTAAAATTATATGCGACACAATTACATTTAAGAATATATCTACCTACGTAAATAATCTATTTGTATAAAATATTATTATAATACATATTATTATATATATTATGTACTTACACTAATAAATAAGTAATTTAATCATTACAACATTTTGAATTTTATGTTGATACATGCACTGATGTACGTATTGGTCGCCGCCAACTTATCGTATAACAATTTTGTACAAAATATATAATATTAAGTGGTGCACGAGTCCACGTCTTGCATATTAAATTTGATGCACACGTGAGCCGGGTCATTGGACCGCTCTTCGGACCATAGGTTTGGCCGATTAAACTGGCTGACGGCGTGATCGTAGAGATGATTCGATAAGACCTTATGAAGAAAAAAAACGAAAGACAAAAAACACGACATACAAAACGATTTTGTACACATTGCATAAAACCGTAGATTTATACAAATAAATGCATTAAGTAGGTCGGATACGACCGAGAGTCGACGACCAACGCGTGATGTATTTATTGCAGCGAGTGGTACCTAAATATAAAAAAATATATAGGTAATATAATATATATATTATAAAAAAAAATCACTGGCGTTTAAGTCTCCATTCAACGTCGTTACCGCGCGCAAACCAGTTGGATAATAATAAATTTTAATGTATAATGGGTCTTATACTTATGTCTTAGGTCAGTAGGTAGGTATAGTGTATTCTCCATTTATTATATGAAGTAAGCTTATTACCTTTCAATATGAATTAATTTTAAATAAAATGATTTTCTGGTAAACTATATTTTTTTCAAACTTACACAGTTTGGGTACTTATATGAGTCATAGCTCTAGCTGGTATAACATATAAAATTAGTATGACTAAATTATTTATTTATTATTACTAATAAATAGTAATGTATATAAATAATAAATATAATATAAAAACAAATGTATACAAAGTAGCGATATGTCGATATATTGATCTTTTGTTCTACTTTGACCTAGGTATTAATAATTATTACTATTAGTTACATATTAGTTAATAACTATAATAGTTATTAGTTATAAGTTATAACTTATAACTTATAGGTCCTAAACCTCGGTTGTGTATCTACCGACTACCTCTAATATATTATGTAAATTATTTTGTATAGGTATATTAGGTAAGTATAATACAATGTATTATGATAGTTTGTATGTACCCGTAGTACCATTGAATTTAAATTTATAATCAATGCTTTAGTTCCTATAATATGAATATCATAATTATTGTTTTGATGTATTAAAATATTTACAGTTATAAAATGTAAATTAGATACATGCTTGTATACCTATCGGCTATCGCCTATCACAATACATACATTATACAATTTACAAAAAATATTATTGAATATGTTTAATATTTATATATAAATCATATATTATATATGATTATATTAATATAAGAATAAATTGTTGATTTAAAAACAATCATCTAATAAAACGGTTTTATTATTATTGTGGGATGCAAATCTACACCCTCACATTCCGTTTCAATGATTACAATAATACCATTGAATATACTTTAACTTTTAAGTAGGTATAATATAACTGCATTTTGTACTAATAAGTATGTAAGATATGAATATACTGTAAATTATGATTTATATAATACTAATAATACCTAATACTGCACTTCAGCATATTTATATATATATACTATATAGTCAAAGTCCGCAGAGAATAATATAATATAAAAATTAAGATATCTTATACAATATGTATAATTTATGTATCTACTACCTATATCCAGCTATCCTTAAAGTTTAAGAATTTCATCTAATAAACGAGATTTATTTATTTTAAATTATATTAATACTATATTTTATAATACGTAACATTATTTTAAGCCTTTAACATTCAAAATTAAATTAAATTTTTTTTTTTTTAATTTAAGTTAGGTCATAACTATACATATATTTATATATAAATAAATAATATAGGTAGATATTTGGTTGTACATAGACAATATTAACAAATGTGTTATATAATTATATAAACTTACTTAGTAAACATTTTCCATACTGGACTTTATTTTGTAAATTGTAATAAAATTAATATAATACCTATATTATAATAAATTAGTTAAATTCAATAGTATATATATATATTATATGTATCATTATATCATAAGTATTTGTATAATCAACGGTTCTAGCAAGGATAAAATCTAAAATTTATCTATGTAAAACAGATAGGAATATTTCTTAATTAAAATTTAAAAGTACTCAAATGTTTAAATTATATTTATGATAATTCAATATAACGACTTTAGTATCATATTTATAGGGTTTAATAATACAGTACAAAAGTATAAAATTATAATTTAATTCCCATAGTCAAACCCGTTATTTTTTTTTATTTTTTCTAACATATATAGATATATGCATATACCATTATTATAATTGTTATCTTTGAATGCTTGAATAAATCTATTGTCTGAACACCTATCATAAATACCATTAATACTTACAATTAAGTATTAACATATACCCATATAGTATAATACATTAATATAATATTATAGTTAATAAGATTTATTTACAACATTAATTTTATTTTACAGCTCATTGCATAGGCAGCATATACTATATATTATATATTATTATCTATATTATATTATTATAGATGGGTATATAGGTGTGAAATGTGATTACTTATTAAATTCGCTATTTTATAGTTAAAAATAAATATTTTAATATACATTTTAATAACAAAAGTAAATATACGCTAACCATGTTTTCATATTATAACTAATTACAAAATACATAAATATGTATATTGTATATACATGACTTCATAAAATCTTATATATATATATGCCTATAGGTATTCCCCATACTTGTAACAATTTATATTTTACAATTCAAATAAATATTATACTATTTTAATAAAGTGAGTAATTTTGAAGGACTATTATCTTAATAATTTAATAAGTGTATATATAGGTACCTAATATAACATTGAACTATCGAAGCCAAATGCTGCACCACGTAATAATATAATAGGAATGAAACGTGTGGACTATAACATATTAAATCTCGGATGGATGATCATCTGGAATGTATATTGACTAGGTATATAATATAATATTATAATATATTATATTAGTTCGTAATTTAAATTTTTTAACATACGCAAAATGTTTCTGTATTATGTCATAGAAAATACATACATTAATTACCTACATATAGACGGAGACAATATTATAAAATTTAAGATGCATGGTACCTAAAACTGCAGTGTCATTGAGTCAACATATATATGTATAACAATACATATATATTGCGTTGTATTGTTGGGATAATTTCATTGTTTTAAACGCAAACCAACAAATACTGCAGCTGGTCAAGTTAAATTTACTATAATAATATTCCTATAATCCCTCTCTCTCTCTCTCTCTCTCTCTCTCTCTCTCTCTCTCTCTGTATATATATTATATATATAATATATATATATTAAAATCAAACGCATCAGTGAACATCGATTTGAACGAACTACGCTGTGTATCTATTAGGCATTAGCTTACGAGTATACTGTATACTTGATGGAGACTATACATAATCCGACTATATATCTACCTTACTAACGTATTTATCGATATTTATGTACATGTGATATAAAATGGGAACGTCATAAGCGACGATTATGGGTACTCATGTGTATATAGTATATAATAATATATGATATTACATATTATTTACATTGTTATACAGTTGTAGCCTTATACGAATATTATATGAATAAGCATCTGTATGACTATCGCTGCGATCATCTGAGCATTATAATACAACAGTATTGATTGAATACCAAACACCTATCTATATTTTAAGAGATCTGTATTTTAGGCGTGTATGCTACGATATGGTTTAGTGATCTCTATATGACTATATAGCCATCGGGCGTCTGTACAAAAAATATATACGCTGTCGTTCGGGAAAAAGCAACTATTACTACGTCATAAAATTATAGAATAGGTTAGGTTCTATTTACAATGATTATTAACCCCGTTGGAAACGCAACTGTGCACATGAAAATGTATTTTTTACACGCATGGTCTGAGAATAAATCGAGTTCCGTTTTCATATTATTGTCTGTAAAACGTCAATGTGGGTATGTAATATATATTTATATATTACTATTATAGTAGTTAGTAGTTACTTACATAATATCATTATAATTATATACGTTTCGATTAAAAATAGGGATCGCACAGTCATTGGCAGGTGCACGCCGAAAAAGGGGCATGGTGCTACACAAAACAAACTGTTACGCATATAACAATATTTTAATATATTGTATATTATTGTGTATACACACAGACACAGTGTATTTAGGTACAGTTTACACCATAACAGCCGCATGCACTTTACAAAAATGTTATCCAACCCTGACGCTGAACGAGACATTCTGCAGCTGTTGTATTTTAATTTTATTTAGGTGTTCCTATATATTATATGTACACAGATACTTATAAAATGAGTCGAAATATTTTCCACTGCAGACTCTAACAGTGTATAAATGTATAATATATAATATAACCTGTTTTACAGCTACGATATATTATACTATATGCTTATAGAGACCACTATTTTTTGTAGCGGCCAGTGTACCAATCTTAAGTACTTCCAGTAAAATATTTTACTTAAAACTCATTGTCGGAAACAAAAACAAATATGCTTGAAGCGTACCTATAAATTATAATACGTATATAACTGTATAGTGTACATGTGCAGACATAATATTCTATATCGTGATATATATATTATATATAGATATTATGTATATATTATATAGATCAGTCAAGTCGTCTGAACAAGGAGAATCCGTACAAATATTTATTAAATAAAATTACAATCCACACACGCTACACGCATAAATACTATGTAGGCCCTTGCTTTGGCACAAATCACGAACTACAAACTATACGTCTCGACATTTTTCTCCACTTTATACCGTAACCTGATTTTTTTTTAAATGTGAACAGGCACTAATTAACTTTGCCCTAGAGATTATAGAGAATGCTATGCCAAATCCAATACGCCTGAGTTTGTTCGATGCACTTTAATCACTTGGATAATGAAATCATCACGCGTAGTCGTTATAACGACGACTAGGAATGATTTGTTTTTTCGTGTAACCTTCAGATAATTTTTCAATTACGCACCTGTACGTTTATCCTTAAAATAATTTATTATGATGATTATTGTTTTAATATAAATGTTTGAGTACCTTCAACAGCTTCGAATTGGAACGATGTGAAGAAGTCGGGGAGTTATTAAACGGAAAAGAAGATTAGTGCAGTAGTGTACTATTTCAGTAATATAGTATATATTTCATGAAAATGTACATTAATATATTAATAAATAAATTCATGGAGTATACATACACCATGTAGGTATACATCATAATATTATTATACCTAGTACTTACTAAGATGGTTTTTACGTATTATTTATTGTATGGGTGTATGTAGATTTGTCCATATTCACATCCCACTATTACAATATATACATACGCATATGTAAGTAGGTACCTAGTCATATTGGTCACTTATATACTACAAAATAAAATATATTTTATTTAATTAGAATTTAATCTATAGTATCGTTGGCTAAAAAATAGTGTTATCCTTTGTTCTAAAAAGCTAATGACGCGTATATATAGGTATATATATATCAAATAATATTATCATATTGTGTATGGTAAGTAAAATGCACTAAAACCTGCACATATAAGTATATTTTCATACTCGCGCCTCGCGGTGATAAGATTTTCCTCGAGACATAAATAGGTACATCGTGTCATCATCCCTTTTGTGTTGTTGAGCTTTAATTTAAGTATACCTAACTAACATATAAGTTGTTCGACAAACCATTTTATCGACTAATGAAATGTGTATTGTTTGGTAATTATATAACTGTCTATAGTCTTTTCACGTGGACTACAACTTCGACTGCGGGTCCGCGGCCCTTTATAAGAGACAGCTGTTGGCGTTGTTATACAATACACACAACGGCGGTCAAGGTTGATATGCTATTGTTCCCATCATAAACCTTGCGTACACAACAATACTGTCGCCTGTCATAGTGTCGTCCACGTAGTCGGGCTCGTAAGCAACCAGTAACTACTAAGTACTAAATCATCTACCTACGTTAAAACTTAATAGTATATTGTATATATGCATCACATGTAACGTAAAATATAACTGAATACTTTAAGTCTTTACTTTCCAATTTATACATAAATTCTTGTTTAAATATGCATGCATAGTCATTGCAGGTCGTACTCAATATTATATTGTACAATTTAAAAAATGTAATGTAGGTACTTAATACCTATAATGTTTTTGCATCCCGGGTGGATAAATATAGGTAACCTACCGCTAGTACCTAATATAAATAACAGTTTACCGGTATATAAATGCAGTAATTGAAGTAATTCGATTGTTTGTGTACGCTGTTCAATTTTAAACGCAACAATAACGACAGTCACAACGATTTATGACTGTTATTAAATCGGTACTATGAGAATTCCGTACTAATGCCTATACAATATACCTATAAGTATAGTAGCCCCTGAAAACTGCAAATTATTATTATAGACACGAACAATTACTACAGCAGCGCATCTCTTTGAATAATTACATTCGAAGGCGAAAGTGCAGCCGTGTGCCCGTGTAGACCGTGTAGTACTGGCAAAATACCTAAACAGCTACCTATACATTATTATTGTGGCCGGTGCAGTGTTGTAACCGTAAAATGTCGTCGAGCAATATTGGCGTTAATAACCGTTATTATTTCGTATACATAGAAACGCGCGCGAGGCAATCGCAGCAGCAGGCCCGTCACCCGATAATAATAATAATAATAATAATAATAATAGTATAATACCATAATAAGAAGCATAGCCCGGCATAGGTAAATATTATTGGTTATTTTTTTTCGATTTCAAAAAAATATACTGAGATTCATGAAAAACAAATTATAATACTAGATACTATATATATATATACCTACTGTATGGGTAACTTGGGTAAGGTATACCGATTCTTTTATCGAAGAACACTTAATATTCTACTAAAAAAAAAAAAAACTATTAAAATGTTCAGAAATTTTATTTCTATCTATCAAAATACTCCAAATAATATTCTGCTTAGGAATAAAAAATTAAAAGTGTACTAATAAAAATATCGTTGTACGGACTTCTAGCTGCGGAATTGTTGGCGCTTGTAATTGCAGCGGATAAACGCCGACCTTCAGTCTAAAACAATGGAATTTGCTTTTCGTTTCAAATAACGTGAGGTTGTCTCCGTGACGTTTTGCTCTGTACCCATCGTAGGTAAACGTATTTAGATACAATAAAATAATAATATTAACCACGCGCAATTCAGTCGTTTTCCCCCTCATTTCTGAAGCGTCTTTCTCGTAACGTTCCGATTGAACAATATTGCATAACTATACACTACGGTATATGATACCCCCGCAGCCAGGATCACGATGTGCACATATATACATATATATAATATATATATATATATATATATATATATATATATATATATATACCTATCGTGGGAAATGCTTAGGATAATCGTTGTGAAGCGGAATCTTCGATTTCTAACGAATTTAATACATAATATTATAAATAACATATATAGGTACACATACAAATTAAAAATATGCGCTTGGAAGCTATATAGATGGGCAATGTATTTAGATATAATATTTAAATAAACAATATCATATTGTGTTCCATATAAACAGACTCTTGTACGCGATTACCCGCAATTACATAATTATGTGTACGCGCCAATTCTGTATTACATTATGTTTATAGGTACCTATAGGTACTGTGTTTATATACGATGGCGTCATCCGCACACGACACACGAAAAAGTCAATGCTGTCGTCAGTTTTTGTGTCAGCGTCGTCGTGCATATAGGTACACACGTGGTCTAAATAGCATACAGCAACGAAACAACGAAACAACGATACAAAACCCGCGATAAAAAGTCATTTTATACTTTTTATACAACAGGTAGGCAGGTACACGACGAGTTTGATAATGCAAGCCGGTATATAACAATAATTATGACGGATAAAACTGGGTTTGTGGTACGCGACTGCAACAGTATGCAGGACCTTGTAACGATATTATACACGGATTCGATCGATAAGGTTCATTATTCTGTGGATATAATATTCTATACCTATACGCGCGTAATATCATTAGGTCTATGTATGTAAACAAAAAAAAAATACATAAAAATGTGCGTGAATTGCATGGAAAAACATTATATATATACTTATAGGACGTGATGCACGCGTGCTATTCGTATTGAAATATTTCGAAACTTTAGATAGCAGAGATTCATATGGTATAAAAACCGTTTGAATGTATAATATTATTGTGATAGACCATCCGCCATGCGTTAGTAATCAATTAACTGATACTGCCGATAGTTTAAAGTAGGTAAGTATATATAATTATAATGTATAATAATTTATGTGTACAGGATTTTTTTGCGGCTTGTGCAGGATAGTTTTATAGTAGTACTCTTCATCGACTTGCTTCTATAACTATACTAGACAACCGTACAGAATAATTATTGATAAGAGTTAAACAAATTAACGTGCGAACACTTATGGATGCGTGGTAGCGAGAGTACCTGAACTAAAACACTATTATACGCGTTTCTACGTACCTATGTTTAAATATTTACTATTGCAACGTGAAACAATAAAAATAAATTCAAAATTTAATCTCACCTTCGACCACTTCTAAATTATACATTATCTTGTATAAAAATTATAAAAAAGAACAATAATGTAATTCGAACTTCAAAACATCAAATTATATGATAGGTACATTGTAAATACTTTTACATGCAAATAAAAATATAATTAAATTTTTTATTGAATCCGTTATAAATTATTATTGAACATTAAATTTTAATGTTACATATTTTAACTTTACAAAATAAGGGTAACTATTTGGAACAGTTATTTAAAATTTAGTTATAAGTGTTATTAAAATTGAAAACATCAATAATTGAATGACAACATTCATAGATCATAATAACAATTTATTTACTTAATTATATTTAAAAAAGGTATTATATTAATATTTAAGTTATTAATTAGATTTAACTTAAAAGCATTAAAAATTGATTTTTTTTAAAGTTAGGTACATTAACATTTTTTTTTATTAATAATTATTATTTAATATTACAATTTATTATAGTTTAATAATTATCAATAAATACCAAAATATATATTAATATACCCATACCTTTAGGACCTTCCATCTCAAATTATTAATTCTTGTATACATAATCCACTGCGCTATATTATTACTAAACACAATACATACATATGTATATACAATATATAAATATATATTATTATTTTTTTAATTGTTAACTGTCATGACTCGATCAATTTACATAAAATATAAAAACGAGTTGCGAAAATTAAAAATTCTAATGTAACTGGTATTCGCAGTTTTAATGTAGGTAAAACAAAAACACATAACTTCAACAGATCTACTAGAAGTAAAAATATTATAAATATATATAACATATTATATGTAGGAACCAACACGATTATCACAAATGTAACGACAAAACAATGAAATATTATTGTTTAATGTTCATATATTTAAAATGATACTCACATGATAAGAATTCCGCAAGAATAATTATTATAACGAAGTGACAAACTATCTGTCCTGCCGATTACCGTTGCAAGTCACTTCACACGAACAGGAATCAACTGATAAGCAAAACAACTATTTTGAATATATTAGATTCGCGGGCTAGTCTATTTTCAATAAAGAAAATGCATTGTTAACACGAACCAGCGGTGCGAATTGAATAAACGAGGACGAATTACGACGGGTTCAACATAAACTGATGGTAGGTCCGTAGCCGAGTTCCGCTCGTTCCGTGCCGGTCGTATCTCCCCACTCACATTATTCATGCAGTAGGTAACACTATACAGGTACCTACACCGAAAACTACATGCTGTATTTACAACCTTTAGTAGTATAGAACTGGTGGGTGAAGGTTTTGGTGCATGGTGAATTTTTATTCTTCTTTTTTTCCACATCAGTAGATACAGCAAATGTCGCGGTATCCTTCTAAATATATAAAGAAAATCTTATCTATACCTATATTGATTATATTTTATGTATTAAACAAAACGGTAACGCGACGTATTTATAAGCGATGCACCGATTTTATAATCCTATTTTAATACAATTTAGATAAATTCAAATTTTTTTTTCAATGATTTCTCGACCTCTTCGTGTTATAATCGGTTACTAAACTTATAACAAAAAAGTAACTAAAAAAAGTAACTAAAAGTAACTTATTACTACTTTACTAGTTACTATTATATACCTAATTATTGTACGGAATGAAATCTATAAGCAAATCTTAATGGTTTATTATTGGAAAACATTTTCACATTTTACCGTTAGTGAATAACCAGATAAGTATGGACTTATCTGCTTTTTGCACTTAATATCGCGGCGAGTCGTGACCAAGACAAGTCCATCAACATAAACATATAATAATTCTATAAACATCAATTGGGTATACAATATAAGTATCTCGTTTTTGGATTGAAATATATGTTGGTGTTAAAAAGATATCGACATATCGTTCAAAACGATCAAAATGTAATTTTCCGAAAAAATGGACTTGCTTATATATATTACAGGAAGCCCCGAAGCCCTTCATAAATATTTTAAATTTTAAGATAATCAAATTTTTTTCTATATAATACACATACAAAATATAATATCAAATTATATTATTAGACGTATACGGTATACATAAATCCTTTGAAGTCATTAAAATCCATTTATGTACATATAGGTACTGTATATTACTTTGATTTGTTTTGATTAACAAAACTACAAAAGTATAATATAATTAACATAATTTTATATGTACATTTTCTGATTTTCGTAATAATTTGATTTTGTTTTTCTAAACACTTTAGATTCAAATTCTAAATATAAAGTTATGTTAAGAATAGTGAAAAAAAATAAAATATGTAGGTACATACAATTTGCCTATAATATCAAACATTTATTTAAATACTGAATAAGTGTTATTAGTCAGGAATATAAATTTAAATATATAAAATCTAGAAGTTTTATATTTTTTAAGAGAGTAATTATTTCTATTTACGCTTGTTTTAATTTAATACCTATAAATCAATTTCTATTTTTTTTTCGTATTACGACTGTTACGTTTAACTAATTAATTATCATGTAATCAATCATTGAACAGGTTAATTTGTTAACCATTTAATTGTATAAAAAATTGTATGAAGATATAATATATAATATACAACAATAAACGCTAATTATTGTGTTATATAATCGTCGTTCCACTACAATTTGAGATACTATATATCGAGCAAGTCCTTATAAAAAGGCCAAAAGAGAGTGATAGCGTAAATTTTGTTCCAGTTTATATCCATCGATTCACATCATACAATTTGAAGGATGACTATTTTTATGCAGTTAATAATTTAATATAATGAAACTTAAACGTCACGCTCTTCTCTGGCGTCCAATTTGGACAGGACTTTATCTAGTCCTGGTAAAAATATTTTATCGAAATATCTGATGATTACTTATGTACCGAAGACACACATAAATTGATAACTTCACTTGTATAGGCTATATAATTCATCTATTCCACATCTTAATTTAATTCGTATTTATACATACAAAATACATACGTATAAATACGTATAAAAGTATACATACGTATAAATATTGTTTTCATTCATACCTAACGTCATAATCAATAATATAAATTATAATGTACTTATAATTTTAATACCATATCATTTAAATTCCAAATTAATAAATTGGTTCCAGGTAATCTATAGGTATACATACGAATTGCTTACATATCAATTCCGATGAACTTCCATCATAAAAATAAAACTATATCAAAATTAATTTTTTCAATTACATATATAATTGAACAATTATTGTATATTCAGTCAACATCAGTATCCTTCTCATTTCACACAGACTTGGGAGTGAGTTTAATACTCCTATACACGAGTATACACGAGTATAAACAATATGCCAATATACGAGTAGAAGTATACCAAAAAAGTATATAAATATATAATATACCTTTCAGGTAATACTGAAAGAAACCTGGGAAAGTTTCAGATCATTAAAATTGAGTTTACACTCGCCCTCAACAAGAACAGTTATATGATAATAGTTGTTAAGTGTTAAGTATTCTTTTTTTTTTGCAATTTGTAAAATTTGTAAAACCTAACCTGTACTTTTTTTTGATCCGAGAATCAATTCTGTATATCACTCGCGAGCGTACATCTCTATCGCGTACTAGTACCTAAACATAAGTGTAAATAGGTACCGTTTTGTTCGCTTTATAATATAGGTAGGTACTATAATTTATAGATAAATATTAATTATTATACATATATACGACATATTGATACCAATATATGAGACTATAATTATGATGTGCACACTATAAAAATCCATCATTTGAATTCATATTAAAACGTACGAAAATTTGTACTATGTTCACTATGTTCATTTATACAAATACAAATTTTAAAATTAGTTCTTAATCAATGGTCATCTCTAGGCTCTAGCAAATGAAATTCAATAATTAGTAGTCAACCATAAATTGTAAGTCAAACGCTCGTGTTTTATACAGCCCGTCAGCCCATAAATATAGGTTTCTTATTGAATTACTGCCAAACGAAAATAACAGCGATAATAATTCTTAGTTCTTATACGCGTGAACACAAACTGAAACTATTAATTATTTTCAAACATTGCGGGTTTATTCGATTTAGGTACCAACAATACCACATTGATTTAATTTTAATTAATAAGAAACATTTGTAAAACAATTGTATTTGTTTTAAAATACGTGTAGCCTTACTGCAAGTTTTTAATATTTATATGAGGTTAGATAAAAAAAAGGTCTATCTTATATTTCAGTTAATTTCGTAGATAATATAATACTTCAAAAATTTTCCAACGAAATAACAATAAACCCACCAATAAAATTACAATAATATCATGTTTGGACAGCTCAGAGCAGAATGCAACATACTGTGTATACTATACTATCCATATTTTAATATTGACAGTGAAGAAATCGTAGACACCCGTCGTTAAAATCGAATATAGGTAAGTCATTATCTGTATTTATTCTATACGTAATTATTAATTTTTTGACGTTCATATAGGTTCATATTTTATATTTCATAAATTTTTTTTTTAATTCACAAAAATTGAAAACAAATAACATTCGTTTTTAATATCATTTAGGAGAAAGTAAACACGTGTATCATCATAATTCACGACCACAAGCAAGTGCGTGTTGTGTTTATATAGTATTTAGTATTCCAAACAAGTTACATTTCATTCTGGATTTCCTGAATTTCAAATAGTAAGAAATTGCTAAAGAGCAATAGTGGCAATAGTGTAATACTACAATAATTAGGAACCAACCAAAAGGCGGAAGGGGATACTGGGCTATCCTCCATAGTTCACATCACAATCACATAATAGATATTTCTAAATTTTCTAATTTAATTATACAGGTACTCGTAATTACTAATTAAATATATTTAAAAAATATAAGTAAAAATAATAAAATCTATATTTATAGTTTATACAAAGAAAAGTTAAGACGGTATAGTACCTATTACCAATGTACATATGATATACCTGTAACCTGTATATTTAATAACAATAACAACTGAGTATGTGATGCGATTGGAAATTTGAAAATTTGTTGTTATGAATAACAACTTGTTTCTTCAATCCTAAATATTTTAAGTAAATGAAGTATATTTAAAATAAGAGAAATTTTAAATTATAGTAGTCATTTAATTTACTCGTTTTTTTATATATAAATATATATTATATATCTGTATAGTGTATGGTTATAACTTATAGCTAGGTATCTATATATTACACCCTATCTAAATGATAATTTAACAATAATTATAAGTGGTGGATTTGAAAAAGTACAAAATAAATATTTATGTGGTGTAATTCAAATAAATACTCCATTTTTCTAGTATCATTATTTTGGTCTTTGGATCAAAGGATAACAAAGGGGAAATATAATGATAAAAAATTATGAAATCTCTTTCATAAGAAAAACATTTTTTATTAGTTAAATTTTTTTTTTTTTTTGAAAATATTTAAACATTCAAATTTTTGTCCATCGCATACTTTTAAATAATTTTTTTTTATTCATTAAATTGTTTTTGTAACATTGAAACAATATATTGAAAAAATTATACAATGGTTTCGTGACTGTACGTTATTAACAAGTTTTGCTGTAGTGTTTGTAGTATATACATAACGTTATTAAAAATATATATTTTATACAATATACTAACCTTATCTTAATTCAAATTGTATTCTAAATATATATCTTGTAATAAATCAGTAATTTTGTCATAGCTATGTGTTCCTATTGAAATCTATGACAAGCCAAACTTGATGATCACCATTGGAAATTATCGACATCAATCCAATGTACTGTCACGTCCAAAAAACTTATTTTCTTCGATGACCATTTATCAGTCATAGTTGTCAGTTGTGGGACATACATATTTTATATCTTTTGTATCGCTAATAATTTTTGCTTCGGTGTCTTCAAAGTTCAAATAAATTGTGTACTTTTCTCCCAAGATTTCGTCGACTAGGAATATTAATTTTTTTAGTGATTCAAAAGTAATTTTTGAAGTAATGACTAATGAGTATAGTTTGTAATAGAAGAATCACACCTGGACCTAGTATACTATATAGTACAAAAATAAATATAAATCATCTTATAATATATTTGTATTTTATAAACCTAAACATTATTTTTGAAAATTATTCAAATACATTTTTATTTGAATAATCATATTTGAAAATTAGTTGAATTATCATCTAGACAATATTTCGCCCAACTCTGAGTATAAGACATAAGTAATGATTTTGTACTTCAAAATGCATACTACCAAGTATTGACTAGGTATTTCAATATTTGTATTATATTTCTCATGATGTTTTTTTTCCGAATTCGCTGTTAGTAACTGGTAGGTAACTGTACGGACTGACTAAGGCGGACGGGATGATGATTAAATATTAAATAATGAACCATTACTGTTCCATTAGTAATGGACCGGATCTTTGTGTGTTTGAAGAAATAATACAAATATATAAATAGTGTAAAAAAGTAATATACCTAAATTGTGAAAACATTTCGACGAATTATCCATTTTTTACTTTTGTTATTTTTGTTATTTTATTTTTATGTTTTTCAAACTCGTGAACTTGATTGTAGGTAACGATAGTTTATATCTGTTATAAACTTAATAAATAATAATGTATGTAATATATTATGCTTCTATATTTAGGTAATATGATTAATATTTTATTAAATACATTTATTAAATTCACCAACTTTTATTTATTTTCATATATTAATATATTATGGTGACCATTTTCAGTATTTGATAAAGTGAAGTGCCTTTGAAAGTTTTATATGCCAATATTCAGAGTGGAATCTTATTCCCAGTAGTATATGATATGTTTTCTTATATTGAAACAGTTTTCCTAACTTCCAGAGGAAATTTAAAGTTTGTCGAACTAACCTATAATAGGTTTATTGACCATTAAGTCTTTCAAGTTTAGATGTCTACCATTTCGGGTAAAAAAATGGCCAACGGCCGTCCACATTTTTAATATTTGCTTTGTTTTACACGCAATTTCTTTTTAAAAGATTGTTATTATGAATTGATAACTACTGAAACCTACAGCGTTATATATATTGTAAAAATAACTTTTAGTATTGAAAGAGATAGTCTTTAGTATAAAATGGTCTGATGAGAAATATTGTAAGCCAAACGTATTTTTCCGATATAAAGAATCTAAGAACATTGTTTAACCTGATAAAGTAATAATTATTTTATTCTCAATTATTTACCTATTTTACTTGTTAAACAGCCAAACAGATTTAAACAATTATTGGAGGAACCTATAATAATACACCTAGTGCTAGTATAATAAAATGTGTATCGATTATCGACAGAAATATTAGGTTCTATAAATAAAAATAATTGCTTACCTACATTTAAAGCAAATATATATACATTAATATATTTAAATTAGTTAAAGATATTTTTTTAGGAAATTTCAATATACTTTTCTAGATAATTAAGCAATAATTTTTATCATTAAAATGTAGGTATATATACAATATAGATATGAAAATGTGTTTAAACAAAACTATTTGTTTTATGTTCATTACCAATTGATATGAGGTTTTGACACATTGTTCTTCTATCTACAATTTGTTTACTCCAATTAAATAATATGTCCCGTGCTAAATTTGTTGAAACCAGATGCGTTTGGCATTCGCTGGACTGCTAGACCAGCGTTTCCCAAACTGTGGTCTGCACGTATACCAGAGGGGGTCTGCGAATGTAAATTAAGTTTAATTCAGAAAATAAAGTAATCAATTTAGTATTATTATTTATTATTGTTTTTAATTTTTATTAAGGGGTCCGACAAAGAAAAAGTTTAGGAAACGCTGTGCTAGACGATCAACGTGTGCCCGCACAACTAGCTGTAGACGTCGTAACCAATTCGCCTAGTCCGTGGATCGTCCAAAGCGCATTGCCCGTCATGGTGACGTCCGTTAAAACACTGAGTAATACATTGTACCGTTTAATGAACAATAATAAGCATTAATAACGAAACAAGAGCTATCGCAATACATCTGTGTATTATGTATATCGTATACATATATGACGACTATCGAACTATCCCTAACAGACTCCACAAGAAAATCTGGTCATATGATGGTTTTATGACGATGATGTGATAGTGTTTTTTTTTATGAGCTTTACAAAACGTTATGATTTTGTATTTAACATTTATATTATGTAATAATGTTTTACGTATTCATACACTCATACTTATGTATATTGTATATAGAATATTTTTTCATCGATATTTATAGAAAAAAAAATATGTCAAATGTTTATAGATTGCTTAAAAAGAGTCAAGATATTTTAAAAATTTTACCATATTATAATATTATTATCATCTAGTAAAAATTTCAACTATTTCAAGTATCTATGCTAAGATGGTTATTTATTTTTGAGTTAAACCAAAATAAGAAAATTGTTATTTTACTCGACGTAAATATTGTATTTTGTCAAAATCTAAGCATCAGACGTTTATAAAAATGTGGTAAAAATTCGTTTTCAATGATTTGGTTCAATTTTTATCTTTTAAAAGTATTAATTTGATTCAAATTTGTTATCATAAACTCGCTTCTAAATTGAATATCGAAGTTTTTTCTACTATTTATCACTATTTAATATTTATGTATACATACCGATAAAAATCGGAGTTGGATATATTAAATCAATATAAGATAATATTATTGATGTATCATTAATAGGTACTCAATTTATTTATATATATATATGGCCAAGTATTTAACTTTAAAATAAACACTGAAAAATATAAAAATAATACCTACAACTTATTATGTAGCAGAAGAACCATCTCATTTAACTTAAGGGTTTTTCATTATAAAATAAAAACCAAAATACTTATTTTTTCAGATTCAATTTAATAATATTTTTACTATACAAAAACGTTTTGTATAATATATCTTCCTTACATTGTACCTAAAAATAAATATTTTTAATTTAAGGAAATAAAGGAGGGCTAGAATAGGCTGATAAGAGATATTGATTTTTAAGGGATTGGTCAACAAAGTGAATCAGGGATAGACTGTTATTTTGAGACAATATTTAGACGAACTTTATTTTATTTGTTTAATAATAAAAATCATAATTATTTGGGGCATTGGTTTTCAGAATATTTTCGTCATTCCCTCTTAATTACTACCCTACTCAAACAAATGTACCTACATACATAATACAAAATAAATGTGTGAAAGAAAAACAAAATTTTTTTTTGTGAACACAAATATAGGTTAATAAGTAGGTAATATAGATATACTATATATGAATCAATAAAACATAGTTTCAACAACGAAAATTAATAAAAAAAAAAATAAGAAATGAAATAAAAACCAGATAGTATCCCTATGTTTACAAGGCGTGGTGTGTAATGAAACAGCGGATCTTGGGTAAACGTGAATTTTCGGCATAAGACGACCGAGACCGGCTGGTGTCACCCAACTGCGACAGACGGCGGGTTGTCTGAGCAATGGTAGATGGTGATTGGTGATCGTTGGTGCACGATGATAGCGACGACGACTTGTGAATGTGTAGCGGTAGGAACAATAGTGGTGCGCGAGTTTCCGGAGCAAAAAACCGGTGAACCGCCGCACCGATATTCGATTCGTTGGATAGGTACGTTATTTTATACTTGGCTCCGGCTCGGCAAGGCAGCTCGTCTGTATAGAGTGAGCGGCCGACCGTTGATACTACACACCATTATTATTACATTTATGATCAATTAAACCAGAACCAAGGGTAGTTCTCAACCTGAGCATGCTCTTCCTTAGGAACATGCGACAATATTTCAAGCAAGGCGTGAAAATGTTTTAAGCCCAAAAGACATAATTTAACATGAAAACTTTAAAATTGAATAATAGTTTTTTTAGATTTTTAAAAAAATAAATTTATTAAGAATTAAAAATTGTATTTAAATCGATCCAATATCCTTGCATTAGCTTCATTGAATTAATTCAATTTATTACGTATATAATAAATATCATATATTCTAAATATAATTCAACCTTAAAGGGGTGGGAGTGTGTCCTTACTCCTTATTCGGTATAATATAAAAGGTGGCATGGACATTAAAATAAGGTTGAGTACCTAGTACCTACCTTTAGTTTAAACTATAGAACTATACTAATATTTTGTATTTTTTTTTTGATCATGGTCTATGATTCGTGGATGGAATTGTTGCATACCTTTTTTTTTAAACCGGATCGAAATTAGTATTGAATACGGTTCTTAGGAAGGAATTCTTATACAGTCTTACTTTAATAGGATGAGATTACCATTATCATACTGTTGGAACTTGAAGTTTACCCAAAACCGAGTCTCCGCCGTCTTTGTCAATACCGCCGTGGTTGCTGTAGTTTACTCCACGGTCAGATGTATAATCCAACCAGCCTTAATGGACTCAGCTGTTTTCTCTTCAGCTTCCGTGGATTGTAACCTCACCGCGGAACCGATTCCAGAAGCGTTGCTGCCGTCATGTCGGTTACTCATTGCTGGTCCTATATACTGTATCAGCATGTATATACACAGACTGGCGTCGTCTCAGACTGGGCTTTCTGCCATCACTGGAAATCCTAGGCATACACGTTCGGAGATTCTTCCTGCAGCGCCACAGACGTCAAGGATGCTACCGCTACCACCCTGTCAACAGCGCGTATAACTCCATTCATAATAGCTCTCTAGTTCAGTTACATACTCGTTGTGCGCTTATTCCTCTTTTTATTAGGTTTCTTCGGTTAGTTTTGAGCCTAGCTCTGTGGCCTCCACCGAACCCCGGCATTTATCGTTTAATCGGCCTCTGCATCTGCAGAAGATCCGTGATGTTGAATATTTGGGAAGATATAACAAAATAACAATATATACAATTTTAGTCGTTAGAAAAAAGAGATTCCTTTGACCCCGTTTTCAAGTTACATTCGCTTATATAAGTATGGATTAATTACGTAATTAAAGTTTACCCGCGGTAGTCACGATAATGTCATTCAACGGATAATATCAAGGACTCAAGGATTGTAGCACGAGAAAATACATCATCGATTATCCGTTCATGGTTCATGTACCTACGCAACAAGTATAATAAATAAATATCATACAATATAGGTTATGTCGTCATTCCGTTGTATTTTAATATTTATAAATAATTGGAATATTATATAGGTACGCTCGTGCTGGATACGCTCATAGTAATATTACTTTAACTTTTTTTAATTAATAATTAGAATAATTTTAGAATATTTTACTAATAAACTTGTACGGTTGATGGACACATTACCTGTACATATTTATATATACTAACTGTAGCAAAAATAATCTATAATCAACTAAAATATAAGTGTTCTACTATACAGATTGTATTAAATATTATTAGAATTCAACGAGTATGATACATCTGTCAAATATCATACATAGTGATAGGTTCAGTTTTTTTTAAATTTTATTATATAAAATTAAAACAAAATTCAAAAGTTTTGAATTTTAGGTAATTTTGAGTTTTCCTAATAATTATAAAAAAACTACCAAACTAAAAACATTTACACATTAACATTAGTTTTAAACAAAATTGGTATTAATTATAATTTATAAGTAATACAATTTTCAGAAAGGAACAACCGTAGGAAGAAATAATCACTAAATATTTATATTTATATGTATTGGTCTTGCAGTGATGTTTGTTTTTTCATATTGAATATTAAAGGTGGGAAAATTGAATTATCTATCGGTGTCTTTTGATGAGTAATCAGTAATTACTAATAAATATAATATGTTACACATATATAGTGAAGGTTATTTGTAAGTACCTATTTTTCTGTTAACATGACTTAATAATCAACCCTGCCTCTCCACAAATTATAAGAATATCTAAATTAAATAATATAGTTAATGTATTTTTAAGATTCTTAGTGACTTTTTTTTATCTTAACACTTTTTGGAGTAAGAAAGTATTGATTTATTTTGAAAGAGGTTTCTAGTAGCAAATTTTTTTATTGCAAAAAATGCTCAGTACGTATCAAAATAATCAAGAAAAACAAAAGTTTTTATGTGAAACCGGTTTTGATAAAACATCAAATCTTTTTTACTATTTAATGTAATTAAAAATGAAAAACAGTAAAGACTTGAATTTTTCACCAAATATTTATGTTACAATTTTATAGACATGATGTAATTTAATAATAGTTGGACTCTTTTAATGCTATTTATATATATGTTTTATTTTTATTTCAATTGTATATTAGATATGTATCATGTTTGACACAGTTTTATAAGTTTAAAATTTTGAAATTGTAATATAAAGTTTCTAATAGGTACCTTAATAGTTCATACCTCAATTAAAAAATATCAAAAAAACATAGTTACAATATTTTTAACGCAGTTCTTACAAAAGTCAATTTCAATACATTTTATAGAGGTAAAATAAATCTATAATATACTCTATAAGATAAATTTTAATATAATAATTCATTTAAGAACAATTATATGAAGTAATTACATTTAATCCAGTATAAGTAAACAAAAACAAATTTAGAACACAATTTTAACTTAGTTTGGCACAAACTGTCAATAATATAATTTTAAAACTAAGCAAAATACATTTAAGCTACAATAATATATTTAACAGTTTGTTTCAACTGTATTAATGGTAAATATAATAACATCATATAAATTTATATTAAAATAACGATAAATAATAAATAGTACTTTTGGTAAACAAGGAGTAAAGAATAATAAGATAAATACCTTAAAATTTTGTTATATCCAAAAGAATTAACAACATAATAGAAATAGGAGCTAGAATCAAAATACACTTCATTTTTCTATTGCTTCGATGATATTTTTCTGCTTTAATTAACTCTGCTGCACCTTTTTTAACTCTGATTTCAGTCTGTTCAATATTGTAGTCTATCCGATCTAAAACACTACCCTACAGAAACCAATTATGCAATTAGATTTGTATACTATTAAAAGAAACTAAATAAAAAAGAACTATGAAATTTAAACTAACTTGTTGAACAACCATATGTGCAAGGTCTTTAAATATATTATTAAGTTCAAGAACAGAACTGGATATTTGATTTGCTTCACGTTCCCATTGAACTGCCATTTTGGCATTTTCTTCTTCAATAAGTATAGCAGCAAACGTTTGTGTTTGATTTGACTGTTGCATCTGTAACTGTTGTCCAAAAGAATTAGATGAACCATTACTAAACATATCTAGTAAATCAGAATTTGAAGTGTTTTCTTCTGTTTCAAAACACATTTGTGATGACATAGCTTCTCTATGTTTGATTTCTAAAAATATAAGTATTTATAATAACAACATATAAATTATATAACTTATTTAAAGTTACTGTTAAGATAAATTTGTTGCGAGTTTCGAAATTCGTTGAATAAATTTTGTAATGATGACACTAAAGCAGATGACACATTGTATGAAAGTTGGGATTCTTTGTTGCCAGATAATCCACTTGAATGTAATCGGATTTGTTGAATTATTTTTTTTGTTGAACCAAATATCTGCAATGTTATGAGTTTTATTTAGTATTGATAACTAATAAAATGTATTTTAATATATAAACTAAATAATATATGAATAATGTATATACTCTTGTAATATCTAATGTGAGATCTTGGATGTGTTTCTCTTGTAAACTAGAATCGTCAAGGGTAGGCCTTAATACCTGTGCATCTTGTAATGATTGTAATTCTTTTAATTTGTTCTGTAACCTAAGATTAAATAATTTTAAACATATTATTTAAAAAAAAAAAAAGTTATTATGTTAAAACCTGGTAATAGAATATTGAGCATCTTCAAGTAATCCAGTCCACGTTGGTGGAGATTTTTCCTGAGAACGCATTTCAATAGAATTTGTTTTAACCATAGAACGACCAGCTTCCATTAATGCTGCTTTGTCATTCATACCTTCATCGCTGTCTGTATCATAATCATTATGTTTAGATCCTTGAAATGAATATATTCCCCTACTCTGGATGGAATTTGTCCGCATTAACAAAAATATGTCAGTAAGACTTCTAGAGGCCATATTATTTTCAAATTGATTTCTCTATAACATAACCAAAATAATTAATTTGCAATTGTACATTAAGTAATCAAGTATATAAGAAACTTAGTTGTTAAAAATATGAATTATGTACTTGTGTTGCTTATAAAAATATAATAGTATACAGTTTATTTATAAATTATAAAGCTAAAATTAAACGTGAACATTTCCATGTAGTAAAATAATATTAAAAAAATGTTAACTTACTGTGAAGTGTTAAAATAAAAAATATTTACTACATATTCTATGCACTAATTTTTATTTTAGATAATACCATTGATTATAAATACTAGTATTTACTATTTATACTATTAGTATTTATAATCAATGATAATATATACCTACTAACTTATTTACCCCCAGTAAATAAAGTATAATACTAGTTATAAATTGTTGACAATTTTTCAAATAGTAAAAAAAAAGGTAATTAAAAAATTGTCAAATTGCTGCTCAAATAGGTATTGATTTTATAATATAATTTAATATATAAACAATTCTTACTTCAATACACAGTAAGTCTTCTTGAGTCACAATTTGTTTTAAAACAGTATAAGAATTAAGAAAAAGACATAAGACATATGGAAAAACCTAAATTGAAAGTTAATATTATTATTTTCATTTTTACTATTGACACGCCTGTTATCACTCCCTTAAATGTTCACTTCATGTTATCACCATTGGCATAATTCTGTGGCCTTATCATCCTAACCGTATCAAACATTTAATAAAAATAAAATTTCTTGGGGTTAATACCTATTTGAATAGAATGTAATATATTGTATAACAATATTGCTCTCAATCTGTTACTATAAACGTAAAAACTTTTAAATTCATCGAAAATTAAATGCTTACATTTTATTTTAATAGGTATGTATAAAATGTTGACAAAATTGAATATTTAATCGAAAAATTACAATTTTAGTTGTTTTGTTGTAGTTTCAAAAATATTGTGAAAATGTTAAACCTTTGAACATTTCACAATACGCATATAATTATTTTGTAGACATAAATATTTAATACACAATGCAAATTTCAATTTAAAATGTCTTGTAATCATAAATCATGATTTGTATATTAGTTCAGCACATTTATTAATTTTCAAAGTGCTTTTTAAACTTCTGTATTATTTTTTTGTGTATTTAGTCTTAAAGTTTACTCTAGTTATCGGATATAAAAACATTTATATTTCTTGCTTTGAAAATTAAGTATTTCAAAATTAAAATGACTTGATCTTAATAAAATCTTAATTCCAGTAAATAATAACGGTATTATAATTTATAAATCATTATAAGATCTAATATAGATCTTAGATTATATTTAACTATCCTAGACTATTCCTAGTGACCTGATTGCTTAATATTTAGTGTTTTCTAAATTAACAAGAATAAAAATAAGTATAGAACAAGCCAGACTCATAAAAATTTACCACATTAATGATGTTAAATGTAGTTAAAAAAAAATTATTTTGTAATTAATCGATTTCAATGAAAGTACAATCATTTGCAAAAGAGAAAGCAAAGAAAAAAATCTAAGTTATAATTATTTAGTAACTACAGTAAAATATTTTAAATTTTTATATATTTAATATATTTATAATAATTTTATTTATATTATTACATAAGTAATTATTAATTTATCATTAATATACTTTTCAATTTTCATAATATATATATATTCAGTCACGAACGCAGGGGAGGTTGGGTTTTTAAACCCCTTCCGAAATATCAGGAACAAAAAATAAATTACCTGACCTATAAATAAATAGTATGAATAATATTTATGTACATTTTTTCAAGAATCCCCCCCCAGAATTTTTTTCCTACGTTCGTGACTGTATATAGTACACTATTATTAGTAGTATTTTGGTCACAATACATTTAATTTGTCAATATTTACTTTGGTAATAAACCAATAACAATTAACTTTGGTCTGTCGATATTTCGTACCTTTTGATACCTATTTTGACTGTCAGCGTTTCGACCAGCTTTCAAAGGGTTAGATTTAGGTTAGAATATTATTTAACTATCTAAAGTACCTTGAAGGTTTTATTATGATATCTATTTCAATTTTAGCTATCTAGACATCTAGTAACTAGTAAGAAGATTTTAAAATTTAAAAATTTCTTTATACTGTGAATGATGTTCCACGAGTTGTCAGTCTTTATTTGAGTATAATCATGCATTAAACTAAATATACGTGGGAACAATATGATGTTAATAATAACGACTTGATCATAGTAATAAAAGTTATTATTGGTAGGTATATATATTAAATGGATATCTAATATCTATCACACGTATACAAAAAAAAATCGTAGGGGGGTGGTTTTAAAATATATAGCAATACAAATTGTGCCACAACATAATAAAACAATTTTTTCCTCGTTACTCGAAATTATTTTGGCGGAGGGCCTGAGTGCCTGACGCCTGAATACGTACCTAATATCTATAAATTATTAAATTATAGTTTATACCACAAACTACGGTGTAGAGAAAATTCTTCCTTAGTTCCTTACATCATGCATTCGTGCCATTAATTAAAAATGTATAACTAATAATTAACTATTATATTATTATCTGAATCCATGTCTATATTTTTTCATTTACATATGCCGCTAGATAGCGCTGTCAAATACAAATTTAGTTTTTTTATTTAATTTGCAGATTTTCTTGGCGTGTTTTTTTTTCTACAATAATTATTAATTACCAATCACAACTGAACTAAACATTAAGTTCAGACAGTTCAGTCGTTCAGTGTCAGTGGCATATATAGTGGTATAGAAATTAATTTCAGGAGGGTTAAAAAAAATTTGCATTCTTAAATTCCAATTAATTATACAATCAAAATCAATGCCCGTACCAACCATACATGTCAGGGAGGGTTTGAACCCATAAACACCCCCTATAATATACGCCACTGTTCAGTGTAACATTGTTAATTGTCTTCTGTTTAATGTGAGTGACCGGAGAATAATCCACAATTTCACAATCTTATAATTCATAATTATTATTATATTTATTTAAATAGGTAATTTAATAAGTAGGTAGGTATAATATGATTATAATAAAATTTACTAATGTTTAATACAGTAATACATCACGTATTCGTATTTCGTATTATAACTTAACTCGGTTAACTCGGTTGCTCGTTAACTGTTAACTGTTAAGTTTACATTAACATCACTGTATTTTTTATAAAATGTATTTTTTCGTAATAAATATAATAATTTTGTTTATATCAATATTAGTGCTTAATAATAGGTCCTAAATTTAAGCCTACTAAATCATCAATGTTAATAGTCTGCTTAGACTAGCTTGGGCTACATACAGAGAGTATACTTCAATAATAATTTGTTCTGCTTCGATGAGAAAACTACTTCCTTGACCTTTGTCATCATTTATATTTTTTATATTAAAAATACTAAACATGTTCAATTAATTAATTGTACACGATAACCAAATTTATACTCACGGGACATAAATTATAAAATTAATGTCAAACACGGAATAATACTTAAAAAATAAAATAAATGATAATATGTCACGCGTCCGATAAATTGAGTGAAATAATAATTCTAATTAACAAGGTAGAAAATGATGGGAATACTGAATAAGTAAAATATTATATACTGGCATAGTGGCATAGATACACTGTTTATATTTGTTTATATCAAAGGTTATTGTAACAACTAACAATCGACAGTTATGGTTTTCCAGTTTCCTAATGGCCAATACTTTAAATATATTTTAAAATACATACGCCAATTTTAAGTATAATATTATAATACATTTTAGTTAATTGAAATTCGAGATACAATTAAAACTCAATATGTTACAATTTTAACTGTATTCGGGTATTCCGAGTATTCCGACAAGCTTTAACATGGATTTTTTGTAAAAAATAAAAAAAAAATATTGATTAATTATATAATAAACTATTATACTGCAGTATTAATTTAATTTAATTTATGTAAAGGTGAAAAATTATATTAGGAAATTCTAAAATAATATATTATACCTACATAGACCTAAGCGTCCTTGTCCCTATATTATAATATAGTAATATCATAGCTCATTTAAATTACTCGTAGGCACTAGTGCCGGCGCTAGGGGAGGACAAATGGGACAAATGTCCAGGGCCCTGCGATTTTTAATTATCATCTTAATACCGTGAGACACATTGAAATTTAACATAATTACAATTTAAATTAACAAATTATAAGTCTATAAATGTATTATTCTATACTACATATCACATATATATAATATTAGAATGGGGTACTCTGGGGTATCTAATGGTTAATATACCTTGTCCAGGGTCCCGCAGGCCGCAATACCTAGCGCCGGCACTGCGCGTAGGTATATAACTATAATATATATATTTTTGTTAAAAATACAAACATACTATATTGAATAAATAAATAATTTAATAATTTAGTTAATTGATAATAACTTACCTATAGTTCTTTCATTTTGTAAATTTATTAATTTATATTTACGTTCGAATATCCAAATATATTTAACTCTTTTTGAGCTTTTTATCAGTATGAGAAATTTTCAATTTTTTTTTTTTAGTTTTTTTCCATTGACGCGTATAAAAAATATCCACCGTCAAAATTCTTGAAAATTGAATAAAAATTCTCACATAAGTTGTTCTGATATGTGTGTAAAAATATTAGAAATTCGAATAATTCGATACACAATAATCTTCTTTTATATCAGTTATACATGAGTCATATATAAAATTCACCAAGATTGAAAAAAATTTCAAACTATTTTTTAATTAGACATTCATAAAAAATTTCTTTTTATATCTACATTTTGAAAATTGAATAAGAGGTTCTTAATAAGTATAACTACTTATAACTTATAAGTTATAACTTACAGTTAATACTGGAACCAAAAAATCTAAAAAATACATAGGCATTTTAAGTTCAAATTTGGACGAAATTACGAATAATAATAATAATTAAGCAATTATGTTGTTATAATTTAAAAACTTTTTTCGTGGGGACTTAAAAATTTTACGTACATATATTATACTATTAATTATTATAGATTTTACTATACACAATGACATTTTTGATTTATTTTAAGATAGGTATTATCTATGTATACTATTTTAGTATATTACGATATTTACAAAAATATGTTACTCAATTCTGGGTTATACTTACAAGTTGATAAAATATGGTATTGGTATACTATAAATACATAAGCTATATGTTCACATAATTTTTTCAACTACGGTATACTGTAAATAATTTCGGGCCCTCATTGTATAACAGTATTATTTAATATAAACATTTATTTTTTAATTTTTACAAAAGATACCTAAAATATTGGTTACGTTACACAGCTTTTTTTATTGTTATAAATCTCTATAAAATGCTAGTTATTTTAGTTACCCTAAAATAAGTTTAAAACACATAATATGTACACTAATTTATTGCAGTTTAATATAAAAATCAACATTTCTTTAAATAGTTTAATAGTGTTTAGGCACGATTATGAATAATGCAATATAATGGGAATTATTCATTTCAATCTTATGATATAAAAATAATGTACACATAAATTAAATTATTTATATACTAATAATGTGTAAAAATAATATGGTGATTGGTGACTATTAACTGGAGTGACACGGCTCATTTTTTCCTAATTTAAATTAATAATATGAATATATTATGTTTTTTTTTCCAAGGCCTCCAGAGAGCCCAGACTCCGGAACTATCATTGACCCCCCTTTAAATACTACTAATGCAGTATTTTCGGAAACTTACCATAATGACGTAATATTAAAAATAAAATAAAATATTTTAATAATTATTGCTATATCAAAAAAACATTATTACTTGGTGATAGATCATTTCCGTTTTCGTATACAATGATATTATATCATTGAATTAAAATTTAAATCATCCATAACTGTGACCCGCTCGATACCTATAATGTAGAAATGTACAGTAACAGTGAACCGCGGTAACTAATTACTTATCTTTTTATTTTTATTTTTTTATATAGTATTAAAGGTTCTTTATATTTTTGCTAACTATCCTAACATTTTTGTCCCTAAACGTTGGTATTGAATATTGATACAGAGTGAAACCGTGATTACTATTTCATGATTTTTAAATTTAATTATTTACATAAGACTTAATATTTTAATAATAAAATGTTTATGAAGTATATTTCTATATGTGTCCTACATGAATGAATAATTTTACAAGCTATACAATTTATAATGTATTAATGCTTGGTTAAAGAATAATGATATTGCATATGTTTTTTAAAGAACGTAAAAATATAAATAATTCTTATTTCCTAGTATATTATATTACAAGCGGTTTAAGTTACAAAATAGCAACTAATGCCACTGCAGCGCAATTCTTTTATTGCGTGATACATTTTTGGATGTTTTTAGAAGTGGAGCTTCTCTTTGCTCCAGAGTCTAGATAATATATTTATTCTTAGTTCTTGTCATGATCATAGATATTTTATTTAAATTCTAATATAAAGTATAATTATCGTATACATTGTAAATAAATATAAAATACTTAAGTATCTAAAGTAGGTACTTGACACTTTCTCAGTGTCTATTTGGGAACTTAACCATCACCACACTTTAGCTGTGAGACAATTTATTGTCTTAGAACAACCCTCTTGTAGTCTCGCGACGCCACTGCTGCAGCTAGTAATCACTAACCACTCAGATTCAGGGTACCCTCTATTGGCTCTATTCACTATTCGTACAATAATAATAATGTAATTGTGTTGTGTGAGCGGGCGCTGGTATGCCAGATGTGCACAATAATAACCCATTCTTACCGTAAACCTTATTCCACTCGGACGGGGCATCCGGCAGCACTGCAACCATTTATCACTTCCATTGACCCGCAGCTGCTCGGTGTAGTGCGTGCGTGAGCGCCAGGCAGCGGCTGTATTATAGTCGTCATAGTGAGTGCGTGCGCGCGCGCGATTCTCCCTTTTCTCAATCAGTAGTAGTCATTCTGAATGCTGATAATCTGATTCAGTGTCGGTCGAACGACTTGGCAAACGGTTGTTCGTCGTACTTGCGAGGTTGGTCCCGGGCAGCGCGCGTTCGAACACGGTTATAATAATAATATTGTCCCATTCTCTTGTGTTTTTTGTATAATCGCACGTATTTTTTTTTATCTTCGTCAACGTTGTTGTTATTATTATTATTGCCTTTTGTTTTACTGTCCGTCGATCCTTATCATACGCATAAGTGTCCCACTGCCGAAACAAAACAATAATTATTCTTCGATTATAAAATATATTATAATAAATAATTTAAAACGTGTACGTTGGCGAGTGTACAATACATAATATTTTACGGGATATTACGTAGCTAACCGTGTCGGTAGATCCGCTGGCTTTCTGGTCGTCGTCGTCGATTATCTCACAACGTAAATGAGAACGAAACCCGCAGTGCGCCGGAATTCGTGGACTAACCGTCACTGACGTACTGTTATGGCTGTGGTCGGCCCGAGCCGACACTCCAGGGTGTCAATGTCACTGATGCAGGGCTCGACGAACGGTCCAGTTGGCAACCACCAGCAGGCCAGCGCTTCGCAACAGTTTTTCCACGCTCAACAGCAGTCCCACCATGCCGCGCAATCGGCCACTGCACATCCGGTGGACTATAAGCCTGACAGACCGATTGGATATGGCGCCTTTGGAGTCGTCTGGTAAGTTTACCTTCAATTATGTCTTTCCTATGGAGCGCAATGGTATTGCTTCTACCTTGTGCAATGAGTTTGCTCATCAACCACACTCAGGCTTTTGACATACCCCTTTATTGTGTTATAAAATATCATTAGGTAAGTGTGTTAAATATACTTATCACACTCATTGAAACTATCTGCTGATAGATACCTACAAGTATACCCCTGCTTTAAAACGCTACCCACTTGTCAGACATAGTAGATTGTGTTGTACAGAATATCCCTTCATTCCCAAAATAAGTGACATAATTTGTGCTACTCAATCCCCCAATATATATTTATGTTACTGTTATTACTTTACTATTGTTTCTTATGAACTATTCAAGATGAGATTTCATATAATTTAATAGATGTACTTACTGAATGTCTTATATTTTGATACCTAATTCACTATGGTAAACCAAAAATACCAAGGCAAAATATTTATATTCATCTTCATAGATACATACACAATAAGTATAATCCTTATAGGTACTTCAAGTAAAACATACTGATATTATCGTACTTGAACATGAGTTCTGTAGGCTTAACTATTATTTTAATAATAACTGATAAGTGATATTGTGATCACATTGTTACCATTATTAGTTCCATAATATGTTACCAATAAAAAACTTTACGATATGTCATATACTCATATATTATTATATTATTATAAAGTAGTATATTATTCAAAATGAGGATAAATTGAAATTAAAGTTCATATTTTAATAATTTAAGTTGACAAACAATATCTAATATAACCCATAGGTAGTGATATGTATTGACATAATTCTCAATCCTTGCATTAATATCTTTATAAATTATACCAATCAAAATTATTGTTTTTATAATTAATTATTTTTATTATTATAGAAAAATAAACTCAGAAAACTATAAGATTTATTATTACCTTTTACCTACACCTATTATTAAATATTTTATAACAAGTGAAAACAATAAAATACAATCTTGGGAAAAAGATATCTAATTTGTATTTCATAACATTAGATACTTAAGGAATACATTTTTTTTCTGAGAATTATTATAATTACATATAAATATTCATAAATAAAGATGTACAAAATACATAACATGTACATACATATTATATTTATAAATAAACATAGAATTAAAATTAAAATGTGAATAGGTTGTATGATATTATTTAGTTATCTTAAATAGTTAATTTTAAGTTCTAAAACTAAATATTTTATTTTATTATATCATTGTGATTTTAGTTTTTCTATTCAATAATGCTTTTAGTAAAAACAATAATTTAATAGGTATATTAATACCTAGAAATATTTATTTTGAAAATTTACTGTATGTAGGTAGCTACCTACTAATATCATAATATTATGTTAATTTTTATTATTTAAACTTAATATTATCTTAAATTGTGTTTTATATATACCTTTTTTTAATTTATTCGTCTAAGAATTAATTTTGTAATATTTTAATTTTTTTTCTTTTATAGTTTTATCACTTTAGAAAAACCCTTGGACAAACCTATTATAAAAACATTTTTACTGTAAAACATTTAAACACTGTTTATCATGTATTAGGTTTATTTTTAAAATACCTACAAATACTGTATATTTGCTATTTATTATTCAATATTAATTGGTAAATTTATAGTTACATAAAAATCTTTCTCATTATTTCTAACTACCTTTTGTCTAAGTGCAAAGATAAAAATTACAAGGAAAACTCAGTTTTATGATTAATGTAATAAACTAATAACTTATTATGTATTACTCTGTACTCATTAAACATATTAATTTAAATGGAAGACTTTATTTACTATAAAATTATGAATTTTGATTTGTTGATGGTGTCATCAATAAGAATTTGTTTGTTTGTTTATTTTATTAATACAATATAGACACACAATAGTATTGCATATATTTTTATGTATATAGTAAAGTATGCAGTGTTTTTAGGATTTTAAATTTACAAATTACAATTATTACATTTAAAGCAAGATACTACTTATCTTAAGGCTGTTGTGCCCCCCCATACTTTTTGTGGTTTTAGACCAATAAATGAAAGATTACTTAATATATTTCCCGATTTCCAATTACTGTAATAAATATACATTTACATTTATTAGTCTATAACTTAGATTTCATAGAAAAATATTTTCTGATTTTTAATTAAAAAGCCTTAAACTCAAAATTATTTTAAAACAATTTATTAAATAGACAAAAATACATTTTTTTCACTTATGCATACTTATATCAAATTGGTTAAATGTATAGGGAAAATAATTTTCCTATAATGAATTATTTATATTTTTAATTCTTGGCTTTTAACTGTGTGTTAATTATGTACATTTTACACATTGTGGTAGATGAAAACAGTCAAAATAAATAATTTTGAAATAATAGTAACTATTGTTAATATTTCTATGAAATTTTATGAGTGATTGCGGCTTTAATATAGGTTATATTTTTTCAATATGATTACTAATTAATATTTAACATTATAAATCAATTTTTTTTTTATAATTTTTATGCTAATTAAAAATAGTTATAATATTATAAGTCTGATAAATAATCAGTATTTCTCCTGAAATATAATGACTGTGTTTTTAAATTTTGTATAATTTTGGTACTGTTTTTAATGTAAAAGGCTGTGTAAAAATATTACTAATAAATTATACACAAACTCAAAAATTTTGGAACAATACCCGTATAAGTAATTATAATTTATTTAACATTTAACTATATTTAATTTATTTTATTATATTACAAATACATAATAAAATATCACATATCTATTTTAATAGATAATATATTATAATATGAATAATAAATATGTTATATAACATCAAAAGAATAATAAAATTGATTCGGGGAAAGTCTGTAATTGGGAGGCTCCTGTTCTATGTTCTTAAAATTAGGTCAATGGTGGGGAATGTTACAAGGGGCAAATACTCAACCATATTTTAGATTTTATTTGTATTTACTTTTAAATAAATACATACAAGAAAGAAATAATTAAAGCATTTTTTAACTATTTTTAAATAGGTATGTTTAATTTAAATTACAATATTATTGTAATGACAAATTTGAGTTTAAAATAATTATATTATATATATTATAAGGTATACATAGAAAAGTAAAATTATAATATTGACACAAACTATTGATGTATTATTACTAGTATTTCATGTTTCTTATCTATACTATTAATAATGTAAAAGGGTCAAGAATTTTTGATAACATAATATGAATGTACCTAATGTAATTTTAATAGTTTTTTGACCTAAAAATTAAAAATATGAACTACACTCTTTACTGTTGGTAATATTTAAATTATTTTTCTACCTTTTCTTTTAGTTTGAGAACATTTTTATAAGAATATCATTTCCAAGTCACGTATGATTTATAAAATAACTGACCATGATATAGTTGAAGGTTACATAATTTTAACACTATCGGATATTTAAAAAAATCAACTAAACAATTGATTTGTAAAACAATATGGTCTTCAAAACTGTACACATTTTTCAGTAATGTATTCTAAGGAATTTAATTTTTTTTATCATTTATCATTTAAATTTCCTTTGAATTAATATTTAAAAAAATAAATACTCTCTTATCATTATTTATTGGCTGTTTAAAAATTGTAATTACTTAATCCATTTAAGATCCACATAAATCCTTAATTTATATTCAACAATATTGCAATATGTTATTAGACTCGTGATAGGTGGGCAATTTGATTATTTTATTGAAAACAAAACGTATTTGGTTTTCTTTTAATATTTCATAATTTTATTTATTTAAATTTATTCTTATTTCATGATTATTATTATTAATATTGGTGTGTTTTCTGTTAATAATAATACAAAAGTATTAATAAAGTATTATAAAGAACAAATAAAAATCTTTGTTGTTAGTGTGAGAACGTGCCGAAAAAGTTCAATCCTACAAACGCATTCATAATAGTCTTTTAAGAAATATTGATAATAAGTAGGTTTCTTATTATGTTGTTCTAATAGACCTATTAATTTAATTGTTAATATACAAAATAATTTCTATGATTATGATAATATAGTATTCACTATAGAAAGTTTGGCTATTTCAGTATACGAGTAATATATTTCTTATAATATTCTTTATTGTTACATTTTTCTACAATATATAGAACCAACCGGAAAAAATGTTGGTACGTTGTTCGAATTCGAGATGAAAATTGTAAAAATTCAAGGCGAACTGGGAAGCCAGATGTGGGCACATATTGTCTGTTTGAGGGATCAAACCTGTTTTTTTGTCGTGGTGTTTAGTTGTTTGAAGACTGATTTGGAAGGACTATACAGGACTAACAGGGCTGCCTGTTGTATGCTTGTGGAGTAGCAGGTGTCATAGCCTATAGCTATGCAACCTTAACATCTGTGCACGGCAGAAAAATACCAACCAGTTATTGGATACGTCTGGACCCTTTTCAGCAGGTATACCTACTCTCAGCTGCTTCGGGATAAAGTTCCCCGATAATACTACTATTCTACCTATACATCATATTATGTGGCATTACCTAATGTGCACTGTGTGTGTGCCTTCTTTGTTAACTGAAAATAAATAATACGTTTGTAAGCTAAAATGTTCAAAAATCTTTCTTATGATTTACGTGTATCGTGTATGTATTATATTCTGTAAAATATATTATAATCATTGTCAAGTATTTTTTAATTGGCTTTGTACGATAAAGCTATTTGTTTTTGTATCTCTCCCAGTAGCTTATTTTTTTGGTATTTTATTAATTTATTATTATGTAATCATTGTAATCACTTTACAATGTTTTTATTGCGGACTTCTATAAAATGATACTTATTCTTCCTTTAAACGTTATTTGCTGTTGGTTCTATGTTCAATGTTTCTTTTGTTCTCACAAAATTAAGGCACATAAGAAAGAGACTATTTATACGATATTGTTTTATTGTAATAATTATTACTAACAAGTGCCCTTATAGTTTATTATTGCATAATGGTTTGTATTGCTATATTTGCTTTTACATATAATATACACTTATATTTAATCTGTACATATTAGACTAAGTCACCTACCGGTGAGGCCTCTGTCGTAACTTTTAAGGTTGCCCTGGTTTTCGTATCGGTATAAACTATAAATGTATAATCAACGAACCAAAACCTATTCGGACTGGAGCGCCCCATTTAGACGTTACGCTTCGACTGTACCTACATTTAAATGTAAATGTTGTAATTCCTGTTATCCACATTTATTTAATACTTATTGAAAATATAATAAATTAATATTACTATAATAGTAGGAAAACTTTCTGTAAGATAACATGTTATTTTACCTTAATATGTATTATTGAGTGTCTGATAATATTCTTTATCTTATATTCTCGACTTGTATCATCTTCTAATATAGGTACATTTAAAGTTTTAATTTTATTAAAATAGTATATGATTAATAATAAAACGTTGTAATATAATTATATTGATGTGGATTATCATAGTTTTGACAAAATGCTTTGTTTTCGCATTGGAGCAAGTATAGATACTTTCTAAAAATGTATTAAATGCAAGTGATGAAACCTAATAAAAATCAACAAATAACACCGTGTCGTTCTAAAATCAATAAATAATAATTTTTAAATTAATTTAATGTTTTCAGTTTTAGACTATTTATTATTATTGGTTGACATATTATATAATACTCCTTAATGACAGAATAGTAGTTATGATTAAATATATTTCTCTTTCTCTCTCTTCTAAATAACGTTGATGAATGTAAAACAACTAATATAGTGATATACATTATTAATATTCAAAAATAATATGTTTGACTATAGTACAGCTATTATTTAGAACACAATAACAAATTTATACATAATTTAATGCAAAAGTCTTAGCATCCAATAAACTTAAGTGTGATAAATGTTAATGCTGAACTTTGACTAACACCATCGTATCTCGGAATAGTTAGACGACTGAAAACATTGGAAATTCGAAATTTTTTGTAAATATATTTGCTTATTCACAGGCCACGTCGTGTAATATAACTTCATGTGGACCACAAAGTATATTATACGTATTTTAAAAAAAATTCGAATTTCGAACAAACTATCCTTTGTGCATGAATACCTTTTATCATTTTATAGATTACACACAATATAATATTGTCGTGGGTCAATGTTAACATTATCATGCCACTGCGTGTACACAAGGATACGCACAACGTGTGGTGAACATATACTATTTATATTTATATATTATACAACTGTGCTGTTAAGTTGATCAAACCATATTTAATTTAGTGATCCATTCGAGTAGTTTGTGTGCTATATACGCATATAATATATAGTGGGGCGGACGACGGGTACAACAACTGAGTCAGTCGTCGCTGCTGCTACTTTAAATGAATCGATATTTACGCCGCTCGCATTCCATATAGGCCTCGGTGTGCTGCATGTACACCGTCGTTTAGAAGCCAACTGTACCCAACAATGTTCTGTGTTAGAATGGCGTGCATATACTATAGAATGTGCGTTTGTGTGTAGAAGGGTCATTGTTCACGGGGTATTTTTTAATGATTATTACTATTATGTAAAAAATAATAATAATAACCTAACCGTATAATACGAGTATATAGTTATGTGTATGTATAATAAACAAAAAACCTGAGGAGAGAAAGACAACCCACTAGAGAATTCGACTGCGGTACTCTTCTGCAGTATATGCGCATGCGTATACCGTTATACACGGCACAACACTAATTTCCCACGAAGAAAACCGTCGTGTGACCAGACGCGCGTTTCAAATAAACAGTTTCGACCTCCTCCCTCTATACTCGTACTCTGAACGTCTTATACTCATATCTTATGATATTATATATTAGGTACCTACAAGAATTTATTACTCGCTCTCGTTATACAAACTTGGGTTGAAAAACCTATTCAGTCAATAAAAGACGATTATTAATACGTGAATGAACTAGAACTCTTGTGACGCGCGACGACGCAGCACTTTACAATTTTTTTATTATTAATAGTTATATTTTATTATATGTTCTTGTGATGCACATGTGTTATTTTTATTGTTTGATTTCGTGTGTACTACGGGGAAGCCGTGTATTATTAAGTATTCATATATAAATATATATATTATATGTGTGTGCTTAGTTGTGGTTGAGAATATCTAACCGATGCTGCTGGTGGTCGACTGCTGTATATAAGATTGCAAGCTGCTGTTGTGTCAGCCACCTGCTGGATCATAGCCGGCAGTAGTCAAACTTGGCACAGGTGTCGTTTATACTAAAGTAGTATGTACCTAATCTTGAAGCGCGCTGCGACTAAGTGTAAAAAGTATATAAAAACAAAAATACAAAAAATAACAGCTATCGAAGTGTTTTTATATAAGAGTTTAATTCGGATATATCAGTACATAAATAATTAATAACAATTATGTATTGACTCGTATATACGGTTGCGTGGATGAGGAGTGAGACAATAGTGAAGGAACCGCGGCGAGAGAAGTAGGAGATACACATCTTTATCGGATCAAATAATATGTGCGGTCTGTAAACCGTGGTATGTGCCTGGTAGCACTCGTATAGTCGTATAGAAGTTATTAAATGAATATGTCCTTGAAACTTACAGCATATAATACACGCTCATATACGGCGGTACTGACCAAAAAGAAATAAATAGAAAGAAAACCAAATGATATAAAATTATAAACGATAATTATGACAGCGGCGGTGTAAGTTATGTAATAATAGTTAATACGGAGTTCAAATAGCATATAATGTTACCTATATAGATTGCAGGTACTTTAATAATTAGACTAGTGTACAAAAAAATATATTTTAGGAACACGGTTCTATACAGTGTAAAATATAGGATAGGTCGACACGACGATTGCCAACGAACGGTATTCGGTCGGAAAACGCGTTGTCGTCTTCAATCGGGATGTAACGTGGTCTTTGTTCCACTTGGTGTTTTGATATGAAACGAAAGCATAACAATGAAACCTCTATACGGTCTCTACGCTTTCTTTTTCCCATCAACTGTGAACTGAAGCAGTAGCATTAACAGTCAAATATCTCTTGTACATATAATAATAATCAAATAACTGTGAAAATGTTATTAAAAAAGTTGTACCTACTGTGGTTAAAAAAATATATGCAGGTTCATAATACTTTATATATACATAATAAGCATAAGTGGAAGGAAAAATATACTCGCAACACTATCATTTTTTTTTTGCATTCATTATTTTGCAATTGTCCGAATTTTTAAATGACCAATAGTACCTTATTCTCTCTTATATATATATTATAGTTTAGGCAGATAGCTTATAATATTGTTTTTTTTCGGTTTTCAGGCAATATTTTGTAATCTTTCCGTATGGTGTGTTACTTCAAAATAATTACAAAAACGATATAGGAACCAAATGTTTTTTTAAACCGGTCTCCAAAATCCAGGTGTATTTTATAGCATGTATTCACATGTAGATACTATATTTACAATATATCATTGTATCTGTAAATTTGACCAATATTTGTGTTTAATAAGTTATATTTGAAGTGTAGAATATACATATTAGGTATCGGAAAATAGAATTATTTTATATTATATGTTAAGTTGGTTATCATCATCATGTTGATAAACTTTATAGACGTCATATATCGGTACAATATATGATCGAAAAGCGACCCTGACCTAAGGGGAAACCGATTCATATGCGCCAAAAGTGTTTTTTCTATACAGCTCTACGCTGTTTCCGTAGACTTTTGCGTCTTTGCCAAACATAATTTCTTATTCATTATCATATTGTAAGAATAGAATATTAGTCAACTTTTAACAAGGCCATATAGATTCAATGAACATTGTATTTAATCAGCATAATTATTGTTATCTGTATTATACTTATATAGCTATACGAGTATGTATATGTAGAAACGGTGTTCTTAGCATTATTTAGGAATTTAAAATTTACCTTTACAAAAGTTTAATATTATAATAATAGCGTGTTTTAATTGTATTTGCAGGGCTGTTACAGATCCACGAGACGGACGAAGAGTTGCGTTGAAGAAGCTTCCAAATGTTTTTCAATCTCTAGTCTCCTCGAAACGAGTGTTTAGAGAATTAAAAATGTTATGCAATTTTAAACACGAAAATGTAAGTTTTTTTAAAAGCTATTATATTTATTCTTAATGCTAATAAATAGTATGAATTTGTTTTACTCTTATATAGGTATTGTCCGCCCTTGACATTCTGCAACCGCCTCATTTGGATTTCTTTCAAGAAATGTATCCTTTTTATTATGTTATAATCGACCACAGGTAGGCCAAGCCATTTATAGGCAATCCGGAAAAATGTGTTATATTTTCCGTAATAACCAACACAGTGTGTTTGTGCCTGCGCGCGCGATGAAGTGATGGATAATTCGATGACATTAAATTGTAGAGTGGCATAGGACCGTGCATTCCTATCGAGCTAATACGCATTAGTCACCCGGTTTATAACAATGTTACCTACCTCGCCATTATAAACCAGTATTTCCTGTCTCTTCTTTGTTTCTCATAGGTCTTTAGTAATAGCGGGTTTATTCGCCCTAGACTGGGCGGCTGTTTAACGCGGTTGTACATATTCATATTCACTATTTGGATAAAATATATATTGTTTATAACTTGTAAAGAGTTTAAGAGTACTTAGAGAAAATTGTTGTAGGTGCACATTGGCGCACGCGCATGTGTGTAATAATTCGTATAATATACAATATGAAGGTACATTGTATTTTTTTTTTATATTTTCAAAATACATAGGAATCTTGTTTTGTCTCTAGGTACTATTGTGCGTGCTTGTAATTGTAGACATCACGTATACAGTGGTTATGGTTTCATTTTAGTGCATATACCTCTGAGATTAGTGTTGTGTGTACTATGATACTAAGAACGACAAATGATTATATAGGTCCTAGGTAGTGAATTATGTATATGTATGATGATAGCACAATATTTTTAACATACAATTGATTAACTCTGATGACTGATTTTCTGATTTTCCTTCAAATTTTGTTGTAAGCTAATATTATGACAGCAAAGAAGACTGCGTCCATGTATATTGTATTGAATTATGAATACAAAAAAGGTGCATAGGCATAGTAATAATCGCAAAAATAAACAAGTAAAAAGTCATCTGTTTATCTAAATAGTTAAACTATACATTTTTATATTAACCGTGGTAACCATTTTCTATATCTGCTATTGTCGTAACAGTTTTTAGATTTAAATTAGAAAAAATTTATATTTAAATCGTACAACTATGAATACAATAAGTTTAAAGAGAATAAATAGTGTTGTATATTGATATACTTGCATTAAATTTCCAGAATAATACGTCGTTTATAAACTGTAGAATAATTCGTAAACGTTTACACTAGGCTATAGTGCTATACCCTTTTTGGCGTTTGATATATGAATTTGGGTGTGATGTTTGGAAAAATCTCTGCGTTTACGTTACATCCTGCGAAAAAAAGGTAACAATAGTGATCAGTAGACCATTTGAAAATGTGAGGGTGAAGGTCGTTCAACTCTCCGTGTTTTCCCGTCGGTCGCCCTTCATGTAAGTTATACGTTATTCCCCTTTACAATTTTTTTTTTTTTTTTATTTTGTTGTTGACGGTTACTTTTTTGAGTTAAAACCAGTTGAGCTGGCTGCGGGATACGCGTGTATAATATAATATTCAGTACTACATATTGAATGCGGGCTTTATTTGAGTAATACAGTAACAGCCCTCGTTTGTGTGAACTCATTTTCCCATAATCATCTGCTCCAATCAATAATATTAAAGTTGCATATAAAGAGAGAGGGGAGAATGGGGGAGATATTACAATATATTGTGCTCAGGTTTTAGTTATCTTGTTTGAACGTGTTATAGATACTTAGATCTTGTTAGATTGTTTTTTAAAAAGTACACATTTTGTATGTAGGTATCTTTGTTACTGCTTTAAAAAAAATATTTTCTCGTCTTACTTGATTCATTTAAATAAAAACTAATGAGGAGGGAATTATTATGCATAAATATTTACTTTAATTCCATCTCAAAAAATCTATAATTGGAAACTCAATTATTATTTCGTTTTGTTAAATAAATACATTTAAGTATATTTACGTTTTGCTTTAAAAAAATCATTCAAACATCTAAAATATCTGTAACAAATCAAATTTATTTTGGATATTATTTTATTTTCATTGTATTAGTGTTTATAATCTCTTTATCATGTTATTATTTCATTATATATTCATTATTATTATTTGTTTTAAATGAAATAAACCATAATTCATCAATAAAAACCTGTTAATACCTTTATTATTGTTGTTTTAAAATTCATTATGATGTTTTTCATTCTTTACAATTAATCTCTTTATTTTATATATAATAATATAATTATAGTATAGTACTAGCTGTTATTGCATTGCAATTTTTACTATCGTACTACTTGAATGGGATATAAACTGTTTTGCCAAATTTTAATGTATCATACTTTTTTATATATAAAAATAGTTCGTAGCGATATGTCGAGTTATTTGTTCTTTCTTCAGAGTATGGGTTTTCGTGTTTGCGAAAATTATTTAAATATAAATAAATAATAATATTGATTGGATGAACATTTTAGTCAATAAGCAAAACTTGATTGTATCATAAGTAGGTAATTGTTTTTGTGCTCGTTTCGTATTTACTATTGACGTAGACTTATATAATATATATATATGTATTTAGAATAGTAAGTGATATTTTATACATATATAATTTTGATGTGTGGTAGTCGATACGGCGTATTAATAAAAATCGATCGAGGAAAAGTCCGGCGATGCTAACTGATTTTCCCGGAATTTTCTTACTACAGGGCTTTCCAATGATTCTAACTTTAATGATGATGATAACGACAACGACTGTAGTAATGGATAAAAAGAAGCCACCGCACTTTCTCTTCTTTCTATTCGTGAGTAGGAAACAGGAAAATTGCTTTTTCTATTGTATTTTTTTTTTATTATTGACGACTGTCTAATACTCCATTACGCGTTATTACTAAAATATAATATAAGGTATTATAGCTCTCTAGTATCTGTAGTCTACAGTATTCTGCTTGACGTGTATAATATTATTTCTTTGGTGTCTTGTACAGGACACTGCTCACTGCTCAGTGCTGTATGCGGGTACCTGTACTTCCCTATTTATCGTATCCATCTTTGTCTGGGGATGCATTCCAAAAAATCAGTATAAAAAGGGTCTGTTGATATATTATTCTATTTTCCTTTGGGTTCGTGTGTGAATGTATGTTTAAGTGCATTTATTTTATGGTACTTATTTATCCGGGTATAGTTGGTCACGCGTTGGTGTGTGCCTACCTGCTGAGCATATTATTATTATTGTACACACATGTACTCACTTGTACATGTGAGTGTGTATAGGAGGCGCTGACGCCGGAGTTCTATACAGGGGGAAAAACTGGTTCATCGTACAAAGACCCATAGACCCGGGCGAAGACGTTCCGCGCGCGCGTGTGTTCGCGCCGCCGCTACCCCGCACTGTGTCCTGTCCGTTCGGCCTAACGCCGCCGCGCGGTAGTAACACAAAACCGACTGACGACCGCGCGGTACGCGATCGCTGCTGTTGAGACGGCTATCACCCGTCGGTGACCGGCTTGGTCGGTGGTGCGGGGGAGGTGTCGAAATGTTGGTAACCTTGACGGGAAAATTGTTGTTGTATGCGTGTTGCATTGCCGACCGGGTGTAATTGACCTGTGCCGACTCAGTATAGAGTATAAAAAAAAATGTATTTATTATATTTTATAATAATAAAATATATTTTATATTTAATACAATATTATATTGTAAATAACGTATGCGAATGTGTTCACTGTGCAGGTCCATCGCCCTTTTTGCCCACCGTTTTGTGATGTGTTATATTGTCGCGCGCACTACACTTCGTAATATTGGTTCACAAATTAATAACATACGTACTTGTTGACATTTTACAGTAATTGCACGCATGCATGCGTACATATTTTCCTAAGTGCAATTTGCAGCGTTATGTTTTTCGATCATATTTTGTTGAATCATTTTATTTTATTTTGCGCACCATTTATATTTTTCGTCATTCACTCCTTCCCTCCTGGGTAATCTTCATCATTTACTTAATATAACATGGTGCAGTTATGTTTTTACTGCGTATATTGAGGATGGGATCGGCGATTGTTCTGTTTTCCCGAAACTGAAGTTTGACTTTTTTAATAGCGTTTTGTCAAACTATAAAAGAAATAATAATATCGTGTTTTCTAATTTGGGTTACGAAACGAAACTAATTTTGTGAACGGACACGCATTCTGTATTCGCACGTTCACCACGTATACGCGCGAGCTCCGATGCGTTATGTGTATGATGAGCTTGTTCATTGAGCAATGTTCTACATTCGTCGTCTCGGAGAAATGCGCCGCCGACACCGAAAATGATATAAAAGATGTATCGGATTATCTGATTAATAGTAAAACTAGACTATATAATATGCTGTATAAACACATTACTATGGCCTGTTGGCATGTGGAGAATTTAAACGGTATACCCGTACACATAGATTTTGCCTGTGCGTGGGTGTGCGTGTATACATAGGGTAATTAGCTTCTATTAAGAAAACTATTAGGAAGTGGAAGTAAAACTAAATTTGTGTTACAGTAATTGTATTTCTATATCATATTTTTAAGGTTATAATCAAATGTTTATCATATCTTTCAGACCAACGTTAAAACGACCGAAAATCAGAGCACGCTCATAATAAGCGAGATGTATTTTTTTTTCTCGAAAGGAATCATTTCCACACCAATAAACTCCATATTGTTTGTACGTCTTGTCCTAGTTGTCGGATACAATATTATAGTATATAATTTTTAATGCCGTACGACAACATTATGAAACGTTTTTCTTCCGGTCTCAGGTGGTGAGACGAGATACTTGAATCACTTGAGTAGTACTATACGTGACTACTATTTGTGTATTTTTAGGATGTTATTTTTTTCCTCTTATTTGCATTCACAATATATTATAATCAATTCGGTTCAGTGACTCTCTTTGACTTCAAATTGAGAGAACCTTGAACATGGTGGCGGTGGTTTTTCTACAATATCGGTTTCGACCGGCACCCAACTGGACCGTCGTCGGCGCATTCCCGGGAGCGCTCCGCTCCAAGGGCACCTACCGAGGCTTTTCCCTCTCTCAATCTCCGTCAACCGGTCGGTGGTGTTTTCGCTGTCCGCAACCAACAAATCCCCCAAAAACCATCGTGTGTAGTGTATTATAAGGTACATATAATATATATTTATATGCTCGCTTCCACAGCTGTTTCTCCCCTTTGTTAACCGTGTGTATTGATCATTCCCAGCCTCTGACGAATGCGTTTTATAGGTATATGTAATAACAACTGCAGCAGCATCAGCAGCAACTTATATAATATAATACGCGGGTGAAAAGTAGGAGAAAAAAATCGAATCCGTCAGCAGCGGAGCCCTTTTTGCTTTTCCCTAAAGTCCGCGTCCGGTGTGTGTTTGTGTGTGTGACACGTGCGATGACGCGGTATGGCCTTTGCTGCGTGGTTGCTGCTGCTGCAGAAAGGGTGGCAGTGGAAGTATACAGTAAGCCACGTATACCGCCTTTGCCGCCCTTGGTGGGCGCCACCCGCCCGGACCGAGGGGAAAGGACAGTAATTTAAAATCCCATGGTGGTGGTGGTGGGCCGCGGCGTAATGATACGGTCGCCATGGTTACGGCCGAGGCAGATGGCCCGGCGACTCGACCCGAGACCGTCGACGCCCCTGTTTCCTCTCGGTGGCTGTGTCCCGCCCTTCCCGTTCTGCGATGCACCATTCCTCCGTGACGGGTCGTTTGTTGGCGGGGGTGATGGAGTGTGGACTGCCTGAAGGGGATTAATAATTTTGCGAGCCCGGGAGATCGTTAAAAACGCGAGACGGTGTAGCTGTGGTGCTCTTCGTATTTATATTATTATATATTGTGTATCTGTATATAAATTTGTGGCCAGGCACTAAAATATATATTTCGTATTTGTATACTAAAAAATATAAAAGTTAAAAATGCATTCCTCTGTGTAGTATAGAGTGAGCAAAGATTATCGAAACGGTCAAACATATTTTTACTTTCTGCTTCTTATATTATCGTTTCATTAAATAATCATACTTTTGAATTGTTCAGCAAGCAGTTTAATAATATAATCCTTATCACTGGACTCGTGTAACTCGACAAATGTTTTACAAGCCCTCTATAAATTACCTATCCGATCTACGAAGCCCATAATATGGCCAATAACTACCATACGGAAGTGGCGATGAATATGCCGTTGTCTTTGCAGTAGTCCCGGAAATAATGACGATGACTGAGTCAGAGATGTGTCGCCGTCATCGCGCGTTATTAATTATAGCGATTACACATTCAATGTATATTCTTTGTAATTTCATTGTTAATAGTTATATCATTTTTATCCGTTATTATACGAATTTATGAGTACCTTTATAATAATCGATTTCAAACAAATCAGTTCAGGAGCTGTGCAATTAACGTGACTTTAACCGTCAGAAGGTTATTGACTGTTGTTTATCGTGTTATACGTACCTCTACCTACGTAAAATTACGATATTTTTTATTTATCGTGCCTTAATAGTACAATATTTATCATCGTATGTGTGCTATGTATGCATACAATATAATCGTCGCGTTCGCGTTAAAGTTTTATAATCATATATTTACATCACTCTATGTACATAATATATAATCAACGCAATTAGTATGTGAAAGAAAAAAATTATTAACCTATATTTTTTTCTTAATTAAAGAGGTTTTTTAGATTAATTTTAACTTTATATACTATATTATAATACAGTATGATGCTTTGACTGCATTCATGCAACCATGGTAGTGAATTTATTTAATAGTAATTTTATAATTTATTGTATATATATGAATGCAAATTATTATTCAAATTAAAATGTTTACTGATAAATATTTATTTAAAGTAATTTAATGGCTGGCTACTCAATACGATCTTGTTTCTAGTTATTTTTTCAACCGTTATTGTCATGAATTTTGTGTAATTCACTAGATAACTAAACGGCCATTCTCAAAAGGTGTATTTCGAGTTGCGTGTTAAATTAAAAATATTCAGTATGTATATACTTAACGCCACGTTCAAATTCAAGAAGAATTTGAACATATTGTTGTCAGATCCGAGGGTTTTGAAAATTCTAAATAAAATAAAATACGATTATTATTGTATCTTAAGCTCACATTTAAATGCATGGTGTATTTTAACAATCTCAATGATACACATATGTAGATATTTTAACAAAACGAGGTCATCAATCTTGGCTTTGTAATTTTATCCGGTTATGTTCTATAAAAATTTAAATATTTGGTTTATTTTTTCATTTATGCATATGGCGCATTAATATTCGATATTTACAATCTGCAAGTTGATAACGGCCACATGCGCGCTTAAATGACGTCGCTGTCGCCTCCTCTTTCGTGCCCTCGCCTACCTCTCTGCACTCTGCCTACAAGTGCTCTCTTTCTATCTCTCCCCCTTGTATAGTCATCATCGGTGAATCAACTCAAAAATTATTTGAGTGATTTACACAGGTCTTCTCTCTCCGTGTGTCGTTGAAACACAAATAGATTTGGGCAATTAAAATGTGTGTTTGCGTCGTGTACTGCACACATACCACAGAGGCTTGTGTACAGAGAACTCTGGCGGAAATTGAATTATTATAACATGTAGTATGTGCGTCTGTGCATAATTTATATGTATATAATATATTATATACATATGTATAATATATATATATATATATAATATGTATTTGTATGTGTACGGTACGAACTTCAACTCGTATTAACTCTGCGAATATATTATATATAAAATACTCGTCCCGCATACAGTCCCGGGTAAACCGGACGCGACACTTATAGGCAACGACTACCCTTTAAAAAATAATTCTCTGCTGCCGATTATTATTTCGTCCCCACGGCGTCATGTGTACGCTACTCACAAGCGTTGCTTATGTCATCGTTGTATACCATGATAATAATTTTGATCGGATCATTTCGGTGTGCGTACATAAACGTGATTACGTGAAAATATTATAAGTACCTATGTGTTTTAATTTTTAATTGGTCGATTTTTAATACATTTTGTCTACATTTATATGAGTATTTGAAAAATGTCTGTTTGTAAAAATCTAAAGTACTTGCAACTTTGAAGGTATATTCTTATTTATAGATTATGTTTATTTACGATCGGACGCGTCCTTCGGTTTTTTTTCGACAGACCCCTCTCTTGTATATTGTGTTACGTATACATGCATTAAACAGAGAGGGTGAACTGTAGCTGTAGCTCGTGCGCGTTAGTAATCTCGCATTTTTACCCCTCTAAAGGGTGGAGACAGTCGTCATGTGGCGATAGTGTAGCATAGAATACTTGGGTTCTTTGGACTACAGACACCGTCTTGTGAACCTCGTCGTATTTTTTTCCTGCTTCGTGGCTACAATCAGATCGTATTTTTTACCGCACTCATATACAATTTAGATAAACTGTATAGCGGCATATGCCATATATTATATGTATAAATATAAATGTATCTATTTATTCACGCGTAATCGATAACTGCTATTTTGAACGTTTAAGTACGACGTTAGTATTTTCTTTGTACACATACATAATATAGTCTTGTCCATATATTGCGTCACTGTAACTTTAAAATCGATTCAAATGATTGTTGTTTTAAACTAAACATTTAATGCTTATATATATTTATATGCAATAATGGTTCATTGTTTTAAAACGTTCCATGGATTTTAACCCGCTCCCGTTCATTACACTGGATCACCGCCGTCGGCTGATGGCTTTCATATATATCTTTATCCCTCTCTCTTTTTGGTAAGTCGTTAGTATAATACCGTGCGTTCCCCTTGTTTAAAATATTTTAACTCGTCTTGTCCTCCTTCCATTTAATATTACAATATATTATGGCAACCAAATCTGCAACAAACTCTTCGCGCTGTAATTTATTTAATATAAGCTCTAGATGGGCCCTCTATACGGAAATGACCTTTGATAAAGTTTTCATTCGTTAAAACAACACTGTTGTAGCCTAAATGGTTGAATTCTGTGTACATAGAGTAGGAGGGTTAAATGGCACGTGGGAGAAGTAAAATATAGACTATCACGGGTCTATATGCATGTTTTGTAGGAACTGGGATATTTAGGGAGAAAAAACCAATGTAACGGTGTTTATTCGAAGGAAACTGGTTCAGATAATCGTATTTATTCAATAAATTTATGGATTTAATGTTACCATAAAATAACAAAAACTCATAACATTTCTTAAAAGATTGATGTTTTTTTAATTAGTATAAGTGTACGTATAAGCATTTTAAATCTTACCTTTTCATGCTCTACAAAAATATCTATCTGTTAGGATTAAGGTTTACTCCAACTACAGATTACTCTTTACTTAGGTACTAGGTAATTAGACATAATGTTTCTTACTATAAAATGTTATACACCCTTCGTAAGATTTTTTTGTTAAATTTTTTTTTTAATTTTAATGGACTTTGTGTTCTTGATTTTGGTATAATATATTGTTGCCTATTAACCATCATGTTGACATCTATACATAATGTTATTGTACCCAACATTGTGTATACGCATGTAGTCTATTGTATAATATTATATATATATTATATTTATCCATAACCTACACATAAATTAAGTCGCGCTCACATATTATTTACTGCACCGAGAAAGTATTCATTTTAAACTCTTTAAATTGTATAGTTACTGTAAGTATGAATTTAAAATTAACAAGCACACATTAACTAGTTTTTGAAGAATAAAATCACAATGTATTGCGCTACATAATATTACTATTGGTGCCGTACGATCTTTTACGATCTATAGTATTATCTGCTATTTTTTCTCGCGTTTTTCATTGTTATTATTATTTTTAACTCTTTTACTTTATCCTTGAATGTTATATGTTTGGATGAAAATTATTATATTCGTGCTTCGAGGATTTATATTGATTCTCATATTATAGTGTCGACATCATCAAAGTGCGCACTCAAAATACATGATTATTTAAAATAAGAAAGTCCATATTTTATGGAAATATACGGGTTTCTTTGCGTGTTAATTGATTGATATTAAATTATATTATCGTTCTTATTGTTTAAAAGCATTAAGGAATTTTGTTGTTGTTATTTTTTAGTATTTTTCCCTCATGTTTTCCAATTATACATTACCACGTGATCATAAGACTGCATAAATCGACTGTGTACATAGCGAGGTATATAGACATATAGTATATACAAATAATTTATTACTGGCGAACGTTGACAATACTTATCCGTCGTCGCCAAGGATATATACACGTTGCACGCGCGGCAGTTTGTATTGTGTTGCCCCTACTTCATCTAAATTCGAATTTTTAGCAGCTGCAACTCTGGGATTATTGCATTTATATATTATAATATATATATCTTTAATATAAAATAATAATTTTGATTTTGAACGTGATTTTTTTTCTTTTATTACTTTCACCTCGCTTTTCGACTAGCGATCATCATAAACTAAAGCTTGTCTCGGTGCACGATATATATTATAGAGTAATGTTTGTAATATGTATATCATATAAATTATTATAATATATTGTTATTAATTTATAATTCGGTCATTAATTTTATTGCATTGCTTATATTAACGAGTACTCGTACATGGATATTGCACAATAATTATTATTGTTCGACTCATATTAAACAAGTTTATAACAATATAGACTACTCGCGTTGTCGTTATAATATAATACTGTCCCTGGACAATGTATGTTGGTAATACGATCTTGATTAAATACCGACGTTGCGTCGTAGACTTGACACAGCAATCGATTAACCAAATAGCTACGACGCGTTCAATTTTCGTGTTTACTTTAAGTCTTGATGAAAAATGGGGTCGTCACTACGGTATAAAATGGGTATTACAGCTAAATTCCGTTTAACATCACTGTACGTGTACCGTATATACTACGGTCGTCGTCCCCGAGATTGGATACCCACAGTTGAGTAATAACTAATATTGTCGTCGATACTCTTTTTCCCCTCTTTTTATTTTTAAAACGACAAAAAGATCCCTTAAAACACGTGGTGGTGGTGTCGCTCTATAAAAATCTATCCATCATTCTAAAAATACAGTATGTTAAAGTCATCCTATACCTAGCCTTCGCGCTGTATGCAATTTGTTTACATTATAATAGTAAACTAGACGTGGATAACAAGAGTGTTGTCTCGTATGTTTATTATTTTTATAATTTGTAAAAGCATCTCGACACACGAGACGCACATCAATATTTCATCATATATATATCTATTATATCATCGTCATCTTCATTTCCTTGACTTGTAGCATCATCGTAGATACGTGATAACGGAACTAATGCAGAGTGACTTGCACAAAATTATAGTGTCACCGCAGCAGCTGTCACCGGACCATATAAAAGTTTTCCTCTATCAAATCCTCAGGGGTCTCAAGTATCTGCATTCTGCACGAATATTGCACAGAGACATCAAACCAGGAAATCTGCTCGTCAACAGTAATTGTATTCTAAAGGTGCGTATTTATATAGTAATAGTTATACTACAAGTATTATATCATATAATATATGTCTACTTTAATATAATATTATATTGATTCCTGATAGAATAAAAGTGTATTTTTTTCATAATTAAAGATTACATTTTGGTCTACATTTAATAATAATAATAACAATGATTTACATTTCTATTCAGAATACGGTTTATTAATTTCACGCCCGAATTCTACCGCCGCATGCATCACGCAAATCAATGGATGGTTCATTTTTTCCTAACTTAATTAAAAAATATATATATTAAAATACTGTATGTAATAATAATACAAAAACTATTCAAAAATGCACTTTTAATAAAATCTCTTAATTTGCTGAAAAAATTTAAATATTTTTCACCATTAGATATAAAAATCAGTTTTTATCACACTTATAATATTATATATAATTCTGTAACTACGTTATACAGTTTTAAGTTTCTCTTTCTGTCTCGTATTAATCGATTCAGTTTTCTTTTCCTGTTTTTGAAACTATAGTTTAGTCGTGTACGCTTGTATTGTTTCTAGATATTATTATAATGGAGAATATTTTAAAAGCATTTCGATGTACTCGTGATCATAAATCGTCAAAAGCGATCAAAATTCTCCGCAACAGCTAACTACATTACAATATAATTATGTATCATCAAATTTGAGACCACCGAGAACGCCCCGTTGTTTTTGTTAAATTCACGATAAAATGCGTACTTTTTACATCTTTTATTAATTTATCTATTTTGTAGATGATTTTTGTTTTCAACCGCTGCATCATCGTGTTTGTGCAAAAAATTTAAAAAGCCTATTTAAAGACTGTCATTTATATTTATTAATATAATATATAACATGTATAATATAAATACACCATTACAACATATAATAATTTTTATATTTCCTGTGTTTTAAGATATGTGACTTTGGTCTGGCCAGAGTAGAAGAACCGGACGAGACGAAACACATGACTCAAGAAGTGGTGACACAATATTATAGGGCACCGGAAATATTGATGGGAGCCAAACATTACACATCGGCCATAGACGTGTGGAGCGTCGGTTGTATATTTGCCGAACTCGTCACCCGGCGGATACTGTTCCAAGGCCAAGATACAGTTCAACAAGTAAGCCACTTTAATACTCCTAGTTAAGTGCACGTGGGTATAGGAAATATGATAACCATTTTGCTAATTTAGTATACCTATTATTTATAGAATATAATCGCAAAATGTGTGCCTATATCCCGTCACCCGACGTCGTGTGGATGATTATAATATTAAATGTATGCGTACCTACTACCTTATCTAACTTATGTATACACTTATCATTTTTACAGTTGGAGTTGATAACGGACTTGCTCGGTACGCCGACCATGGAAGACATGGCCCACGCGTGTCCGGCCGCTCGTTCCCACATGCTCATACGACGCATGAAGAAACCGTCCATGTCGCTATTGTATTCACTGTCTTCGCTGATGACGCACGAGGCGGTTCACTTGATTTCCCAAATGCTAGTTTTCAATCCGGTAAGTGTTTACATACAGCTTGAGTTAAGCCTTTGTATAGCCTCTTTGCCGTGTGCTGCCATATATTTTAGTTTTTTCTTTATTAATAATTTTGTTTTAACGTTACATATAGGATAAACGGATGTCTGTTATGGATGCGCTGGTCCATCCTTACATAGACGAGGGTCGTCTTAGGTATCACAGCTGCATGTGTAAATGCTGTTTCACGGTACCATTGACGGGTCTGCGGCATTTCTGTATGGACTACGAACCGGTTGCGCCACAGACGTTCGACGACAAATGGGAGAAGAAAATGTCAAACGTACAACAAGTCAAAGGTACGCATGTATATAGTGTAACTTTGTTTATGTAGTTTTCGTCAAGGAAATATTGTTGTGACGGTATCTATAATCGCGTTTTACTAAATTTTTATGTTTTACAGAGGAACTTCACAAGTTTATTGGCGACCAATTGAGCAGTCATCGCGTGCCATTGTGCATAAATCCCCAGTCAGCAGCATTTAAAAGTTTCTCTAGGTAAGGCTGTGAGAAACGTCCAACTCTTCTGAATCACCAAATAAACTACACCTCGACTAACCGGTACATATATATATATATATTGTACCTAATATATATATTATATACACAATGCATATATACATACATTTTAATAATATCTCGGCATAGCACGTACAATTAACTATTATCTTACAAAGTATATACATTTATGTATGCATGTATAGGTATATCGTCATTTCAACATGAAACGTATCCAAATGTACATTTGTGTTATTTCTATTTTTATTTAATATTTTTGACAAAGTTTTTATTTTTTAATCGGTTTGTGAATGTGCACAAACGTGACTGCCGTTTCAATTTTGAATAATGTAGTTGGATATAATAGGTCCTACTTTATTGGTATATGTGAGAAAATACGTTTCATTGTTATTAGTTTACGAATAGATATTTGATAATATTGTACCGTTGCGCAGTAATAGTAACTTCGGCGTTAGCATTTATAATTGTTTGAAAAAAAAATGCTATTTTTAAACATGACGAATTTTACATTGTACATTGTTTTAAAAGCATATCAATGTATGTTGGATTAAACCAAAAATTTGAACAAATTGCAGGTTTTTAAACACCAAATAAATATTATTTGTATTGTTTATTCCGATGAAATAACTTTTCGTAGATATCAATATATCGATCTTATTGCTCTTTTAATAACATTTAAGTATAGTAAAGAAAATAATTTTGGAATATTTGGATGTACTTGTAAAGCACAAAAAAATGTTTTATATATCAATTTATTAGATTTCAAGTCGTATGGTTTCAAAGAATCGACCTATTACCTATATAATATTTGCTTCATTTTTTTTTTTTAACAACTTCATACACATAATACTTAAATAAAACGTCTATAGATACTTTCTCTATTTAAAAAAAATTACAAAAGAATTTCCATAGAAAATTCGTATGACCAAAATAAAAAATATATATTATATACAATTTTCCAGTATATAATTATAATATTAATAGTTAAGAAAAATATTATTTATTGACTAAATGCTTAACTAATAATTTTTCAATTATTAAATAAAAAATATATATTATATACAATTTTCCAGTATATAATTATAATATTAATAGTTAAGAAAAATATTATTTATTGACTAAATGCTTAACTAATAATTTTTCAACAACGAAAAATTTGGCATATATAATTTTAACTCTTATAGTGAAATTGAATACTTAAAATTGTCAACAATATCAATGTAATTCATAACACGAATTTTTCGTTATTTCCGTTTACATTATGTTGATAGTGAAATATATTTCCATGTAATTTTAGGTGATAAATAATAATTATATAAATGTGTGTGTGTATATGTATATTGTGCATGTATTTTGTGATGACATCTGCAGTTCAATATTGTGTTGTTAGACCGAATACGTCGTTATAGTGCGGTATCGATTTGTTTCATTTATTGTCCCCGCCCTCAGAGTTTTTTTAAATGATAACGTCCCCCCCATTACATTATTTGTATGGTTTCCGGACGATATACTGGTGATAGCGTCAATGTATTTTGATAGATAATATAATATTATGTTGTATGACAATATTGTGGTCTACAGTAAAATCTAAAAAATAAAAAATAATGTTATAGCTCTAAGAGATATCCTGCAACCGATATAGGGTTTTCAATTTAAACAATATGCGTTTTATGTAAAAAAAATTATGTCCCTCAATCATGTTTTATTGTATTATTATTACTGTCTAATGGAGTGCAATTAATTAACATACCGCAATAATGCAATAATATATTGTAATAATTGATTTTTTTCGTGTTTCAGTGATGTTTGATCGGAGCAGACTGCCTCAATTCCTTATATTTATATGTATTTACATTGTATATATATATATATATTATATTAACGTGATAACCGGATCTCAAATTGGGCCCCCCGAGACCGAGACTGAATGAATGTAACACAAATGAAATCGAGACAAGAAGATTAAACATAAAAAAAAATTGTACATAGTTCTGAATTTTTATTTCTTTCTTTTTATTATATGTGTGAGCAAAATGCTTGATTTTTACTGATTTAGACGATTGAAAGCTCAGTGTCCCAACTTTTATTTTTTTTATTTTTTTTTTTTTTTTAGTACGCTTATTTTCTTATAATAATTATTATTTTTTAACTTTTTTTTTTTTACCAACGATAAATTTTTTCGATTTTCTCCGATTTTCGATGTTTACCAATATTATATAATAACGCATCTATTTATAAATATGAAAAAAATAAATTATACTTGTTTTTTAAACCTATTCATCCGGTAATGATATTAAAAACATACGCACACGATGAACGTTTTAGGTTTAAAGACATAACATCAGCTTTAAACGGTCATAAAATGTAATGTATCGGAAAGACGTGTATTTTTTATTTTTAATTATGTATAATATATTAACGCGGTAAAAGACGAATACGACAACGCGGTAGTTTGCGTGGAAAATACTTTTTGTAAATAACGTACCTAAGTGATTTTTTTTTCGTAATGTAAATAATTATTTGTACATTTTAAATGTGTATTATAATAATATGTGAATCGCACTTAATTGTCATGTACTTTTTCGCGAACCCGAAAAACGACCACGCTGTATAGTAATAATGTCACTATTTTTGTTCTCCATCCATCTCTGTATTGTTCAATCGACGTAATAAATATTATTTTGTATTCAAAATACGCCTAATAACACACAATGCATACATTTGGAGTGTTAGTTTTATAAGTAATCATCTGTACGGGTCGGACTATAATATAATATATTTTAACAACATTTATATTTTATTATAAAATTTCACAGATTTTTGAAACATGATATTTGTAATAGCTGTGTGAATTATTATTATTATATATATTTTTTTTTGTTAACAAATAGAGCGGGTGATTTATTAAATTTTAATAATATATTTCTGTTTTTGTTTCTTCAACGATATTAGTTGAGTGTATCCTTGTAAACTTGTTTGCAAAAACCATAATATCGTATATAATAGTATAATATAGTATATTATTTATTATATGTACAGTAAAACCACGACTATATTATTACGACGACGCAGTGAATTATACCTATAAAATAAAAAATGTCATTTTTAACCATACTTTTGTAATAAGTGCCGTCTACTTAAGTAGAATTATGCTGTGGTCGTCGTAACAGATTTATATTATACATGCACATTATAATATGTTTTATACACTTTCCCAACGATCGGACATTTTATTTAGTGGCTGTTTTATATGTAACTATTTTTTGTGTATAATTCCATGAAAGCACATCGACTATCGAGCGCAACCAGCCCTCTTGTATACAAAATTAAGTTGCGTTCTATAAGAGATCAACACTGCACGAGATAATTTGACTGTTTTCTCCTCTGATCACATTTCGGTCTTAAGCGTTGCATTCTCATTTAACATATACCAAACAATTCAGCGATTTCATGGTGTGTTATTCTTGATCTTTCGATTCGATATATAGAAACAGACTGTTGCCGATTGCTGATGAATATTAAATCATTTGATTCTATGGATTAATATACTTATATATAACAAGGCGATATGAAATTGAAATAATGTATATCGGTGCTATACAACAGTGCTTACATATATTATTATGTTTATGTATTTGAAAAGTACACTTTATAATTGTTATAAATTATAACTTGTAATATATGCGTAGTATAAACGTGTTGCTTTTCTTATATTTTACCTATATCGTGTGTAGTGGTGGTACTCTCGTCGGGACAACAAGTACCTACGTGTCAATGTGTAATTGTTGAATAGATGGCATAATTCTCAAATCTGCACACTTTCACTTAATTCTTAGGTTTGAACAATTCATACTCGACATGGAAAACAATCGAAAGGTCAAATTTAGCTCGCTCAAAATACGTGATATTGTAACTACCCTGCTGAAAATCCGAAACGAATCGCTTTAATGCAGTAACATCCGTGCTCGATCGTATATAAATAGATCTATTCGTACGCACTATATAAGTATATGTTTTGGTGATTTTTACAGACTACAGGGGGATTGTTTTGACAGTGGACCTTCACTATTTCGAAAGAGATACTATGTTTACTTTTGAAGTATAGGTACTCATAAATGTTTAGTTGTTAATTTTTTCAAAAACTCGTGTCAATCATTTACCAGCAAAGAATTTATTAATTATTATGGTAACTTAAATTTAAAATCAATTTAGTGTTAAGGTGGTAAAGGATGAAAATTATAAGAAAAAAAAACACAAAAATAATGTTTAGCTTATATTGAATCACGCATTGATCCAAACATATATGTAGGCTTTCACCTCTCACGAAGGGCGCGGCTTCAGGTCGTCTCCGTGCTAAATACTCCATAATATATTCTCCGCTTTTCTAAACTTTTCGAACACGCGTTAGCTCTGCAGTATATCCGCATCTATAATTTAAGCAATACTGCCAATATTTAACGAAATACAATACCATTTATACCTCATGCTTATATACCTACATATGTATTATATATGTTATTATATACATATATACTATATAGTATATAGTCATAACAGGCAACGGTGGCCGCTATTACGTATATTTTCCATATTGTATAATTATTATTCGGTCGATCGTCCGTGCCCCGTCGCGAATTCGATGGCCGGACGCGTTATCTCCGGATCTATATTAATATAAGTACACCTACATTATACGTGTATCACAATACAACATATTGTATTATTTTAGATTAATTGTATAATCTATTATAGTATTATACGATATAGTGATGAAATAATTAATTCCTCTGACGGTAGTAACGTTTGTAGGAAATAGGTATACACATATATATACGTATGTATACACGCGAAACCAATTTTTACGCCGTTTAGTGTGAAATACCGTTCTGGAGGGTGGAGGGGAGATAGCAATAGATAGTAAACCTTAACGTATAAATAAAACACATTATATCTGATCTATGCAAACGTGGGTAATACGTGTTGCATTGTACTGCGATAAGTCGAAATGTTATATTAATTTAGTATTTTATAACATATTTCTATGGTATTATCATTTTGATTTATGCATATTACGATGTATATGCACGATTATTATTTTATTCTTTGATTTGATGTTATGGTTTCGTCAAACCGCGATCACTCCCGTTTTCCCCAGTAAATTTTTTAACACGTACCTACGTGTCTTATATCTATGTTATATATTGTATAATATACAACAATACAACGAATTACGAACGTGCAGTATTGTAGTGTTTAACAAAAATTATTTATTTTCTATTTAATATTCATTCATCGATATACGCTGCTCGTATTTACTATCAATTGGATCAGAATGATCAGCTATATTTGTGCGCATACTATAACCGACGTAAGAGCAGACAATCGTTATTATTCACTATAGGTAAATTAAATTACACAAGGTATTAAAAATAAACTATAATCACATTTATCAAATTCATAATAATATTTTTGTTAAAATGTCGATATCACGCGGCGTCGAAGATAGGCTGCCGAAAGTACAGCAAGATTTCCGGTCCGTTTATCCGAGAATCTGTAATTATTATTTCAGTGTATTTTTTGATTGATACATTTCAATCGTAAAATTGTTTTCGTGGCGCTGTAGATAAAAATTAAAAACTCCTATGCTAGCTATTAGTTTAAAATGAAAAAGTTGTAAGAAAACTACTAAATTTTTGTTAGTGAGAAGTTATACGCTCGCGGTTATTAATAGGCACTTTATAGGTATATATAATCTATATATATATAAAAAGAACCCGTGACTGACTGACTGGCTGATCTATCAACGCACAGCTCAAATAACTGAATGGATCGGTTTGAAATTTGGCATACAAATAGCTATTATGACGTAGGCATCTGCTAAGAAAGAATTTCCGAAAATTCAATTCCTAAATGGGTAAAATAATGGTTTAAAATTTGTGAGAAACTTGATGGTACGGGAAAAAATAATATTTTATCTAGAAAACACTGGGAAATATAACTAATAATTTTATAAATCTATATATAGTGAAATTTTCCTTAAAGGACGCCTCCCAATAGAGGACTTTTTTGAGAATTAGGACATTTTCAATACTTTTCATTTGGAATGAGTTTATGAGTAGCGGAATTCTTTATTAATCTTAATTTAATAATAATGATAAAACGCCAGAATGGTGACAGTAAAACCTACGCATGGTAATTATATAGTTAGATATATTTAGAAATTAGGAAATTGTAAAAAAGATTACAAGAAAAATGGGAGCTTAAAAAATGTATTTATTTAAATGTCTTTTTAATTGATTTAAAAGTCGTATCCCGCACATCAATTGTCTATTATATAATATATTGTGATGACAATCTGGTAGTGCTATAAACTATAATTTATGATGGATACGAACCGAAATACTGAATATTTCGAGTTCAGTCGTGTGATTGGAGTTGATCACAACAAGTCTCGAGGTGCACCTATGTACTACGTGTAGGATAATATAGTATACGATTAGTTGAGAAACGTATGTATATTTTGTAGCAGGTGATGGATGGGCGAGCAGGTGTGGATAAGAGGCGAACACCGCGGACATCTTGTATAATGCATGTAATAGTATGTGATAGGTACGTGCGAGGAAAAATATGCGATTTTATTTATACCTACCAACAGGTGGACCAATGCCTGTGCCAGCCAATAATTCAGTGATTTAAAACGGCTAAACTACATCGCCCGTCACTATAATTTCCACTAAATGTTTATACGCAAATCTTATAATATTATGTATAAAAATTGTATAATAATCATTGATGACCGACAGAACATTACACAATCATATATCTATTATCTAAGCATTCTAAGTCGTATTAATTGTATAAATATGATAATACGAACGGCAGCGGAGACCGAATTGCAACGGCGGCAGTGTGAGCAATGTAAATATACAGTATGTTAATTAGTTGGAAAGTCAGTAACCATATAGTTCACGGTATAGTGCGAGTATTTAAATGCAATATAAGACTAATAATGTGTATAATTAATTGCCTCGATCAATTTACCACGATTTACTACAATGACATCAACATTGTTTGAACTGTTTAAATACGAGTGTAGTTACTGATTTTACAATTAATTAACACACTGTATATGTTCGGTATTTGACTAGAAATTTTAAGGAAAGTAAAATTTTATTACCGAATTAATTAATTATTAATATTAAATAATAATGTATAGGTATTACCCACGCCTTAAGTAGCGCTATAGTATTCACGTGATAGTGATGATAATCCATTTAAAATTACATTCGGGTTTATAATTGCTGCAGATTTTGAATGGCGTACTGGCGTGGTGCGCAATGCAGCAGTAGCTAATGTATCTATATTTGACGTAAAGGGATAATTTTTCTATAAATATTAAATCATCATTATTTCGGTGTATTTTATATTGCCATTGTAAAAATTAAATGTAGTAAAAAATATTCAATCAATTGTATTATGATTTGAAGATTTAGTTAGATACCTAATAAATGCATTTACCAAAAAAAAACTAATAAATCATCCACTGTCCACTGGTTATATACATAAATCATATATGTATTCGCATATTACATATTATAATAATGTGAATATTAATTTTAAAATAAATATTTTTTTGTAGGTATCTACAATTTATCAATCATGAAATCAAATTATGTAATAATAATATTATCTTAACCTGCAGCTGTTGTGGTGTAATATCGCATGTTTCAACAGGCTTGTAGCCTTTATTTCTTTCAATTGATAGTAATTTGAAAAATGATTAGTCGATTTATAGAACAAAAAACTGATTCGATGCTCTTGCCGTGGTCCACTGGTCCTAAGTAACAGCAACAGATTGTGCGCAGTACGTCCATCAAACGAATCATATTTTGTCATTTGCACAACATCGCGATGATGCGTGTATAATGCATAATCATTAGTTTATATATATATATGTATCATTAGTATAATCATTGTTATCATATAAGACGTGTACGACTGCGGTTGAACACTTATAGAAGAGCTATAAGTACGTAATATATTTATCATTAATTTATCACGTTTGGTTTTTTTTTCTTAAAAACATAACTATTGTACAGCGGAAACAAAGACGGGTTTGTAGTATTTATATACTGTACTCATAGTGTACTAAAACACAGTATTACGCGGTGATATAATAACAATTACAATTATATGTTTTATAAGCGACTGCGGTGTTATAGACCGCAGAGCTTTGCAGTTGCTCTAATGTTGTGTAACATTGAATCCGACGTGTCGGCACGCTATGTAACGATATAATATAATAAAATAGCCCATAAGGTATCCCATATAGCCGTATATTATATTATATACCTATACTACTCATGTACCTACGTTGGCATCGCGTTGCGTACAATACGTCTTCTAGCTATATAACGGTACATCTAACATAATATATTGTATTTCCTATATAATATATACACACGAGCGCGTGTCGTTAATTTTTAATTATATATATATATATTATAATGTATTACTTCCGAGGTCCCTACGCGGTGTACCTATATATTACATATATATAATAATATATACCCATAACTACCTACACGAGTATAGTTTAAAGGTTATTGATTGTTCGTGAGCGATATAATATAGTAATACACTATTATATATTTTGAGTCTCGACAATATTATAATATACAAACGCGCCCTATCATAAGCTGTAGTAAATATTATAATATGTGTCTATACGCCTATTTACACCGGCTATATAATATTATTGCAATACGTGTACGGAAAATCGTAAAAGTAACTTTTCGATGCTTTGGCTGCTGGTGATTGTTCCCGACACGAGTCGCTGCTCGGTGGTTCGGTCTGGGTTCGTGATTTGTATAGACGCATATAATATTGTAACGAATACACAGCTAAGACGATGACGGAAAAAAACAGTTGCAAGTAGGTATACAGAATAAACCGATGCGAAACGGTAGTATTTATTTTAGTATATAAAAAAATAACGATACCCGTCATCGACGATTCAGTTTACAGGTTACATGTAATATGGACGTGTTGAATTTAAATTAAATGATAAAATAACAAAAATTGAATTATGTAAAGTAAATAATATTTTACGTAGCCTACTGCGGCATCGAGTTTCAACGAATAATATTTTTAGAATTATTTACAAAATAACTAAAATTACTATTTTTAATTTAAATGTTCAATTTCATCAACTTGTATTTGAAATACACATAAAAAAATTTTGCATTTGTAATGTTGAGATTTCTTAGGTTTCTGTGAGAACAACTAATGAGAAACCTTTTATTAAATGTTATCTATGTATAAAAATATATTTTGATCCAAATTTTCGACGCGGTTTTTAAATGAATAAAATCCGTACTTTGCTTTTTAAAAATATAAATTATATATATTTATTTATTCATTTATAACATAGTTTATTTATATTTATCTAGTATTTATTGCACTAATTATAATATATAGTAATATATATTATACAATAAATTAAGAAGCAATTTTTTATGTAAATTTCATAACATAATTATTTCAGGAAATTTTAAGAAATTTAAATAAAAGATATGTAACTTTTAAAACTTGTGTATAAAAGGCTTGCGGTTTTAAAAAGAGTGTGAATAAGCTAATTTTAAAAGTTATTTTTACAAGTCCTTAGAAGTCGCTGGGAAATAGTAATGTAAACACTGTCTGGTACAGGATGTCTCACGTGACTCTTCCAAATTATCTAAAATGTACAATAAAAAATATGATAATTAATTAATTAATTAATACAATGCTATATTACACAATATTACGACTTAACACACGTTTAGAAAGATAATTGTTTATTTTCTTCATTGGATGAAAACCGTATTTAAGGGTGAAACCCAAGGGGTTAGGTTAGAACACCTACTTATTTAGGATTAATATTATTCATAGAATTATTATTTTATAGGTTATATAATGCTTATTATATCATTTTTATACCTTATAAGAATATACAAAACTCACTACACACTATACTACTAGGTATATATTATCATTATTGTTGTTACTCTAAATACGTGTGTGAATATAATAAAATTATGCTGTCTGTTGTCTGATGACGCATACTTTTATACATTGATTAAAGGTTTGGTCTCCCTGCAGCGTTTAAAGTGTTTAAACACTACTTTTTACTAACGCCTAAGCGCTGAGTAGGGTGGTCAAATTGTTTCACTGTCCAGTGAGTCTAGACGCTAAAAGGAAATCATACTAGTATAATTTACAAATTTAAACAAATATCATAAAAGATAATATAGAACTTTATTATTTATTTGAGTGACCTAATATTATTATTATTAGTTTGTAAACGATTTAAATGGTATGAAAAATAATAAAAATACGAAAAATAAGTAGAGATTATAAATAACATAATAAATGTACTTTATTTCAATTAATCCCCCCCCCCCGAAGAACGTGGTAAATAGGCCTCTAACGCGTCATGATGTAGCATACAAATTACAGCATACTACCCAACATCTCACATTAAAATCGTCAGCTTATGAAACAGCTCCTTCTCATTATACCCACGTAAATACGACCCGTAAAACTTGTAAGAACGATCAAAACTCGTCCGTCGCGAGAGAATGGTTAAAAACAATATCGGAGATGCGGCAGACAGAGAAATGACGAAAACAATATCGGGGCGATGGTATCGCGAAACGTTGTAGTAATATAAACATTCCTTTGATGTTTGTAAACCGGCGGAAATAACGTGACTTACAGCGGCAAAAAGTTATATGTAAATTACATAATCGATAAAACTGTAAATAGTATATTATTATACAGTCATCTAGCTGAGTATACGAGCAAATGTATTTGACATGTATTATTTATTATCATTATCTTACACCATTTATCCGTTATTAATGTTATTATAATACTAAAATAGTGCGTGCGAGGAAATAATAACTACTAATGATAGAAACACGTCAGTGGTCAGTAGCATCGTGGACTAAAGTGTTATAGCAGGTGATATAATAATACATAATATGATTTCTCAACACTTATCAAATTAATTTTTAATGTGTTTACACGTTGAAACGCTGCACGTGAAGCTAAATTACCCCTCGAAAAACACCTTGTTTAGAGCTAATAAAATAAAAAAATAAATTGCCAAAAAATATAAAAGTTTAAAATAACTATTCACTACATTATTTAATGTAAGAAGTTATTTATTTATACGTTCTATTTTTGATTTCAGCACGTTATGAAATAACCTTTTATACTCAATATGGCTTCGTTTCAAGTTCAAAAACAATATTTATACAATTCGACACATACCTATACTCGTAACGAGTTTTTTTCATTAATTATTATATGTTAAATGGTGGTGCAGCATGCACAAATGCAGAATGATGGAAATATTTATTTAAAATAGATGTACGTTTAATACATAAACAACAATACTCACGGTTAAGAAAATGCTTTGTGAACAACAGTTTCTCGTCTTTGGGGTCAGTGTTTTGCTGCGTTGCTGGGCCAGATGATGGTTTTCCGACAAGACTTTTCGCAGAAACGTCTGACACTGCTACGGAAAGCCCCCTGGAATTTAGATCACGTAGTAGTCGCCGTGAAGTCTTAGCCGCTCGGAAATACTTGTCCAGAGTTGTTTTACCGCCAAGACAATTATTGTGTCTGGGCGTACGGACCGTCGGTGCCGCGAAAACTTCAAATTCTGGTTTATTTTGCTGCATGCTACCACGATCGACCGGTACAAAGGTCTTTGCTAAGTATTCCCTGCGATGAATTTCAGCTACTTCAGGAAAATTTTCCGTGTCCTGATTAATTAAAAAATCGGGCGGGGCCTTCAAGTTGTTTTCTATTAGGCGGGACAATCGACCCACGGCAGCATTCGGAATCACGTGTTCGGTATTTATTGTAGAGAAGTTCTGTTCGAATTTCTGTTCAAATACAACATCTGTCTGACTCATCGTCGTCGTCGACGTCCTAAAACGAATATAAATTGTATAATAAATGTATAGTTTTCAAATTATGGAAATTTAAAATTTAATATTTTAAACAGAGCTTTTATGGAAAATAAAAGTTCAGATTAAGAGCATAATAAGTGGAAACAAAATTTAAAATAATTTCGTTGATTTTTATACATATAGTATCTATTATATTTAATTATTACATAATTTATAGAAACGTAGAATATTTTAATTTTCCAACATAAATAATCTCTGGTACCATCGTTCTTATTCCTTCTAATATATTCTATACATACATTAATTGGGAGTTTTGAATGCTTTAACGTTCACACTAAATTCAAAGTAACTCACTCCCTAATTCATATATTGAATTTAATCACCACTATTTTATTATGCATATACATATTAGCGTAACTCTATCGCTAAGAAATATTTTACCTTGAAGAAAGCATGTAACGATTTTTATTTGTACTTTTTGAGTCCGAAAAATGTTTCTGTTTCACATCAAATCCAATGGACGTAATTTCGTGTTTACTCTCGGAGTGATATTTTTGTATAACGTCGAACGGAAGGCGTTTTTTTGTACTGCTGAGCATAAAATTAAATAAATATTTTAATATAAACAAAAATCATATTTATTTATTATTTTTATGAGTTCAAAATTAATAATAATGTTAATAAAAATAATAATAATAATTACTTCAATTTATAAGGATTGAAATTTTCTTTGTTTGCCAATAATTGATCTGTTAGAAAATAATAACCTAATTAATTTATAAAACTTTACTTTTAAGCCTAAAAAACTGAAAAGCAACAGCATTAATAAGTGTTCATTATAACGATATCCACGAGCATTTGAAAGTGTTTTTTTATCTCATATTTAGAGAAGAACTGTGTAATTACCTTTCCTGTATCGATTTATATTCTTACAGGTGATTTGATTAAATTCTGGAAGACGAAAATCCACCACCACTTTATCGTCGCCCGATTTTTCTTCCATTATTAATTTATTATATTCTAATTTCTCATTTGAACAACTGTCTTTTCTGGAACGTCTCGATTGCATGCTGAAAAATATAAATTGTTTAAAGTACATATATAGCAGAGTTAGGCAAAATATTATCTAGATAATTATTTGAATGATTTTTTTTATAATTATTCGAATAAAAATGTAATTGAATAATTTTCAAACATAAATCTAATTCAAAATACAAATACCATATATTCGAATTCTTTATTCTCTAGTTTCTTCTTTAGATAGATCTATATTTGTTTCATTTATAGTATTTTTCTATTTATTTCAAGTAAAAGAAGATTCATAATCGTGAACTTAAAATATAATGCTAACTATTTTTTTTTAATACGATAATGTTTTAATTACCAAAATACCAACCATTGAACCATATGTTAACTAAGATAAAACTACTGAAAATTATTCGAATTATATACACTATACAGTGCTTCATAATATATTATAATAAACTTTTTATGAATATTGTATAAACGTTAAAATTCCATAATATTGTTAAGCGACACAACTTCGTAAAATAACATAATTTGAGTATTATTAACGATGTTTAAAAATGGTATACTAAAGATTAAACTGTTATTGTTACATAATTAATTCAGAAACCTATTATATATAATATACATGTACCAGGTACCTATTATACCTACTTATAGTATAATATTATGTATCATTGTTTCGTAATCAAACAAATAAATTGTGATGATATTTTGTTCTATGTTACTAAAACAGTGTTCGAAATGATTACAATTATAATCACTATAGTACTATACATTATATTACTATAATATGTATATTATAGGTTTATAATAACAATACATTAAATACATTGATTTGATTTTATACAAACCGTAAACAAAACATATATTAATTTAGGTGTAAATAAATTTATCGAATATTCTCTAGTAGTAGAGTAGTAGTAAATACCAAAATTCGATAAAAGACTTATAATAACGAAAAAAATAATAATACATACGGTTCAATAACTTCATTCAGAATTTTATTTTTTAAGGAATTTGTTTGAATTACACCTAAACATAGGAATATTGTACGACGTATTTAAATTTATACACAATTAATATACACAGTTTTTAGTAAATAATTTCAACAGTTAGACATCATTAATTAAAAACAACTCACTTTCTCTGAAACAACACTTCTCTATCGCCGAATCAAATGCTTTAGAGATGACATGATTATTATCTTCGGGTACGAATAAATCACCGAATACGTCGTCATTTATTAACCTTTGATACAATAATACGTTTTATGCAACAGTATTTAATTATAAAATTGAAGGTATATAACCCAATATTTGAATACGTAAAACTTACTCATCATAACAAAAATAGTTATTTAAATCGTCTTTATTTAATTTAAAATATTCATTTGACTGTCCTATTGCAATAAAAACAGCGTAGAGCAACAGTCTTATTATTGAATTTAAAGATTTTAAAATAACGTTAACTAGTAATAATTTAAACGTCCTACCATGGTTTTGGAAATTAGTTTGTGTGTTGAACATTTCGCCTGCAATTCTACGTGTTGCAACACTACTTTCATTAGCACAACGCTTTACATCAGTATTTGTATCCTCTTCCACGCGCAGTTTATTCATGACTTTAGGGTCTTGATCTTTCAAAGTAATGTTATGTAAATATTTTTTAATATTTAACTGTGTTTTGTCTTTATTGTCTTGTTTAATTACTCTCAAATTTCGCTTCTTCGAATTTACAATGATAATTCGATAAATTAAAAAAACAATAATGATATGATACTTAGTTGCACAAAAAATATATTACTGAATTAGTACAATACTTTTTTTGGTGGCGGAGAGTGGAAATTTTTCAATGGTGATTTAAGTGATTCATCGTTATAATTTTCTTCACTCATTGATTCTTTGGCATGTTCTTCGTGATTACCTGGTTTGAACTTAATCTCAATATCAATTCCGACTACAAAAATAAATAGGAATTCTAATAAATAATATAATACGATAAAAATATAGAACTATTAAATATATTAAATATGTATATTTAATTTTTTTAAACTTACCCCAATAGTCACTTATTAGACAAATAATAATTTCGTAGTTGGTCATATCCAAAAAAAAAATTATTTTGTAATGGTGTAGTCATTTGTATGACTCCTCCTTGTTCCAAAAATTTTTCGTTACTAGAAAAAATAATAATTCACGATAATTACGTATAATTATGATATTGTAGTACCACTAGAGCTTATCTACTATTTTATTAATAATATTATACTACCGTATTTGTTGAACTTTTAGCAGACGATTTTCAGAATCACCCACTAAAACTGATATAGTTTGAAATAGTACATTTGACGAAATATTTTCGTGGTCAATTAAAATGAGTGTTACGATAACTAGTTCTGAAAATTTATCAAAAGTTGTACGCACTTTATACTTTGGAATTTGACTAATAAACTTGTGTATATGGTTTCCAAACGGTGGCTGTCGGTTAAGGAACTGGAAAAATAATAAAATTTAATCGTTACTCATTAAACAAATGTCAAATACTTATATAATGTATATTGTTTTTTAGGTAGATAGTATTTTAACTAAAAATGATTTACATAAGTTCGGTTGAAAAAATCATTAGTTTTTGATGCATTTCATTGTATAATTACAATGTCATCTAAATAAAAAAATTAGTTGGTTATATTAACGAACTTAGAAGGTACGATTATAAAGTACAAATACTTTTTACTCGGTTTGTGAGAATTATTTTTTATTTATTTTATTGTGTTGATTTATCTTTTAAATGTATACATATTAATTTTTCCTCTACTATCATGTTAGTATGTTACATTTAAGTAGTTTTTATTCTTAAAATTACTATAGAAAGTATTGACTATATTTCGGTTTATAGGTATTGATTATACAGGTGTTATGATGAAAATTAACACAAACCGTATGATAATTAATTGATTATTGTTTATCACACTTTTAAGTTTTTAAATTAATTTTGTCATTTTTCATTAACCTATACTATGCAAGTGGGTTGACTCTTAGGTCAAGGATAATAAAATAAAAAAGAAGCGTCCTATATATGCGGTGTCATCACCACAACTTCTATGCCCATTTATGGATCTATACAATATACACGGAAAAGTTACTATACGTTATAAGTATCTATAGTGTAAACATCGTATTCATTATTAAACTAGTCGAAGGATGTAAATAAATAGTTTAAAAATACATGATTACTCATATTTTCTGATATGTTATTTATATACACAAAAATTCTTGATGAAAGCTAAAAAGTATTATCAAAATATTAATAATATTAATTTAATCAAAAATGTATTTATTTTAAATTAGAAAATGTAATTACCCGTTCTAAATCTCTAGGATCAGTATCCCTAATTGATTTCAATGTAGTTTTTCCATTTAAAACAAAATCTCGTGATAACACTTGTCCTACTCTTGGGATGAGTTTTGAAACAAACTTTGATTGCTCCCATAATTTTGTCGTCACACATTTTGCCAAAATGCACGCGACTCGAGCAATTTCGAATTTTGTACCTTTGAACATGATTTCTCTTAAAGCTAAAACATATAAATATCTTAGTCACGTGTAATATAGAGACCTCATAATATAGTAGCCTATACCTTTAGTCAATCGCGTAGAAATTAAAATTATTTTATTCGCGTCTTGTGCTAGGGAACTGTCCGTAATTTTTAACGTTCCTAAGGTCGCTTGTAAAAGACTATAAAGGACAAATAATTTAATAAATATAAAACAAACTATTTTAAATAAAAATAAAATTACCAATTTATTTTAGTTTCTCGAGTATTTATTTCTTCTTCGATGGGAAATCGTAAAACATCTGCTCCCGGTAATTTATTTTTATTCAAATTATTTAAAGCTGCTTTTTCGGTTCTTCTCAGCTTAATGTACTCAAATTCTTTAGAGTGAGACAATAATTTTATCAAATCATTTAAGTTTTCAGTTCCTTTTAACTAAATAAATGTGAACAATATCAGTTATACATATTTTAACAAGAACAATATGATAATAAATTTATACTAATTAAAATTATTCTTATTTTCGGTACTCATATACATTGACGTCTTATTTTATTTTTATTATAAAAATAATTCTTATAATTCTTTATAATTCTTAAAATTTAGAATAATTAATTTTATAAAATTTGTAACGAAAATATTTTATACATGTTAACATGTGTACATAAGTAATTATCAATCAGACTAAGTAATGTGAAAACAGTTAGGCCCCCATGTAGTGATTTACAAAGAAAAAAAGAAGATATTTATCAATTTAAGTTTTGGCATAAGTTGTATCATTGAGCATACATTTTAAAACTATAAGAACACGAATAAATGAATGAGTCACTTACAAGCATAGTTATAGGACATGAATTAATTTTGAAAGATTCTCAATTTTATTTTATAAACTATATTAAGGGATATTTTCTATACAAACAATAATAAATATTTTAATATTATTCGCGATGATTAATACTCAATAGTCAATATATTATATATTTAAGATTGGGAACATATTCAACTTACTTGCATATATTTTTTCATTGTTGCATAGCTTATTGAATACTTAGCCATTATTTCGCATTCTGGTTTTGAAATTATTTCATTATTTCCATCAAGAAAGTTAATTAACCCCGTACATGCTAATGCTTTGATCTCCGTTAAACACAAATCTAAAATATTCAATAACGTATCAGATTATTAACTGTATACCTAATTGGTCTTTAATACAATATTACCAATAATATACAAATAAAGATGTTTAAATTAGGTTTAGATAGAAATTAATCATTAATGCAGATTTTGATAAGAAATTCACAGTAAACATAAACTATGCTCCATAAAATATTAGGTATGTTAAAAAACAAAAAGGTAGGCCATTGGGCGCCACTTTGCTGTACATAAGATATTGAGCGGGCCACTATGGCACTATGATGGATGTTTTAAATTTAAATTTTTTCATTTACTTATCGTGTATCCATACATACAAATAAACACATCAAGGTAAAATTAATATAATACATTCATTAGCTCATTACTAAGCTTAGAATTAAAAATATTTCAAGTTAACTTAATATAACACTGAAATTACACAAACGTCTGCATAGTGACGAATATAAAAATCGAATATGTGATACACTACTTTGTAGTCTATTTTCTACTTCTTGGACGTTAAGGGTCTTGATCATTCCGTAATTTTGAGGAGATTTGCTCGCCCGGACATATAAAAATGTTGATCTTATCCAATCCATTGCAACCTTAACATTGTATATCGTACCCAAAAAAATCTCTGCATTCATGTGTTCAGTCAAGTATTTATGAAGATGACTCTCCATAAATTGGTTGCCCATCAATATTTTTTCGTACCGACTCTATATAATAAGTAAATTTAATTGTATTAAATATTTCAGTAAAATAGCCAAATGATAATATTATACGACTATACAGTATACTTATAACTTACAAGTACAAGGAAACTTTTTTTTTAAACTCGTTTATTTATTAATTTTTATAAAAATTGTACTTAATATATTTATGTGTTATTAAAATATATATATATATATATATATATATATTCATGCAGTAGACTTCATCTATTTATATCATTACTACTGTCTAATATCAATGCTTAAACCGTCTATAATTTTTGTATACAAGCGTTTTCTTCGTACAATAATTTTGAACCTATACTGTATATAATTATGTGACCTAATCAAACAAACATCATCCATACGATTTATGTTTTTGGGTTTATCTATCTAAGTATAATCCCTTAAGTTCCCTGGTCCGTAACTAATAAATTACTTAACAACGACTTGCAATTTAAAACAATTAGAGAAACTATTAACCAATTCTATTACACAACATTTCTCGATTAACTACATAATTATACAAGCGCAGTATCAAACAAGTGATCTCCTCACCTCGAAACTCGTGTTTAATGAATCACTTCCAGACATTTAACAAGGTAGCTCGATTAAACCTACTGACTATTTTCTTGGTGTGCGTAAGATTTAAATCAAATGAAAATCGAATAATTTGTTAGCAGATTTGTAGTGGCTCAAAATGTTTTATTTAAAACCTTAATCATACAGCTACAAAATTTAAATTTTCAAATTTACCTTTTGCGCATTTTATATAGATTGTAAATATTATAAGATTAACGGTTTACTAAAAAAATTATCAATATAGATTACCTACATAAATTAACTAATATTTTCTATCTATCTCGTATAATATGTCATATGTTATGTATAAAAAATACCGTATATTAACATTAATAATTACCTAATTTATTTTACTATAAAATTATACATAAATACCTATACAGAAAACAATATTTTATCTATGATATTAAAATGATTGATACATGTAATATTACAGAATACACAGATAGTAAAACATATAATAATATAATAATATATTATATGTTGTTATTCTTGTACTAAAACATTATATTGGCACGTTTTATTCGTATTGCGTTTATGATCCCTGATCCGTTTCGAAATAATTTACCATAATGCCAATTGATTAATCATTTTTGACCCCTATCATTTTTAATTCAAAACGTACTTAACGTTCAATAAAATAAATTATTATTAATTTATTATTTAATGTTAATCAAGTAATAATATATTCCTATGTAGGTATTGGTATTATTACTGCTGGTGGTCTAATGTTTTTACAATGATTAAGCACGTAATTTAATTATTATTAGTAATTAATAATATAATAATAAATGTTTCGATTTCTGGGTCCATCGAATTTTACATATTAATTCAAACTTTAACTCCTGTAATAACTAACTTTAAATACATATCATGAAACTTTTTCACTAAACTTTTATTACTCAATCATATAATGTACACTAGTACATTGTTGGAATTTTTCTATATTAATTTTTTTATTATTTTTTCATTTATTTTTGTAAGGTCATGTGTGTCTATTTGAATAAATAAATACATTTGTACAATAATTATGTAATATAATCTTAGATGAAGGAAACATAATTTTTATGTATTTATGTTTTTTTATTCCTTTTATTTACGCAACTATTTTGAGTAATAGTTACCTACTACTTTTTCTTGTTTTTAACGATCAAACCTTAATAAATATAGACGTCCTCTATCTATAGATTTCATTATATTAATACTATGCATTTTAAATAGAAGTATTTAACTATTTAAGTAAATCTTTTATTTTAAATAATATTCACGCGTGTTAATGGTTTTTTTATTATATATTTAATATTATAAATTTATTCAATTGCCTATAAACGAATATAATATATTATATGAATTATAAACATATATATTTTTAACATCAAAATATTATTGGTAAATAAATTATACATGCATAAATAAAAATTCGTACATTTCTAGAACGATGTGGCACAGACGTTCTATAAAACGCTTAAATATCACATTTTGAATTTAATTTTTTTTTTCAAAAATGATTATTATGTTTATCATACCAACACTCACGTATGTGCAGAACGTATAATGCGTATAATAGGACTACAGTACTACACTCTAGGAAATTTTACAATAAGACAATCATAATACTCGCTTACATGACATAAGTATGGATTATAGACAGGTTTTTATTTTTGTATTATTATTATTTTTATAAAGCGCATTGTTGACAGAAATGTGTGTATGATCAATCTACTTTCACACTAATTCCAAGAAAGGTTTTGCCATTCACAAAGGTCACAAAATAACCTCTGTGGAATATTATAAACATATACCTACTTGGAATACCTTGTTCTAACTAGCATAATGAATACTATGTCTATGTGGTAAACACATTTTAAGTGTTACATTTTTTTAGAATACCTATGGAAAAAAATAAATCAAGTTTACTTTGCTTTGATAAAAAATGTATCTTAAGTTCAGTATACCTATACTACTATATTTGTACTGAAAACTTTATTTTTATTGATCTATGAGCATATTGTTAAGCTTAAACCTGGTTCAAAGCTACGTAGTCTATTATTCCGTATGCTTCTTGTAGATTCTAATTGGGCCGCTGATATCGCGGTCATTCAATAACCATGATCCATCGAAAATTAGGTCTAGCTAAAATTTTGGACATGACACAACAAGCGACGTACCTAGCTGTGAACTCGACTTTATTCGTAGAATTTATGTTTGAATAATAGCGAATTACATAATATACCATGTTAAAAAATTACAACTTTGTCTTTTTCTATGTAAGTATACCTATAAAACATTAAAACAAACCGAGTAGATAAACCAGACAAATCAGCAGTCTCGTAACTAGAAAAGAGCGCGTTGTTTTGCTCTATTGTCATTCTATAACTGTCCATTATATAAACCAAGATCGTGTTTGGATTTAATTGAAACCTTCAAAATGAATATCTTACTAGAAAACAATGGTGATCCAGCTTTATATAATTGACTTCTTATAATCATAAAATAATTCATATATCTCGAGTATATTGAGTATAACCGATTTACGGTTATTTTTTTTTATCTTTCGACTTTAACGCAATACCAATGGCGGAGTCCAAACTTATTTTCTTTGACCATTTCCTAATGCGGCGGAATCTATACAACATAATATGAGACCAATATCTTACAAACGTAATATGTAATATAGCCCATGATTACATATTGTTTGCACAGTATATTATAGAGTAGACAATGGAACGTTTTTCGTCCTTTTTATCCTATTACTAGATACAAGTTAGTAGTTACCGATCACAAAAGAGTAGAAAATAATGAATGAATCAGCAAACGTTCTATGTAGGTATGTTTAAATTGTTGTATGTACGTGATCCTGTCTCTTATTGCATGTATAAATTGCTACAATATTTACACAATAAAATGTAATTTAAAATAATTACATACACCTATGAATACGTGTAATGTATTTAAATACATTAAATATTAATATACAACAATGTTTTGTCATTAAAGAAAATATTGTAAACTATATAATATGTTAAGAATTATAATAGTTATTGTGATTAATACCATTACCTATAAGTCTATAATGTACTGTTGAGAACTTTCCAATAATATAACTAGGATAAAATAGTAAATACCAGCAATTTATATTAAATATAAAATAAATTGAATTTGTATGAATTTGGTATAATACTATAATACTTATTACTTTACGAAGTATTTCAAATATAATATAAAATAAAATTGGTGGGAATTATATAAGAACTTTACACGTAATCCTCCTCCATTTTTGTCACACTACATTTAAAAGACCTTACGGTATAGTATAGAATCTACATTCTACATACAATGAAGCAGATTATACACAAGGTGATTCATATACCTATAGGTAAATAGGTTTTACGTAGATAGAAGATAAATATCAAATATTCTATAGAATATTATATTATTTTGTACCATAAGTCTATAACTATACAATATAATATGCATATATATTATAATATTATATATACTACATTATACTTATAGTTTAATTATTCCATATATATTTCCACACTCGTTATTTTTTTTATTATTATTTTTTTTTAGTTTTACTTCTTTTACTGTTATTATTAACAATTGTATCTTAATTGTAAAATCTACGTTTATTCAAAATGATATAATTTAATTAATTTCTATAATTTGAAACTGTTAACTGTCTGTAGGTACTTTTACCCTTTAAAGTATTAATAATAAATAACTTTCAAACAAACTTGAAACTGTTCAATTATACTATTTATTATGCAATTTTTAGTTTAGCGTAAAAACGTATATAATAAAAGATTAATTGGTCTGTATATAAACGCTATAATCTTAAGCATAAGCTCTATAAGGGATACACTCCATAAACTGAATATTCGCAATTCAATATAATTATAATTTATTACAATATTCTATCACTTCAGATGCATCGAGTTAGTGTCATGACTCATGACGTATACTATTTAAGAGAATGTTACGTGTTTGTGAACGAGTGTGTATTATTTGTTATTTTACTATGAGCTATGACTTATGGCATATTTTAAAGATCAGAGTATCAGACAAGGAATAATAAAGTTGAACTTTAATTTTATAATGCATGATAATTAAAAATTATAGCTCTAGGATATGTTATGTTATTTTTATTATATAAGTCATTATAATTCATTTCACAGTAATTACTAATTTTTGTTGACAAAATATTATAATTTTAAAAATTAATGTAAGTTATTGTAAATTTAATGTAAAAAACACTAAAAATCCGTTATTATAACTATAGTCCATAGTTTTTTATATTAAATTTGAATATATTTTTTATTTAGTATTATAAAATATAAACCCATTTTTATTAAGGAATCTATTACGTAATATTTTATAAATTTATATACGTATATCGTATACTAAATGTCCAAATATCATATATTTTATGAAAGTAAGGTATTCACAATTCGCCAAAACGGCCAAAACATATCTAGAACTTAAACTATTATCGTATTTAATTGTATAAATATTAAATATATAATATTTATCAATTATAAATTATATCGATTTATTAATAAATTATTCAATTACTAATATTAGAACTTAATAGTGAGGTAATTAAAAATTAATTCTTAGTTATATGTTTAATCTTACATACAATACGTAATAATAATGTATAATAATTTTTATACACGAGTAGGTACATCGTACAAAAAAACTTATAACTATTTTTAGTATAAATATAGATGTAATTTAGTTTATTTTATACTTACTCCATAAATCAATTCAAGCTTATAAGTTTGAATTATAAAATTTAAATTTTCGTTAGTTTTTACTGTTATTATTAGTAACTAATTAAATTACTATGAATTACTTACAATTATCTTTGATTGCAACTATCTATATGTTTAATCATGAATATTTACAATACTATTGATTTGATTTTTGTAAAAAAACCAATACAGAGTTAAATATTATTTCCATTTAAACAAAATCCTATATATTTATTTATTAAAATATAATACTTAATTATTAAATACGTATAATTTCAGAGCAATAAATTTCGGTAAGAAAATATTGACTTAAGATATTCGGAATTACAAGATTGTGGTGGAATTAAAAAAAAATTGTACTTAAATATACTGGACAGCCTATGTTTTGTCAAGAAAGTTATCTATTTGTTAGTATATTTAAAGAATGGTGAGCCTATGTAATTATTGCTGAGGAGCTTGTTTGCAATGTCGGTTGCGCGTTGAGTTCAAAGGTTAACATTGCGTGTGGATTCGACAATGCGAAGAAAACATAACGTAATATCTAACTCTCAGGAGCAATCATTCATTTATTTTTAACGTATGAACATAGATAATGGATTAACGTTAATTGCACATTAAATAAGATTCGGAGTGAATAAAGTAAATAGTACATACAAACTACAATAATGAATTTGACCCTTATCATTAAGTTTTTACCAATAGGTACACATTTATCAAAGAAATGTATAAATAATAATATGAAATATTACCTAATAACTAATAAGTAATAAGTTATTTTAATTTTAGAATAAAAATAATTTTCAGAAATAAGATAACAAAAAAGTTAAAAATTTGTTCAAAAGTATCTAAGCGTTTAAAAATAAATTCATATATACAACAATAAATAAAAAAATAATTAAATATTTAAATACAATACATGAAAATAGCTTGATTATTAAATAACATAAAACGTATGACAATATTAATTACATAGAAGGGATTAATCGAGACACAAACAAGGTATCGGTTAATGTCGATAACTGTAATATGGTATTAAATTAAAATAAACCCTAGTTTATATTAAGTATTGACATTTGACATGTTGTAATTATTTCATAAATATTTTAAGTAATTTATAAAATTACCAAAAAATAACTCTACTTTATTAGCTGGTAAATCTTGATTTGCAAATTAATTTTAAGCGTGGTTAAAATGTACTGACTTACATTATCTAAAATATGTTCTTGGCTATAAAATGTTTGTATTTACGTGGGTCAAAAATATAATGAGAAAATTGAAAAATTACTGATTTATACATAAATTTAATATGATATATTATGATATATAGTTTTCATCAGTCTAAAATATCTAAAATTATGTTACGTGAAATTTTTGGTTTTTTTTGTGTCCTAAAAAATCTTAATTACAAACTTGAATCTTAAAAAATCAGAATCATTACGTCAATTTTTTTACTAACTACTTATTTTCTTTCGATATTCATCAGCAGTTGATACAAAAACAATATTTTTTATAAGATAGGTTAAAATGTACCACCGTTTAAAAATAATGTTTCATTCTAAACTATATATAAAAGTATTTCTGTTAGAGTAAGTGTTTTAACATTTTTTTATTTATAACTCGTACTTTCCTTTCAGGGCGGAGCAATATTTTACTATAAACACTACGGGGGGATAAAAAGGGAGAGGTTTATATTTAAAGGAGACCCAAGTCGAAATGAAATCAATTACAAAGATTTGATTTCGCTGTAAACATATAAGGTGCTATACATATTAGTTTAATTTTTATTATAGTGTATTAATAATTTAATACGTTTTTCTTTTTAAAGATTCAAGTGTTGTATAATTGTTAAAAAAAATATATCACTATGATGTTTGTAAAAGAAGGGTTATTCTGTATTATTCTATTCACATGGATATTCCAAATCCAAGGTCGCCCACAAGGGGACTCCATGATTAAAGCCTCAGAAAAACCAGAACCAGTAAGTACCAAATCGATTAGTTTTTAAATTTTAATTCAACCATTCAATATTTCATATTAAAAATAGTACTGATAAAGTAAACAAAAATAATTTAATAATAAATATGAAATATTTCAAAATAATATTATTCTTATTTAATTTTTAGTCATTAAAATATTTATAGAAATTAGAGAAATATTAAATAATATAATATCTTGTTTTTAATTTCAACATCGCGTTTAATAGTTGTAATACTTATTATGGAACTGTATGATTTTTAGCAAGATACAAAAATATATATATTATGATTTACAATATTAGCGAACCACTGCAGAAGGTTGTTTAATTTCAAAAGAAATAATAACTCCTTGAATTTTAAAAAAAAGGTCAAATTGAATTTAGGATTAACCACTAAAATAAATAGGTAAATACATATCTTTTTTGGATGACTGATTATGTTATGTATTTCTCATCGTATTAATTCAATTTCTAAAATGACCAGTCAATATTTCCATCAAAGAAATTAAAAACAACTTATGTATTGTTTAAAATGCTTAAATTACTCTAATACACCAATAAATGCGTTAAAAATCTAACATTATTTGTTTTATTTGTATAAATATATTTATATTATAATATTTGTATAAATTCTCGGGAGTTTAAATATATTTACTCAATAGTATTTTTTTTTTTACAAATACACTTTTATGATTAATTTATTATATTTCACTTAACTATGTATACAATAAAACAAACAATATTATAGTATAATAATTGATGATAATATTTTTTTTTATCTCTCAACAATAGACTTATATTTTGTTTTAAACATAAATTACATTACATATAAATTGTAAATAGTTATATTTTAAAATTATTGTATTTTATTAATAATATTTATACATACATAATATAATATTATATAATAAATATTATGCATAAAAGGCCAAATTGTAACCTCTAATTAATATATTATAGTATATGGATCTATAAATAAAATAGTATAAATTAATTTATTAATAAAAGTTTAAAAATATTTTAACAAGTAGATAAATTAAAATGACCCAAAACATATTATTTGGATAAGATTATTAATATTTTAATAAAGAGTTAAGACTTCTGAATATAAACTCCCATTTTTACACACACATATACTTACTATACTGCATAAAAAAAAGAAAATTATGCATATTTAAATTTTATTATTTTTAACTACTTTTATATATTTAAACTTTAAAGTGAATATATAGATACCTACACTTAGTACACTTATAAAGTCATAACACGTTAATACTAGGAATCCTAGTTATATATATATCTAAGTGCTCTTTTCTCTTCCATCATAAATTAAATATTTTATTTAGTGTACAATAAAAATTACATTTTAAATTTATTTAGCTACTATATAAAATATCTAACTTTAGTTTTTATATACTATTGGATTTATAAATACAACTTTAAATTTACCTAACACGGAAATCCGTGGATAATACAATTTGTCATTGTATGATAAATAAAATAGGCTACATGGTGTACTTTTTGGGGGGGATGTTTACGCTCGCCCATTCTATCATGCTAGCAATCGAATTAGTGGCACACTTAAAAAGATAAAATGGTAAAAAGGCTGATTTAATATTTTTAAAAATATTAGAATCACAAAAACGTGTTTTAGTTTGATGAATAAAATATAGAATAAAAGTTTACAATAATAACATTTTATAGCAACCTAATATTTTAATGTCCTACAATTTTTTCTTATATATTTACAAATATTTAATTGAATTAATTATTATTTCAAGTACGAATACCAATACAAAGTGGAAGATAAACCAAGTGGAAATTACTATGGACAAAACGAAGTTGGCAAAGAGACAGGTCGCATAGAAGGATCGTACTTTGTATATCTTCCGGATGGTAGACTCATGACGGTCACGTACTACGTTGATGGAGAAAGTGGTTTTGTACCAAAAATTACCTTCCAAGATAATGCTAGCCCATTTGGAAATAGTGAATCAAATTCTATTCAGAGAAGATAAAACAATTTAATAAGTAATTTGTATTTTTATATTTAAATATTTTCTATAATAAAAAAATTTGAAAAGTCATACAAAATATATTAATAGATATAAGCGACAAAACTATATATTATCTATTATACGTAAATATTTATAACGTTATTAAAAATATATATAATGTTGTTATTTTTTTTTATTTAATAAACTACACAATTTATTTTAAAATTATCGACACCTCATTATTGTACACGATAGAAAATGAATCCATCATAATATTTTATACACATTTTACTTATATAATAATATGCTGTTGTGTTACGTACCTATAATATACATTTATATAGGCAGATATCGTATGCGTTTTTGAATATTTTTTAATTAATATAAAAGTAGATATTATACTATGCTATTTAAATTTGATAATTTTTATTATTAATTGTAAAGCGTATAATTTTGTTAAACTGTATAAAATTAATAAATGCTTATAATAACTGTAATGTGTATTATAATTATGTTTGGTCGTTTTACTATTTTTGCATGTACGACCAAAATTATAAATAATTAGATTTATGTTTACAAATATTACTTAGATACATTTTTATCTTAACAATTGCATTATTAATATTTAATTTCACTCTCACTTTATTCATTCGTTTTCAAGTATATACATACTTATTTTTATTTTTTACTATGTTGACAAGATGTTGGTTCATAAAAATTACAAGCTAAATTTAGTAGTAATTTCGAAGTGTAACCAATAGGTTTAAAAATGTAAATTGAATAAAATACAAATAGAAAAAAAAAGAATCTCAGAACTAAAGTTTGATATATTTTACATTGTTTACCTATATGGTTTGCTAAATTTAGCATTATTTGAATTGATTTATTGTCATGAGAAATTTTATAGATAGGTACAACGAATAACTGGTGAGTTCTAGCGTTGTAGAAAGGAATATAATAGAAGATCAAGGAAAGGGGATTGGGTGCATCTATGGAACCATTAAGAAGAGAAGAAAATTAGGTGGACATTTGGAATCGGTGTCGAGGTGCTGGGAATAATTTTAAAGGCGTTACGGGAATAGTCTCGAGGAGTAAATTCTATCTTAAGAATGAAGTAAGCGTAGGACAACCAAACTTTATTTTGGACACGCTCTAATCTTAATTAGTGTTTTATGAGATATAGTTGTCATTTAAAAAACTATACCTATGCATCGTACTCTAAAATGGATCGAACCAAGACAAAATAAAAAAGTTGCGATAGCAACTATACCAAAAATAAAAGTTTTATAAGATAAAATAATAATATATTCATTGTAATTACTAATTATATATTTACAAATATTATATAAAAGGTAATCTAATCCATTTGTATCTACACAAATATTTAGTCTACACACTGATTATTTAAAAAAGCTTTAATTTTTTGCAAATCTTTTTTACATAATTGAATGATTATTCATAATATTTTTTTAAGTTATGTACTCTTCTGAATGATAATAATAATATAATATTGATGTTTAATTTCATATTTCGAAACAGAATTTTTTTCAAAGTATTTTGGTTTTCGATACATAGAATTTAATATTAGTTATATAACTTTAAATACTTTTAACTTGTGTAATTATATTAAATTAGGTTTAAAAATATTTAAAAAAAGAGTCTTTTCGATATAATGAATTTACATTGTATACACTTAAATGGACCATATTGGAAGTAAGCATTACCTACCTATGTCTCAAATAAAAGTCCTGTATCATCTTAAATATCTCTGTTAATGTAGGTATCTGTTAGACAGAGACACATTAATAAATTTAAATGTTAGTTTTTTTGACAGTAATCTACAGGGCGTATATTTTTATGAAATAAAAAAGTAAAAATATGTAAATATTTATGTTATAATTTTTGCCAAATTGTGTATTAAAAATTATAAATTATTTGACAAAAAATTTTGTATTTTATATTAATATTTTTAGTTTTTAATTAAATGTATTCGTTTCTATTATTGTCTTCTTTAAAATAATTAGAAACAACATTCATTTTGAATTTTTGAAATTTAAAGTATGAAAGTTAGGTCTCAAAATATTTGTGGCAATTGAATAAGTAATAAACGTTGCCCAAGAATAATGGATCATTTTTCATTTATGATAATATTCTAGTATGTAATTTAATTTATTTTATATTATTATTTCGAATTCTCCTTGAACATTATCTAATTTATTTGCCACGTTTTCCACTACCGAAATAATTTTACGTAACTATTGTTAGACTTTTTTATAATTTAAACCAAAAAACAAATATATTTCCTTAAATATATACTAAATAATTTTTCAGTTCATTATTTTGCTTAATATCAGTAGTTTTTGTAATATAAATTTCAGTATCTTAATATTCTGAATCAAGATTTAAAATAACATCATAATTTTTTCAAAATTATTAGAATAGAATCTGCTAACCAAGTATCAATCCGAGTAATGATTGATTTATGCAGAAGACACAAATTTAAACATAAATTCTTTAATTGTTGTACTTTATTCGGCCCTTTTAGGAGTATCTACTTTCAATTATATGATAAAATCCGTGTACTATATATGTTAAATGTTATAATATTAATGAAAGTAGTAAGTACAAAATATTTATGAAATATGTACAATGTACTTATTAGTAAAATATTTTAAAATGTATATTTATATCAAAATGTGAAAAAATATGTAAAATAAAAAGTTTAATTTTATTCAGAGTATTATATAACGGGCTTATTTTTAATTAGTATTAAGAAATCTGCATTCAATAAAATTATTTATTTTCATAAAAATCCACGCCCTAGACTAATTTATAACAAGTTATAAAAACTATTAGATTTCTATTAAATACTCCGTTTATATATATATATATATATTTATTGATTGGCCATGTAAATAATTAGGACTATATATTGGAAAATTTTTGGGTGATGTTGATTTCATATAAATTATAATATTTATAAACATATGAATACTATTCATAATTTAAAGCAAATTATTTTTGCAAAGTAATGATTTAGAATTAAATTCAAATTGCAAAGTATTTACACTAAAACATACTATACATTTTCTTTGGTTTTTATACTTAAATTATGCGCTTTTAAACTTGCATTCATCAATATTAAATTAAAATTTATAAGGTACCTATATATCTAAATTTAATTAAGTTTAATGTTAAACATTTTTAATGATAACAATCTATAAAGTACCTACAACAATATTTAAAAATTGATTACTTGTAAATAAATTATTGTATCATACCTTCAGTGATATTTTCGTCATGATAATAGCAGTAGCAGATCTATCAAATTGCGGTCTTCCAGCTCTCCCGACCATTTGTAATATTTGACATTCGTTATATTCTTTATATTCATTAAACGAATAATATTCAGTAGATTTTATTATAACTAAATGTGCTGGTAAATCAATGCCCATTGCTAAGGTAAAAATAATACATTTGATATCAATTTATAATTTTTTTAGTATTATATCCTTTAGTAAGCTGATATGAGTATCAATACCTAAAGTACTAGTAGCGATAAGTATGTTTAAGCATCCAATACGAAACAATTTTTCTGTAACACTTCTTTCTCGAATAGACATACCAGCATGATGACAGCCAATACCAAATTTTAACATTTCTATAAAATATGTACAATCAAGGTAAACAATAATACTTTGTATAATAGGATGTCTCAAAAAGAACGCCGAATTTAAAATTGTTATAGTCTATAACTTATAGATCAAATTCATTTATGTAAAAATAACAAAAAAAACATATCATTCTCTTCAGAAAAAGTTGAGTTTTAAACATAAAAAATAATATCAGACAAATCGCAACCTAACCTCCACTACTAAGTACTAGCCCTATGAGCGATCACTCGGTTCATGAAATTCTTCATCACCCGATCACACATTGCCCCATCAAGTTCGTAGAGAACACGTCCAAATACCAAACCTACCCACCTCGATCTTCCTATTTGACACCGTGTGATTTTTCCTATAGGGATACACTAAGTCACAAGTTAACCAGAACAAACCACGCAATTTGTTGAATCTTAATGATATGAAATATCATTATATCAATATGTGATCGGATGATGTCATGATGAAGAATTTCATGGACTGAGTAATTGTGTGTAGGACTATAGTATAGGGGAGGTCATATTATGCCCGATATTATTTTTTCTATAGTATTTTTAAATCCTGAGTTATTTTTAAGACACTTTATACTTTTTAATGCTCATTATTATTTAATGTTATACACAGTTTTACTAAAACTGTTTTGATTTATTCCAAGGGTTAAAATTATAATAAACTTTCTAAAAAGGATGTTAAAGAAATTCTGCAAATGCCTAATTTATAAAGTGTATTTTTATTACCTTTAATTTTGTTGTTATTAATTTCCTTTGAAAATTTGTTGATATAACTTTGTTTTTCGGTAGATAACGAAATTGTAATGTCTTTCACTAAAATACTACAAGTAAATTCTACGCTTTTCCTTGTAGAACAAAATATCTATAATTTGTTTTTAAAGTTATAATTAAACATTAAAAATCAATTTTTTTTGTTAGATTTATATAATATTTCCTTACTAAGGTTGGTTGCCCACTTGAATACTGTCTTATTAAAGGTTTAAGTTTATAAGTAAGGTCAAAGTCAAATTTGAAACTATTTGCCTTAAAATTATAACCTAACACAATTTTTTGTAATTTTACTGGTCTTTCGTCTTCAGCACTTCTATGAAATATTTTATATTAAATATTTATTAAGTCATTAATAAAATAATATTAAAAGATATACAATATTATAATAAATATAATTAATATCAAAAATTGTATTAAAAATAATTCGCATTTAAAATCATTTTTATAAAATGCAATTGTATCATAAAAAGTATATACTTCAAGTAATGTGCAGGATAATTTTGATCATTAGTTAACCATTTTGCAATATCTTCAATATTTGTTACTGTAGCAGATACAGCAACAAAACGCAATGTGAAATCATTCACTTTTGACTATTAAAAACAATATAAAAAAATACAATATTTTTTTAACTTTTATACATATATCTATATAATATAATATAATATATATTGTATAAATATTTACAATTTTTGGAATAATTTTCATGCGACTAACAATAGCTTCTAATGTCGCACCACGAATCCCATCGTTTATTAAATGGACCTTTAAAATACATGAAGTTTAATTAAGAATTTAATATAATGTGTTTCAATAATGAAGTACACCCACCTCATCGATCAAAAATAGTTTGACCATGTTTATTTGGTACTTAAATTCTTTACATTTTTTTGTCATTGAATCCCATTTTTCCGGAGTAGTTATTATCAACTGATAACTAGAAATTAATGATACATAATCGGTAACTTCATTATCACCAGTAATTTCAATACATTTAAGTCCATGAACTATAAATTTATTTTTCCAATCTTCATGGCGTTCGGAACACAATGCTTTTATTGGAGCCACTATCAAAAAATAAACAACTCGTTTACAGATATTTTACATTTAAATTTTAAATACCTAGTTATATTTTAACCACATAACCACATATATAATATAATATATAAAACATGTTTTATATGTTGACTTTAAATATATATTATATGTATATACACTAATTTTATACAAAATGAAAAACATAATAGATAAATTTACCGTAAATTATTTTAAATATTTGTAAATTATTGGAAAACTTCCCAATTGTTTCTAGAAAATGTATTATAGCTAATTCAAAAATAACTGTTTTTCCGGATCCAGTAGGTGAGGACACAACGACTGATTTATCTTAAATATAAATACAATTAAAATTTATATTAATTATTATTCATATTATGTATTTATTATTAATACGATGATAAATTTCTAATTTTGACCTCTTTAAACAAATAAAATTCAATTTTCTATCAGAAACCTCTCTCAAAGTTGAAAATTGAAGTATTTTTTTAACTACTTATCGTGTGTACAAGCACACACGTCACATACAAAATAACATATCATTATAAAATCAATATATTCACGATTTCGCTCGTAATCTAAAATATATATTATGTAATATATATATAATAACATTTCATGATTGACTGACTAACTAATTCATCATCGCCTAGCCGGAACTGTTGAAACTATGAGTATAAAGTCTGGTCAGTAGTTTCGTTTTTAAATATTGAAATCCATTAAGTAAGGATTTTCCAAAATTCACCCCCTAAGATGGTTAAGAGGTGTAAAGAGGGGTGAAAATATAAAATGTTATTTCTTGGTCAGATTTATTTTTAACTAGCATATTAACTATCATACGAATATACGATGATATACTCTGTAATAGTTATTATAATTGTATATATAATTTTAGATCTCGATTTTATATTTGCTGAAAACCACTCAAATTATCGTTAAAAGTATAAGTAGCTTTTATTTAATGGAGTTTAAGACAGAATGTAAACCTTGCTACATTATTTAATTTGTCACAATCAACGCTGTGTAGAATTAGCTAGTATAATAAATGAGACATGATAACCGTGTGGCTTAAAAATGTGAAAAACATAAACCACTCCGGGAATTACGAGTGTATAACGAAGGAACAATTGCTTTTTTTTGTCTATACTTTAGATGGATATACTATAGTGTTGGGTAGTAACGTAACGTGCGTTACTCGTTACTGTAACGTAGTTACGATTTTCAGTAACGTTATGGTAACTTCGTTACTATTATTTTTGGGTAACGGCAAGAGTAACGACGTTAATTATTTAGAAGTAACTTACCAGAAAAACGCGTTACATTATAAATTTAATTATATTTTTATATTTTAATGTTTTTGGGGAATATATATCGCGACGTTACGAGGGCACTTTCGTGGCTCTTCAGTGTAGCTGGAGACATTTGCACAAAAAAAGGCACGTATAACTGATCAAAATTTTGAAGATACATTATTGTATAAAATATTATACATTATTGTGTAACATGATTGATTTAAAATAGACTTATTTTATGAAACTTAAATAACATAAGAGTATAACGTTATTGTAACTAGTTACTTTTGAGTAAAAAAAAGTAATGTAACTTTTGTTCTTAAGTAACTAATAAGTAATTTAGTTACCTTTTTAATTTTGTAACTTGTAACGCAACTTAGTTACTTTTAAAAAGTAACTTACCCAACACTAAATATACACATATAGTAAATATTAAAAATACAACAAAATACGTATATTAAAATATATTACTATTTAATTTATTGCTGTAAAATAATTGTATAGGGTATTAAAATATATATTTTGGATATTGGATATGTGAAATATTTACAAATAATCATTTTAAAAATGTATGAAAATAGTATACCTAGTATAAAGAGTATACATTTCGAAGGTAAAATCTTATATTGAAGCGTTAAATTATTTTTTCGTTTACTAAAAATGCTCAGTTCAAATTTTCATAAAGATTCATAAGAAAATATCATAATATTCAACAGTTGCGTGCCTGTGATGGCGAATGCCCGAATGCGTATTATATAAATATATAATACGTGCATTATAGTATAAACATACATTATACCATTTTTAAATAAATAAAAATTTCTTATTTTATTTTATGTATTACAAATTTACAATGTTATATTTTACAAATAAAATCAGCCCAATTCAGAGGCATATCCAGGATTTTTCTATGAGGGGGGCTATCTACTTTTATCTTGAGTTATTGAAAATCAAAAACAACAACATAACAAAAATACTGATAAGTGATAACATATTAAAGTTTATTTGCCGTTAACGTATTTACTATTTTAAATAACTAAAATTTGTAAGACAATTTCCATATTTAAATTTAGGCTATAGCCCCTCCCCCCCCCCATTTGGCTACGCTACTGGCCCAATTCCTGTATTTATTAATAAAATTATTGTAGCGATGACGTTACTTTTTTAAGTAATTTTCTATTTTAAGAGTGGATGAAAATATATTTACGACCTCCCCCCTAAGAAAGGCCAAGGTACATCACTGTAATTCAATGTATTAGTGTAATAATGATCAATTTTTTAAATCCTATTTTACACTATACAGGGTGATTCTTTTATCATGAACCAGTCATTATTTCAAAAAGTATTCATGTTTTTGAAAACATTTTTTTGCATAGTTTCAAGTTGTTAAAAAAACAACGTTTTTATTAAAAAATTATATTTTTAAATATTTTTTATCCTTATATTTTTTTTAAGTTTTTTACTTTTTTTGAATGACAGCATGGTTTTAATTTCATATTCCAAAGCAGAAAATTTTTCTGAATATTTTGATACATAAAAATCGAATTTAGGACGAGTAGTTTATGAGTTATAAGTATTTAAAGTTTAGATGCGCGGATCGAGTCGAGTGATACGGAGTAACCCCACAAATTGTTTGTCCACTACTCCGCTTGTCAAAACTTTAAATACTTATAACTCATAAACTACTCGTTCTAAATTCGATTTTTATGTATCAAAATATTCAGAAAAATGTTCTGCTTTGGAATATGAAATTAAAACCATGCTGTCATTCAAAAAAGTAAAAAACTTAAAAAAATTATAAGGATAAAAAATATTTAAAAATATAATTTTTTAATAAAAACGTTGTTTTTTTAACAATTTGAAACTATGTAAAAAAATGTTTTCAAAAACATGAATACTTTTTGAAATAATGAGTGGTTCATGATAAAAGATTCACCCTGTATAATATCATAGTTATACTACATTTAAAACAATAGAAGTAATATACAATAGTACTAGTGTATATATGTACTTACCAGTATTGAAAATAGCGTTAATTGCTTTGGTTTGTATTTTATTGAAGTACGTATAATTCGAAAATATATGTCTATATTTTTCTGCTAAAATATAAATAAAAAATAATAGTTTATAATTGTATTTAATACAATTTAATTGATTATTGAATTCTACATTAATATACATCATAAAAAAATAAGTTTCCTCATAATATTAAGTAACTATTCCAAATATTTATGCCAAAATCAACTTAATACCCGAGTATTATCTGTTGAACTATAAATTATAGTTTAAACTAAGTATACATTTCTAAATTAAAATTGTTGCCAACTCACGTAATTTATTTACTGGATATAATTGGTTATAACTATAAGAAGTTGATGAATTCGTATCTTCGTTTACATTACCTTTAATAATTAAACGTCACATTTATTAATTTGGTATTAAATTATTATAATAATATAGGTACATATACAACTTAAAAATATACAATACAAATATGCGATCTCTATACATTAGGTATTCAATATCTAAGTATATCCAATAGGCATAATTTTATGTTGTACTGTATACCGTCTGTATACCTATTGAATTTAATCTTTTGAAATAAGTATCTTAACATGTTAAAACTAACAGTTACACCTTAATATTTGTAAAATAAGAAAATAACATTTAATACTAGTTAAAAACAATTTGTCAACTCTGATAGTCAAAACTTACGTCACATAGTACCTACTATACACACGATATAATCTTATATATTTTTGTTATTTTAAACTTAAAACACGATTTTTAGAAAAATTGAGCATTTTGAATTTTTAAGTTTAACATAAAAAGTATAATTACGTTAGTTAAATTCCGATTTCACCAAAATGTTAAGCACAAAAATACTAATAATTAAAAAAAAAATTCCAAAAATATAAATTTTCGGTATTTTAAACTAAAAATACGGTTATTTTAAAAATCGAGAATTTTGAAGTTTTTTGACCATTACTTTCATTACATTCAAGGTAAGTTTGAGCAATTTATTTTAAAAATATCATCAAAATTAAGTATCAAAAAACACACATTTTGAAAAAAAAATTGAAAAAATCGCTTGGGAGCAAACTACATTTGTTCGCGGAAATCATCTACATATTATCGATTGCAAATTGTATTATTTTTATTTTTTTATTTTTTTTTATCGAAGTAGGGTTAAAGTAGAAATTAAATTAAATTATGTAGGTAATGTACGCCTACAAACTTGTAGCAACGGCCTGCGGGCTGTGTCATAAATATTTAAATATATTATAATTTATAAAATATTATTAACTATTTTTAATTAACAACTAACAATAAGTAGGTAACAAAGTGATGAGCTAATAATTTATTATTATTATTTATTATTATATAATCTGTGTTACTACTTTTGCGTTATAAAAATTACTTAAACACAAAAAGATTTTAAAAATTGTTTTATATGTTTGTTGTTTACCATAAAATGTCGAATGATATGCACTTGTATCAAATGTTGAAAAATTAATTCCATCGTTGTTAATATTATTAGAGTTCATGTTTGAACAAAGTTTTACAAAATTTATTTAGCGTAATTAATAGTTTCTTATTTTTAAGTAATAAAGGGAAAAATAGTATTTACTAAGCATAACATAATAATTTATAGAACAATATATTAGGAGTTCAGAACAGATGAAATGCGAAAACTCATAAATATATTAGCGAACTTGATCTTTTGGCGGTAAATATAAAAGTGAGGTTAATTTCATAGTATTATGTATTAAAACAAAATAAGAATTAGAAAAATTGAATATAAATTAGACCCAAATTATAATATTTTTATATTTATACTATAAATAATACTATACAATAATACAAATAATTTAATTACCTACACACAATAGATTATTATTTCATTACAATTAATTTAATTGTTGGTTATGTTTTAAAAACTTTTTTAGTTTGCCGCCAATTTGATTTTATCAATTTATTGACCGTTGTTATTTTATCTACAGTTCTCAAAAAACTAACAGACAAATGTCTACATTCATAAGACATAACTACATAAGCTATAAATAATTAGGTATTGGATTAAGTAGGTAACAATTATTTTGCTTTAGTGTTTAGGTATTAAATTTCAAGCCTTTATTCAACTGAGACAATAAGACTCAAAGCTATGTCGGACACTAAAGAGTTGGATTTTCCACGATATGCCCACGTAGAAGGACACACTGATGTATGTTACTCAGAAGATGGAAAGTAAGATTCACACATTTAGTAAATTAATGATTTTATATTATCATATATTTCAATTTTAATACAGTACCTAATTAAATAAATGTATAGGAATCTACATGAGTATATAATTCAATACATTAAGAGGTTATTAGTTATAGCTAAACTGCTCAAATTAGTCCAACATAACTTATTAGCTATTACAAAATTTACTTAAGTTTTGACAATATTGAATAAACTCTACGTAGCAAATAAATTATTAAGGAAACAATTAGTAACTAAGGTATTAAATATAACTTTTATTATAATTAGTGTTTGATAGATAAAGAGAACAAATGCAATGATATTTTAAACGTTAATAAAACAACTAGGATGTAGGAAAATTTACAAAAATATTTAAATAAGACAATAAGGTATATTTACATCTTCGACTTACTATATAAATAATTTAATAGGATTTGAAAATGTATTCCTTTTTTTATTGACATAATCTTAGACACAATTCTTTCCTAGCTAAAGTTTAGTTTACAATTTATGAATCTAAATAACTAATTTTTTTTTCTTAAATTCACTACATTTTAAATAATTTTATATAATTTTTAATCAGTTTCCACCAATTTCAAGAAATTCGCTACATTTTTTATTTATGATTAATGTGAATTAATGTCTTGAATAAGCTCATATGCCTGTTTTTTTCTATTTTTTTTTGTAAAACATTTTAGCTTATACTAAATAGATATAATAATGTGTACATTGTTGAATTTTCCAATAAAAATAAAAAAAAAATGATTTATGTCGAGTATCATAATTTAAATAATTTCAAAATAAAATAAATTGGTACTTGTTTGTTATTTATTCTCCACCAAGCCAAATAAAATTTATTAACCCGATGGTGAGTCTATAGTCAAAAGCAGTGTAATTTAAAATATAAATATTTTACATATAGATTAGTCTAGTATGTGATCTATTTATGAAAAAATGGTAAATACTTCTTACAATAATATTTTTAGGCTTGTTGCTATATTGTAGATAAATGTAATTGTAAGTACAACCTATCTTATGTATTATGTTTTGATATTTAATAATATACAAGTGCATCCTTATAACAAATATTTATTCTTAAAAATTGTGCGTAAATTTCACACATTAAAAAAAAATAAATAATTATTAACTTAACCAGTTTTACTATCATAAAAACTAATTTGCATATGCAATTTATATTACTTAAATAGATATTTGATAACATGTGGCCAAGATGGAGATATAAGAATATGGGATGGTTTTGATGATGGTGATCCAACTGAAAAATGTGTTGGTAGTGAAGCATTTGCCGTACACCAATCAGTAATATTAATTACTATAATAATTTTAATTTAATTAAAATCATAATATTTAAAATTTTCTCTTTATTTTCACATGTCATTTTTTATATAATATTAAATTTAAATTATTTTTAGGGAGATTTGTTATATGTTGGTGATGATCACCATACACTTCAAGTATACACATTTCCAAAAGCAGAGCTAATAGATACATTAACTCGATTTACTGCTTCAGTCTGTTGTTTAGATTCATCTAAGGATGGCAAACTAATTGCTGCTGGTGCATGGTAATGTATTATATAAATCAAAAAAAAAAAATAATAATATTTGTATAATCATATTTTATTTTATTTTAGTGATTCATCTATTCAAGTTGTAAATAAAGATACTAAAAGTGTATTGAATTTTGATGGTCATAAAAGTCCGATTTTATCTATTAAATTTGATCCATTATCTGATTTTTTGGTAAAAAAAATAATTCTCCAGTTATTTATACTTAAATTAATATTTTAAAAATAATAACTTAAAAATGTTTACACTGTATAGGTATCATCAAGTTGTGATGGAACTGTAAAAATATGGAGTATAGAAAAAAAATCTGTTGTAAAAGAATGGACTAATGTGATTCCAGTTAGCAATGCATTTCAGCATTCTAAAATTAAATGTACACCTGCCTGGGATCCTATAGATGGAAATTTATTAGCTATACCTTTTGGTAAAGAAATAAAATTTTTCCAAAGAGGTTTGTGGAGAGAACTTTACACAGTACATGACTATCGATTATCTGAACAAGTAATGGCATTCAAATATTTTTTATCGTGTCTTTGAACAAGCTTTGATAAAAATTTAACTACTTTAGCCTGACAATTATTTGCTATAATATAATGTTATTCCAGGATATCACTGTTATGAGTTGGTCAAAATGTGGTAGATACATAGCTGCTGGGACAAACATAGGATTTATTTTGGTGTGGAACGTTTCATCTCAAGTAATTGTATTACATGCAAAATGTAAGGAACGATATTCTATAAGAAGTTTAGTCTGGTGCCCTAAAAATGGTGAACACATATTAGCCTATTGTGATGATCATGGTCAATTAGGTTTGGTTGAAAATGCTAATTCAGACGATTTTAATATATATTCAGTAAGTTTTTGCAATTATTAATCTGATTTACTTGCAAAATAATAATTTTATTTAATTACTATTAATATTTAATGATATGAATATAATTGATCAATAGCGTATTTTCATTTTATGATTCAAATGAATATTAGTACATACACTTATTATAAATAAGTGTGTTATTATGTTATAATATAGTGAGTGGTAAACCCCATTTAAATTATTAATTATGACCTTATTTTTCCTTTAGACTAATGATGAACAAAACATATTAATGACAGATGAAGAGTCTGGGGATAATGTTATATCATTAGAACAAATCAAACTTGAAGCTGAAGCTGAACTTTCTAAGCAAAGAGGAGGTTTATCTTTAAATAATGTTGATGGCTTAGAAATTGATGACGACAACAGCAATTTGTCTTCTAAATGTATTCCTCCTACTGTTAGTTTTAGTGTGGATCTACAAAGTCCATTTCAACCTTGTTCAACACCTGTTCATCTACAAAGGCGCTTCATGGTAATCATTAATAATATCTAACTTATTACAAGTATAAAGTTATAAGTTAATTTTATTTTTTTGCTCATTAATAACTTATAAATTTTTAAGGTTTTTAATGATGTTGGATATGCACGACAAACTAATACTGTTGATGAAAATGTAATTGATGTAGATTTTCATGATAACACTATCCATCATGCTTTTCGTATCAAAAATGTTTTAGGGCATACTATCGCTGCTCTATGTCAAGAAGCATTAGTTTTAGGTTGTGAATCTCAAGATACAACACCTAGGTATTTAAAAAATATATATATTAACTTTTTATAAATATTAAATTTATTTATAACAATTCAAATAGCAAATTAGTTTGTGTATTACTGAATTCATGGGATGGTAAACGTGAATGGACTGTTGATTTACCTGATGAAGATGATATATGTGGTTTAGCAGTTACTGCTGATTGGATTGCAGTAGCTTCAGTATCACGTCTATTAAGATTATTCACTCTTGGTGGTGGTCAAAGAGAGATAATATCTATCCCTGGACCTATAGTAGCTATAAATGGATCCAGAGACCGTTTAGTTGTTGTGCATCATTGTGGTGCCCGTATGTATTAACTACTTTATAGAACAGTAAAATATATAGTATAAAATTGTTTTTTAAATTTTTGTTTAGCTATACCCGGTGAACAAAATTTACGATATTGTGTGTACAAAATTGATAGCCGCGTTGAAGCCATTTGTTCTGGATATGTTCCATTGCTTCCAAAATCAACTCTTAGATGGGTTGGTTTTTCTGATTATGGATCTTTGTGTATTCTAGATTCTGCCGGAACCTTACGAATGTTAATTAAATCCTATTGGAGTCCTTTATGTTGTGTAGATAATACGGTAATATTTAATTAACTAATAATTATATTTTTATTAATAAATAAAAACCTCTTAGTGGAATGACACAACAAATCATTATTTTGTTATTGGAGTCAATGAAGCACGTCAAGATATACGATGTATTCTTTGTAAAGGTTCTTATTATCCTTCAACAACGCCTCATCCTTTTTTGAATGAAATACCATGGCAGGTTAATATTTTCATTATTTGAATATTTAATTCAAATATTAAATATTTTATTATTGTTTTAGATTCCATTATGTGATCTTAATCAAGAAAAAGGTGAATTAGAAGAAAAATTTTGGAGATCAAATATAGCTTTATCAATTTTACCCGAAGAAGATGGACTACAGTATGATAAAGAATTAAAAACAACATTTTTAAAATTGTTTGCTGTATGTATTAAATTAATTTAGTAATTAACTCTTTATTGAATCATTTATATTAATACAATTAATAAATTCAACTCTTACAATTTTATTTAGATGGCGTGTAAGAGTGGTCATGACATGAGAGCATTAGAGCTTTGTAAACTCATAAGATCTGAACAATATTTAAATTTAGCCCTGAAGTATGCTATGCGGGTTGGAAACAGTAGTTTAGCAACAAAAATTACAACAATCATAGAAAATGAAACAAATGTAGATGATGAACCAAAACCAGTAACATATTCAGAATTATTTGATGGTCCATCAACTTCATATAAGTGAGTTGTACAATTTTATCATTATTTTATATAAAATATTAATAAAATTATTTTGATTAATATTTTATAATTTTTATGACTAAGTTAAGTATTAAATATACAAAACAAATAAATTCAATTATTTAAATTTATGTATTATTTCATAGATTTTGTTATATAATTAAGATTTTACACAAAATTATAAATTAATTAATTACCATTTAATATCAGTAAAAATGATTATTTTATTTTTATAATTTCATCTATTACATATTTAATTAAGAGGACACCATACCCGCATGCGTTGTCTCCGTCTTATAAGTACGTAACATAGAAAATTTGCGCTCAGCAGATCACGTTTATCTCCTTTAGTTTAAAAATTAGAATGGATCGTTTTTAAGTGAGATGAGCATTTTTAATATACGCATAACATGTTAAAAATTTGAAAAATTGTAAAACACAAACATACAAACACAGATAATGTTCTTACCATCAAGTTTCATAATATGTCGATTCGCTCTAATTTTTAAACTAAGGGAGCCGCCAAACATGATCTGCTTAGCTTAAATTTGCTATGCTACATACTTGTAAGACTGAGACAACAGATGCAAGTTTGGCATCCTCATAATATGTTGATTTTTATAAAAAATCTAAATTAAAAAAAAATGTCCTCGATAAAAAATCTTTTAAATTTATATGTACACATGACTTATTAATTATAGTTGCATTACCTTTTTATCATAATTATTATTACAAAGTAATTTGTTTAAATTTTATAGCAAGAATACAAATTGTATTTCACAACAATCGCAAGATTTATTTTCTGAAAAATATACTTCAAATCATAGTGAAGACAATAATAAAGGTAAGATTTAAATTTTATTAGTTATTACTAGGGCTCGGATTTAAATGTATTTATGAAACCAAAAGATGTATTTACGTTAGTAAAATATGTACATAAATAGATGCTAAAAAAAATCAAAATATGTATTTTACTAATATGATTTATTTATTAATATTTAATTATACAATATATCCATGAGTTTCTAATGAAACAAATTATATTTCAAATAGAAAAATTATTTTTAAAAAAAGGTGTTACAAATTATTATAAAATATAAATAAAAAAAACTAAAAAAATTTTAATTATCTTGATTACTATTTATGATAACAGCCATTTTTAAATTTTGAAATTTTGAAATTCTAAAGATCTTCGATTTGGTCGTAAAATTTCCTTATACCAACTAAATGATCTTTCGGCTTCCACTGATGTTATTGGATAGTATTGCATTTTGACTATGTCTGAAGGAGTAAGTTATATCTACCGTAGATTAAGTTCAATAATTGGTATTATTTTGTTACTATTTTATACTTTTGAAAATATGGGAAATTGTCTGTATTGAAAAATACAATTGTATATAATTAATAATTATTAAAAAATCGTAAATGAACAAATTGTCAAAATATGTAGGAAAAAATTAAATTATTGAGAAATATGTAAAAACACTTATGGCAAAATATGTAAAATAAAATATAGTTCATTTTATTGGAAATCCCTTGAAACAAATTTATTACTTACCTAAATTAATTTATCAAGTCACAGTAAAAATATCTATTTACATATAAATCCGAACCCTAGTTATTACTCATGAGTTACAATTAATTGTATACACTCATTTTTAAATTATGATTCAATAATCAGATAATATAAATAGTATTGGTCTCACTTCACTCACTTTTGTTCAGGTCATTGTAATATTCATATATCAATTTTGAAAACCGTGATAAATTGTTTTATACTTAAAATAGTAATATCAATTCTAAACAAAACTTTGTAAAAATATTTAACAAGTTTTTACTTCCTCTTAGGGTCACAATTTGGAAATTAAAAAAAATATATTATATGTTAAAAATAATGTAACACAATTATAATTTAAAAAATTTTGGTTCTTGACATTTTTAGAATCATCAAGTATTTTGTCAGTTTTAAAAAAGAAACAAGAATCTGAACTGATGAATGAATCCAATGATATTGATCGAGCTTTTAATCCGTTTAAAAAAAAAACTGGTGAACAAGCTAATATTTCATTTGGTACTCTTTCACCATTAGATCAAGTAAATTACTTTTTATTATGTAAATTATATTTTAACATAGAGTTTAAACATATTTTGTATTTATTTAATTTTAAATGATTTTAGACAATTGAGCCTTCAAGTGACAATAAAAGAAAATCTGATTTAAATGACAGTTACGAAGGTATAGAGTCAACAAACAAATCAAAAAAACCCAAAGGAGTTTCAAAGTTATCATCTTTTATTTTTAAAAAATAATTTATACTTTTATAACACTTTATAATTATTTTTTTTTCTAAATATGTGATTTTTGTAAATATTATATCCTAAATAAATTTAAGTTAAATTGTATTTTATTAATTTTGTTTTTTGTTTACTAATATAAAAAATAGAAATGTATGTGAATAATGAATCCTTCAGCCACTATTTTATGGTACCTTGACCCCTTGCACATGTTATTTTGTTACCTTAGGAATAAACTTTAGTGGTGGTAGAAAATAATCAATAACTCATATCAACCCTTCTTTAGTTTTTAAATGTTCTATAAATTATATCTACTGCACTCCAAACTAGTAAACTTGATAATGTGTAGAACTATTAAAACAGTATGGAATTTAAAATAACTAAATGCTTATCAAGATTTAAAGATGAATTACCACCGATCAATAGACCAACTCGTTCAACTAGTTCTAAAGTAATTAAGGTAAACACTAAACATATTAATAAATATATTTTGTATAAAAAAAAAATCATTTCTAATAATATTTATACATATTCTGTATATATTTTTTTAGAACCTTCCAACTTCAATTGAACAAACTGAACTATTTAATAAAATTGATCCATTAATATTGGTTGCTCAATACGAAAGAGATATCAAACGAATAAAAATGAATCACAACCAAATGTTAGAAGAACTTTATAAAGAATTAGAAATATTAAGGTCCAAAAATCGAGGTACTCTAAGAATTATTCACAGTAAATTGTTTTGATTAAGTTAATTTTAAATTTATTATTATTTAGACCTTTTAGATGAACTGATTATAATGAATGGTGGGAACTATTGTTGCAAGCATTTAGAAAATTTGAGTCTAGAAATTTTAAAGTCTAATACTAATGATAATCAAAAACAACTGAGTGATATACTAAACAGTGCTAAAATTCATCAGATATCTATTGAAGACAGAAAAAATGATAATAATTACAAGTAAAAGATTATTTTTTATTTTATTTTGTGATATATATTTATTTTTATTGGTAATGCTGAGCTTATTTAAAAATTTTAAGTACAGAATAATATTTTATTTTATTCTGTGGTTTAAGAATTTTAAAATTATTATTTTAATTTTTATATAGTAAATAAAGCAACTACTCAATATTTATTTATTGATCCAACTGTCACTTGCCCAATACCTACTGGCTACTTTAAATAGTTCAAATGTACTATGTCATAGTGGATACCTACTTAGCATTATTGGTTTTTATCAATTTAGACTTTTAGTCAAAATAAAAAAACAATTTAAGATACTCGCATATTCTCTAATATATACATAAATATTATTAGTTTACTATTTCAAAATTAAAATGTATGTTAATATTTAGAATATAAAATTAATTTATTGCATTTATGATTTTTATTTTTTAGTGTAAATTTAATGACTCATAAGTATTTTAAATTAATGATAACAAACTTTTTGTAGCTATAAAAAAGAACTGCCTGAATTAATAGCTGTAGGAAATAAGTTCATAAGTAAAGACATTGAGAATAAATCAAATTTACTTTTGCAAGATCAATTAAATAAAAGCAATAAACTGATTGATGTACTTCGGCAAGAAAATATTCAACAAAAGGCAGAGGTAAATTTTATGAATATAAAATAGCATGATATAAAATTATTTTATTCTGTAATAATATATAATTGGCTAAATAGTATATCAACTGAAATACTGAATTAAAAAGAATTCTATCTATAATAGAAACTTTTAAATATACCAACTTTTTAATGTATATCATATATTGACTTAAAAGTTATATTTTGTTTTATTTATGTTAAGGTTAACATAAATATAATATGTTGAGTAACAAATTAATTTATTTTATTCTTTTAACAGCTAAATTCATTAAATTCGGTATTAAATAAAAGATTGAACATTTCTGGTATTGGATTGGATAATAGCTTGATCAGAACAAACTTGAATTCTAACAAAAGATTTCTATCTACATTGTCTCATCCTGCTATTTCTTACATGGATATTATAAGTTCAGAGTAAATATAAGTTCAATAATAATATATTTTATAATATGATTTTAAAGTTTGATGAAAGGTAGTACTAGTATTAATTGAGAGTTAATTATTAATTATTATATAATATGCACTTTCTAAACGTTACTTGCTTATTTTGACTCAAAATAGTAAATTTAACTATGAATTATAATGATTTTGTTTTGTTAATTTTTAGGGAAAATTTACAATCAGTGTCTAGAAATGAATAATTTGCATAAAAATAAAACATTGTGTTTACTCACATACTTACTTGTAATATGTACATATACAAGTTATCTATTTAATATTTATATATTTAAACACAGTTTTAGGAAATCATAATTAGATGATAAAACATATTTGTTAATATTATACTTTTAGAATAATATTAAATCATAACTATATAAGTACATATATAATATGTTACCTTACCAAATATTTTTGTAATTATTAATTATACTAAATGTCTATTTATAAAATATATTATCACAAAATAATGAGCTATAGTAGTGAATTATAGTTATAACTATTTTTTATATCAATTATTATTTTTATTTAGCTATATCTTGTGCCTATTAGCATTACTAACATTTGTTTCTAATGGAACATGAATAAATTTAATAATTTATGTATCTTTGTATGTTTAATTATGTGGAATATTAGTATGGGCATAGATTAAATATACTACAGATAAAGTAAACAGTCAAAAAATAAAACTTATATTTTATTAGTTATAATATATAAGATTTATTAGATAAAATATTTTGTTATAAATCACAGACATTTAACATTTTAATAAATATATTATAAAATTATTGCTATAATAGGTAATATTATATAAATATAAATAATTTAATAAATTTATGTCATAAGCCAGTATACTGATGATGAGAACTAGAACTATTTAAATCAACTACAGAATTTTGAGCCATCAGACAACTTAAATTTAACCATGATAGTTTTCCGCTATAACTTTGGTTATATTGTTCGCTAAAAAAAAGGTATTTATATTAATGAGAGTGTTAATAAATTATATAAGTAGAACTAGTAGAAGCAAAATGAAAATACCTGAAAAATGGTACAAGATTAACCAAGTTATACTTATTAGGAGAATTGGCCAATATTCGGTTTATTGTAATCAAAAAATTCATTATCTGTCTTAGATAAACTTGTAACTTTTTTCGTCGCTCTTCAACAAAGTTGGCACCCTTCAAAATATAAAATTTATTACTTGAGTATTTAGGTTTAATTAAATGTTTTAAATCTTTAATATAAATAAAAAAATTTACAATATTAGTAAAATGACAAATAATAAATATAATATGTAAGTCTCTAAGATAATCATTATCCAGGCACGCATAGAGAAAAAATTGTAATGTAAGGAGAGGTCGTAAAAAAAAATATTAATTAATCTTACATAGTAATGTTAAAAAAAATAATTTAAAAATATTTTAGGTTGAAGGGTTGAATCCAAAACTTGGGGGGCATATACATGCCAATTGTTATAAAATGTTATGTATACTAGAGTTACTATTATTATTTGATATATTTCATTATATTTTTTTGTAAAAAGAACTTTACTTCATCTTATAAATTATTATACCTTATTTCCAATAGTTTTTTTAGGTGGCAATGAAATTGTTGACACTACATTATATTGTTTTTTTAATTGTTTGTGAAATTCTGTAAACTGTGAATATCTCCGGTAAACATTCCATTCTTCATTAAGAATGCGTACATGGATCTATTAAAATAAACTAATTAGTACTAACATTTTAAACAATTGTCAATAAATTAAAACTCATTTTATGCATTCACACACCTGGTATACATGATGTGGGTCATTAATTCGTCCAACTAAAAATGCAGATGGAACCCATAAGTGTATGTTTGTGTGCGGTATTTCGTCTGAAGGCAATGGTCCTCTCAACGATACCAATTCTGTTCTTAGTTTAGTAATACACTGATCTTTTGCTATAATTTGGTTGTTTAAACGGCCATTTAATTCAATCAATTCACTGTGCATTTCGGCAACCTAATTATTTAATAATTTCAAGTTTATATAGTGACTATTTAATTGATGTAGGTAATAAAAATAATTACAAACTTGAATTAATTTTTGTTGATATAATTTAGCTTCCTCGCTTTCATTTTCATCTTGTTTCATTAACTGTACAGCACTAACATATTTCCTTAATTGATGTTTTAATAAGTCATTTTCACTGTGAAAAAAAAATAAAGTCAATGTATTGATTAAAAAATTATATTATATCAAAAGATTGCATAAATTTATATTTTCTACTTACCGAGTTAAATCAGTGATTTTAGTTGTAAGTCCATTTATGTTTCCCTGATATTGTTTTTCCAAAATTAACAATTGATCTCTTGATTCATCAAATCTATGTAAACTATTACTATCTTCATTTGAACCCATAGATTTACTTTCATCATCTTAAAAAAATATATATTATTTTATAGTATTTTTAAGTATTACATGTTGGAAAATAGTCACCATAATAGTGCAATACAAACAAATTAAAACATTTATTATTAATTTGTACTCATTAGTGGATAAATATTAAAAATGTAATTAATCAAGTACCTGTGTCACAAGGAGGACTTAATGAAGATACTGGCACAAAAACTTCATAAGAGTCAGAATTTTCATTGATAGTACTTAATTTTTTCAACCTTCAAAGTGATAAACATTACAAGACTATTACATTATAATTAATATACAAAATAACAACATTTATTCAACACACATCTTATAACAGTAAAAAGTAAAGTATATAGCTATATTGTCTGTCTTGACATGCTAAAAAATTGAGCTTGGCCTAATTCTGGAAATTTCAGGGTAGATTGTGGTTAGTGAATACTATGATTAGATTGGCCAACCCAAATAAGTTAAAAAGCACACAAAAATACAAAATGATAGATGTCATAATACTTATAAGTGTGAATTCGGCTTAATAATAAATACTGTTATAAATTAATTATTCTCACTACAATATTACCTATTTTCCAACTCTTTTTCAGTTGATGGCAAATCTTCAAACTCTCCAATAAAATAACCAGTCTAAAATTTAAGCCATAAAATGCATCAACACAGTTTAATATAAGTAATATAAATCTTACAATAGTATCATATGAAGTTATTGATATAGCTGCAGCTTCATCACCAACAGCTAATAAAACATCATTGTCCGATTTTACTTCTTCAGCTGTTTGGATATCATCTTCACTTTGATCAAAATTTATTACATTTGCTTTGATTTTTTTGATTTTTCCACTATTTTCTTTTTTTAATATTAAATTGGTATCTATAATATAAAATGTAATAAATAAAATAAAACTCATCAATTAAATATAATTTTTAACTTTTGCTGTTAACTGTGAAAGATCACATTTTATGTTCAAACCATAAATAATATACTGTTTGTAAGGGAAAGGAAAACAAACATTTTTTCAACATTAATCTATTCAAGATTTTCAAGGAAGAAATTGGAGCATATTGATATATATCAGTTCAAAATTAAGCATTCAAGAAGTTACATGTGTAATGTACCAACAAAATATACCTACCCGTATTGAACTCAGACCTTGATATGGTAGGTAACCACTACATATCAAATTTTTCTCCTAGAAAATCTTGATTGTCTATGATTAAATTATCAGAATAGAAGAAAAAATAATATTTGTAGAAATGAAATAGATAATGAGTAAAAGTTAAAAATAAAAATATTACCTCCATAAATTATTGGTTCATTGACTGTGAAATCTAAGACATCTTTATTGAATTCGAGCTTATCTATTGTCAAAGCAAATACTATTGATGATAAACCTAAAAAAAAAAAGACAATGTTTTAAACTGTATAATGCATTACAATATAATTTTAAATAAAATGTATATGGCATGATACCAACCAGCAGCAGTGATGGGCAATATTGAATTTTTTTCTGTATTACTCATAAAAGCCCATTTTTCATAAAATCGATTGATTAGATTTTCATTGTTAATACACAAATGCATGTACTTTTCTAAGCACCGTTCATTAATAGATGCTCTTAACCAAGCTTTACCTCGACCATAATCATTTTTGATGTTTGATAGCAATTCAAATCGTTGTATTTCTGGTTCGTTTAATATTTCTTTAACAAAACACCAAAATGGAATAAGGCGATTTTGACTTTTGTCTCCATCTGAAAGACCAGTAACGATTTTTGTCACTCGTCGTTTCAACAATGAACTTCTAAAACCATGATACAATAAAGGTGTATACAACCTTAGTGAAAGTAACATTTTCATAATTCTTACTTGTCCTCTGTATTAATTGATTTCAACCCATGACTCAATATGGCTTCAATGCATTGACACAAATTGGAGACTTCCTGATCAGATTCAGTTGCTATTTCAGAAGAACTGCCAAATCGTTTTTGACAGTGTTTCACAGAGTTGAGAAGATTTTTTTGTAATCTTTCACACTTGCCAGCCTCACTTGTATTCACATGAGCCATTAAGACACTGCAATCGAATCAATAGCTTAAAATACCATTTAGTACTCCCTAATTATATTAAATTAGTTGAAAAGCACAAATACCTATTGGTGACAAATAGACAAATTGAAATCGTAAGGGTCTTACAAAATATAACAAATTGTAGATGATCATTCAAAAACTGATTTCTTGATGAATATATCTGGTGTTAAGTGACCTGCTCATCAAGATATTTTCACCAACATGCAAACCGAACCAAATATTATCATACAATAAAATTTAAAATACAAAAATGTATAATATCTAGTTTTATTATTTATTTAATATTAATTACGTTATTTTTCTGAAGATAGTTCAATAATTACTAACTAGTAACTACACTATCTATATTTACAACTGATAAAAAATTAAAATGTAATTAGGTGTAATAATATGTTTTTTATGTCAACGGACCTACCAACTAATATGATTATCCAAAGAACAGTTGTGTATTTGAATTTGATACTTGATAGTTGATATATTGTAATTGTATCACAAAAAAATTCTAGTTACTGTACTACTGTGTACTACTTGTATGTTGTAGTTCCGGTAGTCGTCTACTGTTTTGAAGTCAAGGTTTGACCATTGAATAATATTATTCTGTGATTTGACGTTTGTAGATAAAAGTAATACAGGTTGTCTCGATAAGCTATCACATTACGAGCTACAATAACCACGATTATAAAGAATATATATTATATTATAATGTATTATAACATTATATCATAATAATAGTGACAATAATACAGTATTTCAGTAATACTAAACAAATAACATGCCACATGGCTTCGGATTGACAACACGATGTATTGATATCAATACACCTTGCTTGAGAATTTAATATTTTTACAATCATTCATCAATTATTATTCAATTATATAAAAAAATTATTGATAACATAATTTATTTATCATTTCACCATATCGGAATGAGAAAAGTATTTAATATAATAATAGTTTAATGTCTAATGCAGGGATGGCCAACCCGCGGCCCGCGACATATATCAAATATTTACAAAAAAAAATATTTTTGCGCCGATAGAATATTCTGGAATGCCCGTGCAACGCGGTATCTGTATTATTAACAACGTAATCGCAACAAAAGTAATAATTCTAATCTAAATAATAATATAATTTATTAATATAATAATATAAATAATAATTTTTTTCGAAAATGAAATTCGCCAAAGATAAATCACCCACAAACCTAACAGATGAAAACCTGCAACATCAATTACGGTGTGCAAATACAAGTATTTCTATTGATTTGAAAAAGCTTAGTGAACGAGTTGAGAAACAAATATCTCACTAAATAGTAATGTTTTTTGTATTAAATACTTTTATTATAACTTTTATATATTTTAATTTTTTTTTAAATTCTTTTATATTTTTATATGTGGCCTAATTTTGAATAAAATATGTGATTACTTATATTAATATTTTGGCTGATGACCTTTTTTTTTGGCAACCCTATATGTGGCCCGCAAGATTGTGATGTATTTACAAAGTGGCCCGCAAGATCATTTGGGTTGGCCATCCCTGGTCTAATGATTAGGTATATCAATAGTATTCTGTTTTTCTTAAAATGTTTAAGCCTTTTGGTAAAAAATATATTGTAATAGTTCGTTAGTTCGTTATACTCTCAGAACAGAACATGAGTACATGACGGACGTAGATTCATTTTGCGTTTGCGTCCGCATCAGCGACGGCATCCGCGGTTAGCTTACACAAAAAGTGGAATATGAATGCGTTTTCTTTGCATTTTATAAATGATTAGCTTTCGAGTTTAACCTACCACCTAAACATTAAACATTGTAAATAGGTTCATAGTATAAATTGATAACCAATATCTTTATATATTATATTGGAAATGCTATTACGTATAGTAAAATTTATAAAATACGTGAGAGTTTTTTAGTCCTCACGATTGTTTTTAAATTATAACAAAATAATTAACATCGTTATTCATAAATCATAATTATTCATTAAAATATGTAATTTCTTTCAAATCTTACCTTCAAATATTTATTAAAAATTTTGCGAATTATATTTTTTAGGTTATTTTTAATTCACTATAAACTATTTAATATTTATGAGGATCATTATATTCAATTTCAAACTTTAGCTATAACAACTAGTTATAGATTTTATAAATGTTTACTACAAAATTGAAAATACGTACATAAGTAGTTGATACATTTTTGCGATTTTGACGAATTTTGTTAAAAATTCAAATTCAATTTTAAAAACATTGTGCATATGTATTCTTATACAGATATAAAAACAACTTATGTAGGATCTTGTATTAAATTTTCAAGAACTTTGACCTAACGAAAAATTTTTTATCGTAATTTGTTGAAAAAAAAAATTGAAAATGTCTGTAATACCTAACTTAAAAAGAGTCAAAATATTAGAAAATTATACATGAATGATAAATTAAATCTAAACATAATCTAAAAAACAAAATCGATTTTGTAAAAAAAACTGGTTTTGTCATAAACCTCATATACTTAGTATAAGGTCTATAGGGTTTTGTGAAAAAAAATGCCCGTTTTTTCTTAATTTTTGTTTGTTTTTTTTAAATTTTTTTCGATTATTTTGAAAATTTGTGGGAATTCTGGCCTCTCTATACTATATATATAGTACTAATTAGATCCAATTAGCTATCAAACACCATCCTCAAAATTTAAACATTTTTTCTATTATAAAAATTGTCTTCAGAGTTCAGACACGAAAATAAATAAACATTCGGACTCTACAGTCCGCTTAGAATCGAATACAATTTTTGATTAATAATTTCCAAATTAATAATCGTAGGTCTATATGCTTCTACAAGTTCTACAAAAAATATTATATAATAAGAATATATTAGCATAATGAATTATTAAAATATAATAGTACCTAATTAGTAGGTATCTGCATTATAATATATTAATAATGTGATAATACTATTACTTAATACTTTCTATTTAGACATTTTTAAAAAGAAAATCAATTCATTTACTTTTATACTTAGATTTGAAAATAAATATTAAAAGTAGGTACCTATACGAGTAATCGATAAAATAATGTTGAAGGTGATCCATATTTAAGTATTTAAAACCTATATTGGCTATATTCATTATTATTTATTTAAAAAATATCTAAACTTTTTAAAATATATTTTTTATACAATAAATATTAAATTTATAAATGAAATTAGTAATACAAAACATTTTAACTATGCAGTTAGTGCATTACAATAAAATAACATATCTGGAATTTAGTGCCGTATACAGGAATTTTCATTGGGGTAGGAGATATATACCCCAAAAAACTAACTAATTTTCGCAAAAAAATATTGATAACATAAAGTATATACATATTATATAAAAAAAAGGTCATACTCATGAGGGAGTCCATCCCCATAACCTTCCTTTGTAAAAATTTAATTTAATTTTAATAAAGGCATACACTTATCTATTAAAATTTACGATTCTAGTTGTTTAATTTAATATGCTATTGATATTGGTAAACATTTTTATTTTACGGGTTTGTTTTGCCACGCAGGTATTTGAACATCATATTCGTTTTCATTCATCAACTGAAATATACTTTCAATCGAACACGTGTTCAAAAAATAATTGTATATAGTAAATAAACTAAATGTTGTTAATTTATCATTATGACGGTCAGTTGTCATAAAAGTTTTCGATATCGATCTTTTAAAAAGTATTTAACGTCTATCGATGGATAATTTCCATACACGAATAAAATCAGTGGCGTATTTACAACTCATTTTTTGGAGGGAGGGGAAAAGTTTATTACATTATATATATATATATATTTATTATTTTAATGTATGTTTATTTGTATATAAATATAGACAATACAGTCAAATCAAGCGTTCTGTTCTTATTATTTATTAATAATCATAAATCCCTGGGAAGTGGACCCCCCCTCCCCCGTAAATACACCACTGAATAAAATAATAATTCAAAAAGGATCGTGTCCAATTTGTTATAGTAATAGCATTGACTTTAAATATTCTTTATTTCTTTGTAATCTATATATTTTATAATCAATGGTACCTAATAGGTAGGTACGTGTGCCGTACTCGATGAATACGAATTGCAATAATTGCATTAAAATCGCGGTGATTGAATATTGCGTGCCAGGAAATTGCCCGTCTATCTCTGTATACACAACCACGTTGGTGAAGAACATTGATCTACAAAAAAAAAAGTTATAGTAATGTTGTATAATGTTCATAAATCTTCACAACGCACAAGCACACAGCGAAAACGTATCGACAACAGTTGGCAGTTGCCATTTGTGAATAAACACGTACACACAACGACATAACAATCACATATTAAAATATGGGACATTTGTGATTAACCAACCATTTTTGTTATCTCAATGTTATCGTGCGTATACGGGGCTCGGGCAGTTGGACCCCGTGATAACAAGCAGATTTTTTATCACGAAATTTTCATGGAAGAAACGCAAAAATCGGGTCCAACTGAAAATGCAGAAATACCAACAGTGAAATGTAAAAATTCCCAAATAATTCCCAAATTTATGTATTTTAAAACTCAAATATTATTGTACAATTATTGTACAATTATTGTAAAATTCAAATTTATGTATTTTAAAATTCAAATATTATTGTATAATTCGTAAATTGAAAAATATTTCGTTTACGAAGTGTTTTACGGGAAAACCGAGAGAGATAGGACGAAAGTCGTGAGACATAAAATTGATCCCCATAACCAGCTTCATAAGTTGTATGCTTTTGATTTTTCGAAAAACCGTTAATAAGGATTTTTAAACGTCGTACTTAGGTCGAACGATTTTTGAAAACCCAAAATTTGAAATAACGAGTTTTTGGAAAAATGAAAAACTGATTCTGGTTTGGAATTACATGTACAACATTTTAACTTCTGTGATAAATTGTCGTTGGACCACCAGGTGACCTAGGAAAAGCGAATGAAAATTGAAAATTTCGAAAAATGAAAAAGCTCTAAGTTACACTGTGTAACAAATGTAACAAAAAATATATATTTTATAATATTACTCAGTCAACCTTTTTATTCATAAGAGATACTATAAAGTTGTCAATGACCCACACCCACTTAAACCCAAATGACCAAAAATAGTATGTTGTGATCTTATACTGGTGAATCTGTGTAGTGTGTAACACAAAATTCATAACAATTTTGATTATGTCTTATATGACAAAAAATGTATGTGTTTGTACTCTTTTATAATATGTTGGATTTGATGCAATGCAATTAATTTAATATTCATTAACAATTATTTGTGATTTTTTTTTTATCGTTTTTTAATGCAGTTTCAAAAACATACATACATATTAATATCAGTAGTAAACTCAACATAATTTATAAAGCATAGATAAATCTTAGAAATAGCATTTACTTGGTTAAAATCTATAAATATTTAATGTATAAGTTAATATACACATCAGTTATAAGTTATGGATAAATTATAAAACTGTTATTTTATATATCTATTAAACATTATATTGCCCAAATATAAATATATATGTTATATTTTGCTTTTGTTTGTCATTAAATAAGAAATTAAATTTAATGACTTAATTTTAATTTATATATTAAAAAGTATAAGTTGTAAATTTGTAAGGTCTGAATACAAAACAGTTTGTTAAAAGAATGTAAATATCCATAATACTAGAAGTCACTATTTCAATTTTTTTGTTTTTATAGATGAAATTTGATTTAAATAGTGTAAAAATAATAATAAAATTAATTAGTTTGTTGACACATTAAAAAGTCAATAAATAAAAGCCTTTTACACCTTATAAGGAGTTAAAGTAAAAAAAAATAATATTAATTGTCACAATAATATTTGTATCAAGTTTTCTTTTATTTCATTTAAACCGACAAACTTTGTTTGATAATCAATTGTCAGATATTTATCAATAGAGTAATATTGACAGCTTGCTGGATAGCGATTAGTTTGTATGCGAACAACACATCTTTTTTGAGTAGTCCATGTTAGTCACTATTATATTAATTTATCTGGAATCTCTTCTTTGCAGACTATAACAATAAAACAAAATCATATAAATAAAACCATAAGCATACATTTTTTGATTATAAATGTAAAATAACCATCACCAATGTAGTATTTTTATTTGTTAATTATGATAACAATATTATAGAATATCTGGTTATTTAAAATGTTTAAACTATTGTGATAAAAATGAAAAATAAGTAAACAGGAACACTAAAATAGCAGACAGTTAACCAGATAGCAATTAATACAATACTGATTTTAAGTATACATTAAATGCATTTTGACAATGTATTATGTATATTGATTAAACATAAAAATTTATATTATTTCTTTCCTCTATAAGAAAGAGTAGAATATTATAAAATTGAATGTATTATTTAAATCTCTTATTTTGTATGTGTAACAATGCCTATAAATATCTAAAAATATTGTTTTGGGTTAAATTAAAACTTAAATAATTATGAACATAATTAATAGCAGTATCAAATTGCATTGATCCCCTGTGTTGCTATGGCTGTAATATACAGACTAATAAAATATAGATAGTATTCATAAAATAATTTTTATAATAGTAAAGTGACACACTATAGTAATTCAGATAATATGAACTCTTCTACCTTACCGGATAAACAATTATGTTAGTAGGAACAGTTTTTTCAGATGTTTTTCCAAACAGAATAATCTCCTTATTGGCCTGGATACATGTATACTTCAGTTAGTGTATCTTGCTAACTATAATTAGGAAAAAAAAAATTATATTAACTAAATAATTTTGAAAATTGTTTCAATAACTCAATATTATAATGAAATTTAATGTAAAATAGAAACCAATCTTTAATCAATATTATTAAAGCAAACATCTTTGTGTTATAGTTGTGTACCTAAAGTATATATACTTATATTATTTATTATTATCTATACTTGATATAGAAAAGTAAAAAAATAACAATATAGATATATACAACCTTTTTAATATTATAAAATAGTAATTCTATCACCATTTACTACTACTATAAAATTGATCAGCCAACAATTACAAAATCACAGGTATCAACCAACACCTGACTACAACTTTATAAGATAAATAATTATCTTGTCAGTGTATCTCTTAAGTTGTTTCAGATATGCTAATAGGTAATAAACCTTAAATGAGTACTACATTATAGGAACATTAGGAACACTATACAGAACTTACATGATTTAAGTTATGAAGATTTGAATATGAATGTTGTAGATAGCATGAATTTAACTTGTTTTTTGCAATGGTTTCAATTATTTATCGATACATTGTACCTAGAAAGTAAAAATAATTATACTGTTATACTGTTAATTAAATCTACATATTATGCAAACCGGTTGTTTCCAATGACTATAAGAATGACTGATGAAGACCACATCTAAAGAGAACTGTTTAAATCTGTAATTTGTATACTCTACAGGGTAAAGAACATATTATTTAATTATACAAAAACTAATTACTTAGAACGTAAATACTAAAAAGTAAAATTAAAAAAATACAAATTATCAAATTAACATATAATTATTATTTACGTAAAAATTGAACATAACCGCAATTGTTTATCAGACATTCGAAGTGGTAACCTTATAAAACTAAAACCATGGTTATACTAATTAATAATTCATTATCTTAATGTATAATATATGATAATATTGATAAAGCTAATTTTGTATTGTTTTTTGGCTTTTTTATGCTTTTTGAAAGTTATCTATTTAACTACTGAAAAATTCATTACACTGACCATTTAAATGGAATCTGCATAAAATTCTCTATCGATAAACTTTAGATTTCACCATTTATCATTCTTCTATGTGGGATTAACCTCATCTACAAACGAACAATGACAAATTTTTGAATAGAAAACATAATATTACACTTGTCATTTTGTAATTTACTATACCTATTGTTCAGCGTTAATACATTTTGAGACTTGTCATATTATTATTATACATTCACAACAATATACATTTATTTATAAGCATTTTTTAGGAGTATATATCGTTAATTTTGATGATTGAAATTCAAAGTTCATCAGTTATATGAACAATTATTGATACCTAGGTACCTAGTTGATATATAACACTGTTATATCCCGTTCCAGTCAGATCTTGTACGGTTGTTTAATTTATTGTTTGGTACCTAGTCGGTTCTTCTTAAGGAATGAAAATCAAATATCAACACAATTTTGGTTGATGAATTTAATTTATTGATTGCGAGTCGAATACTGAATAGTTAATTAAGTTTTACTTAATGAAGGATCATAAAATATAGTGTTAGAGTAAAACGACTTATTAAAAATTGTATGGCTTACGATCGAGTGATCGACTGACTGCGTCGTACATTTTAAAAATGATGGTCGTATCTCATATATACAACGAAATTGCTTATATAAACGAGGGGTATAAACATTAAATAAATGTATTATCGATGTGATTTGATGAAAAATTACTTCTAAATAAATTATTTTTTATGCTGATGGCGTAATTGCCAAACGTTGAAACGCGAACAAACCTAAAACGAGTAAAAAGTTCAAAAATATAATTCGTTAAATCGATATACGGGGGTATACCACAAAGAAACGTATGTGTATACAAAAAAACAAGTGATTCGATTTTCAACTATTTTCGCACCCCGATTACGGGGTAAATAATGATCCTAGGCATTTTGACCATAGAACCTTTATAACTCGTCATGGCATTTATAAGTCAGCACTCAAATTTCAAAAAGATTGAACAAAAACTCAATTTCAAAAAATTCAGAAAATACGTAAAATCTAAGTACCAAAAAAGAAAAAGAAAATCATAACTTTCCAACAAAACGTCCGATTTCTTTGGTTTTGGTACCGTTCGATTTTTGACAAAAATTTTTTAACGATGCGTAGAAAAAAATTGCTCTAACCACCCAAAGTCTAAGTGTTTCGTGGCAACAAAGTCCAAAAACTGCAAAATCCTAATTTCCTACGCCAAAAAGAGGGGTAAAAAAGGCTCCTACAGTTTCGACACAAGACGCCGATTTTGATCACCGATCTACAAAAAATCGAACCTGCGAATTTCAGAAACGTGGAACAAAAAATAAACATTTTTCAAAATATTCATGAGGGGGGCATAGGACCCTCCGACCACCGAAAGATTTTATGTAAAATAACTTAAAACAAAACTTTTGGTGAAGAAACTATGCCCCTACATCGAAACCCGGCCGAGTAACACTCGACTAAAAAACTCAAATTTCGGAATTCCAAAGCCCCAAAGTGGGGTAAAAACGGCTTTTACGGTCTCGACAAAAGATATCACTTTTAATCAGAATCCTCAAAAATACCAGAATATTGAGTTTCAGACACGTAGAACGACCACTAAGGTTTTTCAAAAATATATTTGGGGGGGGGGGGGGGTTAAAGGTACCCCAACTACAGGGTAATTTTTGGAGAGGCCTAACCATTGTTTAGGAACGTAACTTTTATAGCTGTAGAGACAATAGTTTTTTCGTAAAATTTTTTCAAAATTATAATATATCATATCATTGCCGCATGATTCTCGATATGATTTGATGAAAAACTATTTCTAAATAATATGTATACTTACCTAGTGTTTTACTAAATATGAATGCCTTCCTAAAATTTCACAATTTAATGCAAGTATACAGTACTAATAAGTAATAATAGTACTCATAGATAATGATGAAACACAGTACGAAATTAAGAATATTTACGCTTTTGAAAAGGTGTTTAAGGTCTACCTTTTGTAATTGTACGTATAATAAGTAATGTAGTTTTTTTATTTACATAGAATATTATATGACTTTGACGTTTGCGAATATATCGTATTTCTTACAAATTGTACCTAGTCGTAATTTTTCATAATTTTTTTGTTGCTTTTGGTAATTAAAATGTAGAAGATTCAGTATTATTATACCGTTTAGGGTAATGTTAAACTTTTATATAACTGAAAAATATAATTATTTACTTTGAAACCAGATTCATTAAAGAAATTGACCTAAGTACCTAATGTTGAATATGACGCAGACTTGCATTAAGTAAATAAAATAAATATTTAAAAAGTTTTATGTTATACAACATAACTTTTCTAAAACTTCGCATTTTACAACTCGTTATTTTAACACATGATATAATATGTTGTTATTATGATATTCATCCATAGATTTTGAGGTTCAACTTGAAGTACTAACTTTTTAATATTATAGTTCATAGTTGTATCGTTTCGAAATCTTCGAGGTTCAATGCAGTGACACCTTGAGATCAAATTTTTGTTCTCAAAAATGTTGAATTTTAATTTTAAAATTAAGAAATTGCTAAAACCAAATTTCCCGCCAATTTCCTTTTTTGAAAACTTTAAATTTAAATCACCACTTACCGTCTAAATAATTGAGTTGAAAAACCTTTAGTATTTGGAAGATTATCTAGGGACGCATCTGCGTCGATCATTGAAGATTTTATCTAGATGGGGCCAGTATTAAAGGGTTTAGTTTTGGAGTTAGATTTTTGAAAACGTAATAATAAATTGAATTTTTGGACAAAAATTCATAAAAAAATCAGAATTTGGACAGTTATATAATTATAAATGAGTCGACAGTTTTTAAATATTATGCAATAGTTTATGAGGAAAATAGAAAATAGCGAAAATATTGAATGTGCGGTAGGGTTGCCTATACAAAATACCTTCAAATCTGTATGCCAATTTAATAAAATACATAATGCGTTCACTATTTGAGGTGTACTGTATGACAAAATAATTTATAAAATAAATTGTATCATAGAGATAGAATAATAGAAGAATCAACCGACCAACCAATATTTTATTTTTAAAAAATAATTATAATGTATAGAACTTGCCTATATAAACCCCTTCTACTGATGAAAGAAATAAGGATCTGACAGCCTGGCTATAACTAATATTATTGAAATATAAACAAAACACAGATCACAAATGTCCATAAAACTTTTTGTGTTGTGTAAAAAACCTTAAAAATGTAATATAAGGATAATCATAATTCATAAGTCTTGATTTGTTTTTATAAGTATTATAAGTTTATACCTTGACATTTACCTATCAAATTTCAAAAAAAGAACAAACTTTTTCGTAGTTAAAAGTTGTCTTTCTTCTATTTTTAAGTTTTGGAAATTGTATACATGATTCTTCATAAGAAGTTATATAGCAAGTATATTATTATATTTTTATACATATAATGGCATTTTCAAATGCATTGTTTTTCCTGTAAAAATGAATTTAACCTACTGCTGTACTAATGCAATAGTAAAATTAATTACTTTATTCACAATGCCATCAAATCTACTTAGTAATAATGTAGGCTGATAGAACATCTTTGTTCATAATTGTTTTTCTGATATAATGATTTTATTTCATTGAATTTAAATGTCAGTACACCCATTATTAACCTATTGTACAGCAAAGCAACACCCACTTACTCAATTTTTTTATAGTTAGGATTAAAAATTGAAAGCAAAACAGTTTCTCATAAATAGTTCTTACTGCAACCAACAGATCTGAAAATGCTTAAATACAGTTTTTGTATAAACATTATAAGATTAATTTTAATAAGAAGAACATCACTTTTTAATTTTTAAGTAGTATTTAAAAAAAAATGTAATGGGTACGTTAGTTTATTAACTCTATAATTTATTTTAAAATCATCATTTTTGAAAAAATAAAGTATAATTTTTTACTGGTAGTTACTCACTTAATAATAATATAATTAAATAACAGTAAATTTTATAAATAAAATAATTCAATAACAATAAACTTAATAAATTACATAATTTAATAATAAAAGGAATATTATAATTTATAACATTGAACAATAACAGACCGCCTACAATAATAAGTACAATTAATTCCCCAGTTGAATAGTTTTTTGTAAGTGGACAAGTAGAAAATTAAATTTAAATGAATTACAATATTCACAGTATTTACAACATAGGTACTAAGGTCCAATTTGTTGTGGACATAGTCATGATTTTGGAGAACAGTCCTCTTCAAAAACATCAACAGATCATTGTTTCTGTTCAGTTACTGTACAGATTCTCTGATAATCCTTGTAGTATTTTTCTTTCAGATCTGGAAGTATAATTTCTAATTTAAAAAAGTAAATTTACATTTTTCAACCATAAACATAACAAATCATGTTTATTCAGAAAATAAAAATTATACAATTTCTGTGAGGTTATTTGTGTACTGTTGTAATTCTAAAAGAACTGATTTTCAACAATAGTCAATCTTTGAAAGACTGTCTTTCTGTTTATTATATAAAATAATCATTATTTAATAATAGGTATAATATTGTCAACAATAACAATAATTAAAAACAATTTGTTTTCATACACACCATTAAAAAGCAAAAATATCCAGTACACGATTTCTATTTATAATGATACATTTACATATAACTTAGTATTTGAAGTAATAAAAATTTCTCAAAATTAAAACTAATTTTTTTCATCAATGATTGACTAATAAGGGAATTGTTCAAATTTAGGTTGAAACCAGGTTAAGCTTTGAAGGCAATATGATAAATACGCACAGCAAATAAAAAACAATTTATATACTAGACTAAATACAAATATTGATGGAACTTACTAATTTTGTTATGAATTGTTGTTACACTGTTAATTATGTTAAACATGTACCTATCAACAAAACATAAAACACATAAGATAGAATACTAACATTTATAGGACAGTGTAACATAGAGACCACAGTGCAACTAAGACGATTAACAAAGAAAAAAAGGAAAATAATTTTAAAATAATATGTAATGATCTTATTGATAAATATAAAATATATGTAATTTATAACTTATTATGAGTTGTAAAGTATTTATGTATTATATATTTATATTGAAATAATAAGGAAATTATTTACTTTATGAGTGTAATAATATATAAGTTGTTAATGTACAACATACAAATAAGTAATAATGTGTGAAATTCTATAACAAACATTTGTTATTTAGGTCTATAGTTGCGCCAATGGCTTAAAAATAAAGGTAGTACTTACTAGTTGGATATTAATTAATTAATAAACATTCAAATATATTACAAACAATTGATTTAGGCACTTACTATACACAAGTTTTACTTATGTTAAATGTTGAACCAAACTTCCAGCCAGGGGCAGCAAACGTAAAACAAGTAATCGTTATTCGTTGCCCGTTAAAGTCGTTAAAATGTTGAATAACGGTAATTTATTAATTTCGACCGACAGAATACGACGGATAAATAATGTATCTGGTTCGGGGGACCAGGCTGAGAAATTTATATACTCAAAAATCGTAGTAGAATTATTTACAATGTTGAATAGTTGGTATTAATTTGAATTTTTGCGATTTGAGGTTAGTGTTCGAACTTTTAATTTCTGTTATCACCTATAATTTCTTATCACGGGGTCCAACTCTTATCACGGGGTCCAACTGGCCCCATCCCTGCGTATACTATGTGCTAAAATAAAAAAACATCATTATTGTATAATATTGTGCATTGACGTACTGTGGATAGGTATCGCACGGCGCGTACAAAGGTGCTCGGCAAAATAGTCGGAGTTTTTTCTGTTTTTTTTCTCTCGTCAAATTTATGCATTTTCGGACGTTTTAAACTTATTTTCCGACTATATCACCGCAACTCTCCAACTGCATTATATTATGATGTTATTATTATTATCGTCATAAACAAGTAATTTGTGTTATTCTGTTGTATAATAATATACTACTATATCATATTGTCTGTCACGCCGGCATGTGACTATTCACACTATTGAACAGAAAACGGAATATGTCGAATATTTATCGCGGACCACAACACACGAACGTCGAACACGTGTATTCGATGGTAATATTATTAAATAATTTCTACAAATTTTCTTCTGTACGTTTTGGCCCGTGTCTCGTCGTTATTATAGGTCCGTTTCACGTGGCCGAGGCCGAATAAAACCAATTGACATAAATATATAATAATTAATAATTATTATAATATATAATTATTATCAAGATCGCTGGTAACCCGCGCACCGCGTGGCGATAGACGATATAGCGTTACGGAGGCTATCGCAGCATATATATTGGCACAGCGCGGATAATTAAGCTATGCGGTAGTGCTGACTGAGATAGCGTCATAGCGATTAAAAAGTGTTAGTAGTTGGCCGATCCAAGGTTTACTGCAGATAATATTATCCATAAACATTGGACCTTGTTGCCGAACCAGCAGCCAGCGGTTTCCGGGTGCCGTGCAGGTGTACGACGTCGGCGGTGACGGTGATCGGAAATACATGCAGAAGCGGATGACGGGGTGATGAATATATATAGGGTATCAGTATCTGTTTGGCGATCGGCTAATTACCACCTCTCGTAATGGTGACGGTGGTCGGTGATCATCGATTTGTAGCAATTTACTCGCGCATCATCACCAGTATATACAGATTACAGACAGTACAATATATCGCTACTATTTCCCGTTCACATCACATAAAATTTATAAGCGTAGCTTGTAGCATTTTTCCGTTCCGTACCATCCACTTAAATAAATATCGAGATGACCTTGATTTGCCGTATACTTTGAAAATGCTCTCATCTGTGCACCACAGTACTACATTAGTTTTCTTTTTTTTTCATTTATGATAAATTTTCTTTATATTCATTATTGTTTTAATTTATTTAAATGTACACAATAATAATTATATTCGACAATAACGTTTTTGTTTTTTATGGTGGAAATAAAAAACCTAACGGCTAACACTCTTCAAACATTTTTCAATTCATTAGAACATTCACTAAACAAATAAATACTTTGTGCATAATAAACGGTCAAAATATGTGTAAACAATATTCAACAAAATCGATTTTATTTTTTATAATTTAACTCAAAAACGACGTACCCTAGATACTAGAAATGTTCACCAAATGTTTATTTAATCATTTAGTGATTTTAATGTTTACGAACCTATTTTTAAAATTATTTGGCTCATTTTGAGTTATTCATAGGCATGAGAAAATTTCAATTTTTTTCTATAAATGCGTCGAGTTATCTTTATTTGTCGAGTAGAAATGCTTGAGAATTTAATACAAATAGTTTTTTTATAAGCTCTTAAATTCCCAATTAAAAAAAAATCATAATAACGTGTATATAAACATATGGAATACGAATAAACGATTGCATTAATATTTTTTTTCCAATTCAGTGCTTCACATTATTTTTCTGATCGGTTGAAGTATGTAGATATAGTTTATGTTGAAAATTTTTTTAAAATATGCAAAAAAGAAGAGAAAAAACGCTATAAAATATGCACATTCAAAATTTCAGATTGGATATCATGGCATCGAGAAATTAATTTATTTCGCACACTACTATTTTTTAGAGTAAATAAAAAACTATGAAAATGCTTTAAGTCCCGAACTTTGCTCATATGATATGTAATTTTTAGTGATATAGGCTGACTTTCTCTGATCAAAATCGTTTTTCGTATATAATGTGATTCATTCTTGAATTCAAATTAATAAACCCGTAAAAATGGCCACTCGTCACCAAATGTGTATCATAGGACATTTCGAAACTTAATATTCATGACAAGGTGTGTTAGCAAAACCATTTAAGCACATAAAAACATAATAAAAGTCAATTTTCTTTCTTTATTAGGCCTATGGGTCATGGCTAACTGTTGACGATTTAAATAATAACCAATTTTACGTATTTTTAAGAGTGAAGGATATTCGCGAGGCAGTAATAATAAGCTAAAACGTTGAACGGAACGTTTCCCTACCTTTTAAAATAATTATAATAGTGTTTATCTAAAAATCAACTGTTAAAGGCCACGAAAAACTATATTTCATGACCAAATTGTTTTTCATTTGCAATTGAAAGTTCAAACGTCTAACACTACAACTATTACAAGAGCAAAAACGATGGTAGTCAACGAATCTGTGAACATCGATACGTATATAATCATCAATAGCGAACTACAAAAACACGTTGCACCGATTATTGTGGACGGGCCCGACGACAATGTCGTGCGGGTATTATAGAAGAAGAGGCGGTTCTCTAGCCTAATAAGTCATATCTATCATAGGTACAGTTTTGCAGGATATCTGGGATCCGGAGCAACTTTTAGACCACGTGCCCCATATAACCGACCACATTTTTCCGCCGAGCGAAGTAGCGTCAAACGTTTGGTCCGCAGCATTATAGGTTTGCGAAAATGTCGTACGCGACACCGAAAACCTTTGCCGTTATCTGAAGTCGCCGGACAGGACGACTACGACACACGGAGAAAATGCTGCAATACGTAAACTACTTATGTCACGGTATAAGTCAATTGCGCATGTTATTCGGCCACCCTAAGACTTGGTAAAAGCTGTAAACGCGCGATTAACGACACCGCTCCGACTACAGTACTATATTATATTATACGGTGATATAGCGACACGTTACGACGGCGGCGGATATTTTTCACAGGACTTTGCGTTGCGGCGGTCAATCACAATCAAATTATCATGCGGTGACGGCGGTGAGACGAGCACCTGATTGATATATGTATATACAGTATATAGTATTCCGAGCGCATGATTCCGATGCAAATTAATGTGCTCGGTTTAGACCGTTACACGCGCGATGACTGTAATGTCACTACAGTATTTCGATATAAAACACATATATGCGTCACCACAGCCACACTATAAGTACATATAAATCTTGTCCTGTACCGTCGTGCCACCGCAACTAAAGACGTTGTCATCACTGCAGGACTCAAAGATATACGCGATGACCATTGATCGTGTGTTCCCGTACATCGTAATCCCGCATATCATACGATATATTTGTTTTTATTTTTTTTTACTTTTACAATATCTCATTGAGATGTCTCCGACAAGTCCGACACCGACATTGTATTTTTGAACGATCGTAAAAAACCATTTGCCATTTGGATCGTCTGCTTTTTGGGTCACCTTATAATTTTTATGCGTCCCCGATTACTGTCGTCTGCAGTCTCCGCCCGTGTAGCGATGCGTAAATGTCGTACACAGTGATGTTTTTATTTTGACACGACCGCTTCGTGGCAATAACCTACTCCACGTTAAACACTTAAGTACGTTTTTAATATTTTCATCATTGCATGCTGTCCGGCTTCTTCGCCGGCTGTTCCATCGCCGCCGGCCAATTTTTCTACCGTTTGGCGTTACCTTTGTATACGTACGATGCAGTACATTGTACAATCTCGCTGTAACTAAACCGTTATCTGTATATAACGTTTCTTGTCCATGAAGCAGTCAGTCGCGTTGTTACATAACGATTAATTATCGAGCTCTAATGAATAAGTAACGATCGGCATAAATGCTATTGGTGCCGTTAAGGCGGCATCGTTGTCCACTTCGGTACCGCATTTGCCAACGTGTCGCAATCGCAGTTGGGCGGCTGCGTGGTCGTAAAGAGCGGGTTGCCGACGTTGCCGTTCAAGGCTGAACCTTAAAGACGTGCATATGAGTTTTTTTATCAAAAAAGTGGTTTTTTGTAGACTTAGGTGTTAAATGCTTGGACAAAATGCTACAATACGGCCAATACGTATACTACTTATGTCGGTATAAGTGAAACTGCGCACCCTAAGACTGGCGGCTTGGTAAAAGCTGTAAAAGCGCGATTAACGAAACCGCTCAGACTACAGAACTGAATATTACGGTGATAGCGACAAGTAACGACGGCGGCGGAGGTTTTTCACAGACCAGCGTTGCGGCGGTCAGCGGCAATCCTGCTATAGGTTAACGCCTATACCGCCCGGTGAAAACAAGCGCCTGATAGATATGTATAATTAGTAATTACAGTATTCCGAACGCATGCCGATGCAAATTATTAATGTGTTCGGTGTAAACCGTTACACGCGCCATGTCAATAATGTCACCACAGTATTTTGGTATAAAATACATACATATAATATATCATCACCAGTCACCACAGCCACAGTAATGACTAATGAGTGTATATAAATCTTGTCCAGTACCGTCGACTGTCGTGCCACCGCAACTATAGACGTCGTCACTGCAGGACTCAAAGACATGATGACCATTGGTCGTGTGTTCCCGTACATCGTAATCCCGCATATCATACGATATATTTGTTTTGTTTTTGTTTTATTTTTTTTTTACTTTTACAATACATTATTGAGATGTTTCCGACATCGACATTGTATTTTTGACATTTTTTTAAGATCGTAAAATACCATTTACCATTTGGATTATTTTTATGCGTCCCCGATTGCCATCGTCTGTAGCCTCCGCTCTTGTTGCGACGTTTTTTTTGACGTGCGTCTGAGAGTGCCACCGCTTCATGGCCACCTACTCCGCGTCATACGCTTTAGTACGTTTTTAATGTTTTTATCATTGTTGTCCGGCTTCTACGCCGCCCGCAAATTTATCTACCTTTTGACGTTACCTTTGTACGTATGATTCAGTACAATCTCGCTGTAACTATACCGTTATCTGTATGACGTTTCGTGTCCACGAAGCAGTCAGTCGCGTTGTTACATTATATCTAACGATTAATTGTTGAGCTCTCATGAATTAGTAACGATTGGTACATGTGTTATTAGTGCCGTTAAGGCGGCATCGTTGTCCACTTCGGTACCGTTTTAGCTACCGTGTGTTGCAATCGCCGTCGACGAACTGTGGGATCGCAAAGAACGGGTGCCGTCCAACTGGCCGCCAGAACGGGTTTAACGCGTCTATAACCGAACGTGCGAGTGTGCGACAACCGCGAACTCGTCACACCGCGGGATGGCGGAAAACGTGCGTTGTTGACTTATCGCCAGACACCGAACCTCCTCTTTCTCGTACCCCCCTCCCCACACGTCCCTGAATTGCTGTCGTCCTATCCGACGGCTTCAGCTGTATAAGAATCACAATTTTACGTACGTCGTCGATTCGTCAACTACCGCATGATGTATCATCTTTAATCCATACTAAATAATCATATCAATAATGATAATATTGTTATCGATCACTTCGTGTTTAATAACAGAGCCACAAAAAATAATAAATAATACTGCAATTATTGAATAATATTAGACAGCCATTATATCGTTACATCAATGGGACTATATGGGAGCATTGGCTTTGCATGCATTTTTGGAAAGTTAGGTACACACTTTTAATTTTAGTTGATTATGATGGCTTGTACAGGTATTTCATATTTTAAAAGCAACAAATATGTACCTAATGTAAAATAATATACATATTTTTTATTTGTTTTATTTGTTTTTTTTTTTGTTAATATAATAATTATTTTTGCGTATGGACCTATTAGATAGCCGCAACTTAAGATCGAAAGAGCCGTAGATTTCCGATCCTTGCAGGGCTAATACGTTGAACGGAACGCCGCCCTACCTTTTAAAATAATTATAACTGCTGTAAGTAGATATTATCTAAAAACTTACCACTAGGTACAGGCCTCGGATAAACCGTGTTTTTGAAAAATCCCTGTATATAAGTTTTTGCGGTGAATGAGTTATTGTATTTCAATTTCGAAACTTCACTTGTATTGTCACTTGTCAGGTACCTATGTTGACGAAATAATATACGCGCAATAAAACGCAAAATATTCTTTTTTATATAGCCCACGAAGCCACGTCAATTTTAGATGATTTTTTCGTAAAAACTAATTTTACGTTGTTTTATTTACGATACAGTTACAAATATAGGCTAGAACGTCGCCCTACATTTTAAAACAATTATAATTGCGATTATCAAAAAATAAACTCGTTCGATTTTAAAAATATTTAAAAAATAATTATAAACACATTGAAAACACTAAAAACATTACAACACACGTCACACAATTATTGTAGTGTTGTACGGTATATTAGGGGAAATCCCCCCTCCCATAGGTACGCTACTGTTATAGACCTGGTTTATACTACAAATCAAGGCTTTGCATCGGAATCATTTTTCGGGTTTTGGGTTTTAGGTGTTAAAAAAAATTCGGTTATAGAATTCGATTCGGGTGTTTCAGGTTAACAAACTTTTCTGGTTACGGGTAAATAATAAATATTAATGTAACGGTTAAATTACGGTTAATTTGGGTGTTAAAGTACCCAAGTTTTATATCAATTAACATGAAATTTTCTATAAATTTGATGTAATAATTTTATTTTATTTTTAAAGCAAACATAATAAAAATATATATAAACTTACCATTAATCAGTCATTTTTCACTGATATAGCACTCATTTTTTTATATTTAATAATAATTCAGGTTTCGAGTTAACCCAAACATTAATTCTGGTTTTTGGTTAATTTGAGTGTTAATTTTTTAATTGGGTGTTGTATAATACGAGTTTGGGTTTTGCAATTTATTCGGGTTACGTTCGGGTGCAAAGCCCTGCTATAAATTCAAAAACCGTATAAATTCTTGGTCACGAGTAGATCATAAAAATATATAGATCAATGTTTAAATCACCGCCAAAAATGACCGATATTCGATGGCTATATGTAGGTAGTAAGAGATTTTATTAACAGCCTTACGCGAAGTCGGTAGTCGATTACAGTAAAAAAAAGACTTTGTTCTCTCTATCTTAAATAATACTTTATATTAATAGTAGTTAGTATCATAAAATATAAAATTAATTTATTAAAAATGATTAAATATTTAATCTTATGTAACTGATGATGATTTAAAAATAGAAACTGGTCTTAAATATTAGTAGGTACACTTTGAAGCATAATAATCCATAAAAGTGATAAATGTATTTATATTTATTAATTTATCAGGTAAACGATATAGCATTACACATACTACATACGCACGGTAATATCAAAAAATATAAAATATATGATTAAACGTGGAATTTGCAGTGATTTAGACAAACGTTGCTGCTGATGAGAAGACAGAAGAGTGTAAAAAATAATAATGTTGGGATACAGAGAGACGTAAAACAATTTACGTTTGGATACAGATCCGTATAACTGCCGAGAAAAACCAATTAATATATAAGTAATATATCAAGGCCACGGGCCACGGCTATAAGCGGTACCGCGGTATGAAAGCTATTGCATATCGGTAGGTACAGCAGCCCAGCAGGGCTGTAGTGCTGACTGTGATTGACTGAAGCTGGTGACTGAAAACGTCAGTATAGTGTCGATTCAGCAGTTTCCGAGTACCGCGGGCCGTTCCAAGGTTTATATAGTCATATAGATAATGGGTATTACTATAAATCTTGGTACCGATCCAGGAGTTTCCGGGTATCTTGCAGGTCTACGACATCAGTGGTGACCGGATACAGACGCGGGTGATGGGTGATATTGGGTATCAGTATCTGTTTGGTGATCGGCTCTTTTACGTCTTGCAATCCCAGCGGACGAGTAATGCGGTGATCATCGATTTGTAGCAATTTACTTGCGCATCATCACCAGTACAGGCAGTACAATATCGCTACTATTTCCGCTCACATCACATAAAATTTATAAGCGTAGCTATTGTAGCATTTTTCCGTTACGTACTATCCACTAAAATAAATATTGAGATGACCTTGATTTTCCGTATACACGTATACTTTGAAAATGCTCTCATCTATGTACCACAGTAATACATTGATTTTCTTTATTCATTACTTTTTAATTAATTTAATGAGGTAACACCTTCGAAGGATCATGTTGTAGTTGTACAGATCGACTAAACAAAAAATAAATGAATACTTTGACTAAAAATTAAGAAATGTCTTAAAACTACCAAATTACCCAATTTATAGTCTATAGTTAGGGGTGGGCAACTAGCGGCGCGCGCTACATTTTCAAATTACATCATACAATTTCCAAGTTAATCGTCGATACTCTATGCTAAATTACAATGCATAGGTATTTTGAATGACCTTTTTTTTGCTCTCTATAGTCTGGCGCTCTAAATTTTAATTTTCTAAAAATTGGCCCTCTAATAACTTTCAGTAGCCTATCCCTGGTCTATACTATAGAGTATAGACCCTATAGGATATATTTATAGCATAAGTAGGTAGTATTTTATGCAACAAGTTAGAAGTACCTAATTTGGTGTCCGATAAAACAGGCCTTAATAGTTAGTAGGTACTTAATATATAATATGTACCTATGTTTTTGATATCTTGTTTTATTAAAATCTCATCAGCGGTTATTTCATTGTTCCATTTCGAACGTTCTCAATCGTACGCTAAAAAAAGGTCGAACGTTCTCAATCGTATTATAGCCCTCACCATCGTTTAAATGACCATCACATTTAAATATTGTACTAAAAAAATACCGATTGTAAATTTTTCTTCAAATCTTATGGGTATAAACCATATTATGATGCTAGGAAAAAAGTCTCAGAAAGTCTCAAAGAAAAAAAGTACAAATTAGAAAATTTTAAATAAAACTTATATAGGTAATCACTCTATATAATATTTTATGATATAATAAGCTTTTATAATCACTCTGTATAATATGTAGTTTGGTGTAAAATACCAAAAATAAAATGATAAAATCTACTATTTACTTAATATTATACATTTTATAGACTTATAGTTTCTACCTAATAAACGTTAGATAACCTAAGTATAACCTAACTTAGGTTGATGTGGAAAGTCGTAGATAAAACAATGATGAAGTTAATAAAAATGATAATTTTTGGTTTTCAGTTTTTACCTACGGGATTTACATATATAAATTATAGGCGGTTAGAGCGTGATAATAAAATTAAATACGGTGATCTCTTGTATAGTACAATATTAATACAGTATAGTGCAGTAGGTCACTTGAAGAATTTTTAAAAGCTTTAGCTCAAAATATTAAGTTAAAGGCTTAAAGTTTACCTACAGTTTTAATTAAAATATTTCAATTTGTATTTTTTTCTGTTCCCCATAATATATAATATATATCATATTTGGTATTTCTTAATCCTTTTAAATTTTTCAAAGGAACAGTATGGACAAATTTTTAGGTGTTACCCATGGTTCATTTTCTTAATAAATTAAAACGTGTACTGTGTACCATAATCTAATATCTATATTTAATCATTATCATGTTTTTCCACTATAGAGGATAGTAATAAATTACCATTTTAGTTATAAAAAGTTGGTCGTAAGTCGTAACACTTGTATTATTTTTGTTCGCATATTTTATTGAGATTCTCAATTCTCAATAGTAATTTAAATAATTTAATTCTTAGTCGAATTCGATAACGTAGGGATCAAAATGATTTTATTCATTTACCAATATTGGGTTTAAATAAATATTATTTTTATTTAAAAAAAATAATAAAATTGAATCTTGCTTGTTTCCCTACTTTTCCCGCTCGTTGAAATAAAAACCAAAATATCTAAAAATATAACACTATCGTAAATCAACTGCCGTCAAATAAAAAATATAATAATTACGGTAATAATAAGACGCCACTATAGTTCTGCAATTTGCAGTATGAATTACGATCATACGACAAATTATATAATCTTATCTGTTATCATAGGTACTGTACCGTCTGTCATACACTCACACTGTCGTACTGACAATAATGTGTACCTGCAGCCTTGCTGAATTATAGATGTCGAATTGTCGAGCGTCTGATGCTACTTGTACAGGTAACAAAAATCAAAAGAAAATATAGTAATATAGAGAAAATACAATTTGTTTGTCTCAAATTATGTGTGGATACCTAATCATTAGAAATTCTACAAAGCTGTTCTAAACTCACGACTGATTCAATAATATATTATTATTTTAATTATTATGGGTTAATAATTGTAATTACAGGATTCAAATAAAGAAGAAATATTAAGTGCATTATCAATAGCAAATTTAAAAATATGTATCAATAAATAATAATATATAATCGAAGCAATTCAAAGGCCCCAAAGGCTAAAATTTTTGTTTTTATTTTAATTCATGAATAATATACCTAATAAAGTTATAGTCCATAAGACTAAAAATGTAATGTTATAAACTATCTTTTCATAAATTCAATAAATAACCTGTCCATTAAATAATCAGTGACTATTAGGTCAGTATAAACTAAACAATAATGTTGTTTTAAATTTATTAAAATAAAACTATAAATCAAAAATGTCTATTGTATATTAATAATTATACTAAAATAATAATAATAAATACATAAATTACATTGGCATGTTAATGTCCTAAAAAAATTATAATAATAATAATAATAATAATAATAAAATAATAATAATAATACAGAAGAAAAATACCAAAAAAAAAGGTAAGTTTTATTAAAGATATTATCTGAAAATAAAATAATTATTCTTGCAAATGATTCATTCAAATATATTTCAAAGTTACCAATTCACGGAAAATATATGTAACAACAATAAGACTTAAAGAGATTGTGAAATTTAGATTAAAGCAATTGAAGATTAATTAGCTAAAAGTGCATGGTAAAATGCAGTTGGACGAACATTTGATTAATACAAAAATCAAGACCAATTTTATTGGTTGTAGAATACAATTATAATAAAACTATTAAAAAGTAAACTAAAAACTATGTTGTATACGAGTGATTCTCAACTTAGGAAGGGAAGACAATCCCTTTGGTGATCGCTAGTTGATTATTTAGGGTTGCCAACACATTATTTCAAGGTGTTTCAAAAAATAGAATTTATATTTTATAATTTAGGGGTCATAACTTAAAGTGTTGAATTACTGATATTTACAGTATTTTATAATATTTATTCATTCAAAACAACTTATATATAAGATATAAAATTGGTTGATCTTGAGTAACTAAATTTCACAACTATGTAAGAACATTATCGCGATATTGGTTTTGTTACACACACTACACATTTTTAAACGATGAAAAACTAACTTGTTGTGTTAAAGTAAATTTTAATCCAAAATGGATATCAGGTATAACGTAGTGAATTATTTGATTGAGATCGCCGAATTGGGTATAGATCATGAAGAGGAAAAAAATACATTGTCTCAATATATGAGTATATAAAAAAAAAATTGAGTACTTACATAAAGGTAAATTTACATAATTATTAATTTGGAATAATAATTCTAATTTTTACTTAATCACTATAGGTAGATTCTAAATCTAAAAGTAATAAAATATACAATTTATATTTTAGACATTTTAATATACAGAAATTGATGATTTTATAATACACGGTGTGTTTCAGTTCTGGATGTCGAGCATACCCATTCCTTGTACAACAGTTTTGTTTTAAGGGAAAGCTCAAAATTTATTTTTAACAAATTAAAGGCACTAAATAGCATAAAATATAGTTTTCTCTTTTAAAAATAGCGTAAATTTAGCAGTTTTAATAACTAGTAAATAAACAACCAAAAATTGCACATTAACAAAAAGAACATAAAACAGAAATAAAATTGGTTAAACAAAATAAATAATAATTTGAACACATTTTCATAACCATATTTTTAATTTCTAATAAATGGTATTTGAAAATACTTTTTTTTTTGTACCTTGATATCAAATAATTATGTCCAAAAAATAAAAATAGAATGGAAACTAAAATAAAAACATAATACGTAATAAAATTAATGGTTTTTAAATAATAGTTATACTAGGAAATTTAATTTGGGATAAACTAAAATTCAGTTTTTAAAAAATATGAAATAAAAAATTATTTTAATTAAATAGACATACCAAATGGTAAGTAAATAAAAGAATTGTTATACAAGGGAGGAAAAATGAAGGCTTACAATTTGAAAAAAATACACACATTTATATATATATATATACTAAGTATTAGCCTATTTATAACCTGAAGCCAAACAAGTCACCAAGACCCTCATCAGAATCCAGACAGTAGTTGTAGTCATCTTCGTTTGGAGGTTCAAGCATCAAGAAAGGTTCGCAAGATATTTCAAATGTATCTTTGGCTAAAAAATATAACAATAAGTGACTACAAATTATGAAAAAAATTATTCAATAAAAGCAACTAACTTCATGCAATTATGAAAGAAGAAAAAGCTTAAAAATTTTAGGAACAATACTAAGCTAACAAGAAACACTTTTTCATTGTAAATTCAAATATAAATACATTATTACAATTTTACTATTAAAATGAGAAACAAATTTACTTCTGTAATTTTAACAAATATCAAGATGAAATATTGGTTGATAAAAAAAAAAGCATTACATATTTATGAGTACATACTACTTATAATTTATGAAACATGTATTTATATAAATAGTAAATATCCTCATGAACATAATATTAATATGTTAATGTTTAACATTTTAATATAAAGCTAATATTAACATACATAATTATTAAAATTTTCATTAGCTGCTTCACTGGACCATAATTTGAATTAAGTAGATGCACATCCATCATTAATTTTAGTTAAGTACAATATTTCACGTTACACACAACATAATGTGTTTATGTGGTGTATGAAGAAGCGCCGATTGTACATAAGGCAAAAGCAGATAACACACCAGGCGACAGCTGAATTCCATGGTGCTACAAGACATACATTACATGCGGCACTCGTAAAATTCAGCTGACGACTGACATGACTGTTTTTTCCCTACAGCAGTATACCCGAAGCAATGGCGATTTTTATTATTTTTCGGATAATGTGGATGAGCAAAAATATAACTACACAGTACACGGTATAATTTTGAATCCCGAAAAGTTATAACAGGGTTATAGTATTATTATAAGATTAAAAAAGCAAAAAGTATATAATACAAGACAAGGTTAGGTAAAATAACAAATAAGCAAAAAAAATAAAATAATTTTTTTAGTATTATTAATAATAAAATAAAAACTTTGTACAACAAAATTATATTTTATTACTTTTTAAGTATCATTGAGATTTTTTTAATTTGTTTGATATATATGAACATTATTATCAAGTCTAAATACATTCAAATAAACAAAATTTTTATTTTGTTAAAATTGAAATCTGAAATTAACCCACAAGTCATATACAAAAAAAAAATAAACATTAACTACCAAAAAAAAAAAAAATAATAATAATAATAATATATTATATATTATATTATGTATTATAAATAATATGATTTATCTTGCAATATTAGTTAAGTGGTAAAAAGTTATGAAAACATTTTTGAAAGTGGCAATATATTATAATGCATTTTTTAAGTAAAAAGTATGCTTTATCTTGCACAAATTCCAAACATGATGTATATATATTTACATACTAAACATATGCTTAGAATATACTGATGAACTAAATATAAATTAGTATTATAACGTACATATATATTATTTAACTAAAACATATTACCAATATTGCCACTTTTCATTTTCTAAAATATTAGCAATCAATCATTCAAATTAAATGCTACTAACCAATGAGAATATACAACAAACTTTATGATAAGTTCTATTTAGTAATATTTTACATAAAAAAGGTATTGGTAGATATTACATGTTTTCAATAAATATTACAAATGATGAGAAAAAGTATTATATATATAATATTATTGTAAATTAAGTTGTAAATGAATATCAATAAAAAAACAAAAACAAAACAAAATTAACTACTGGTAAACCAATAAACATGATCAACAATTAAGCATTTAGAATAACATTCCATCATGCATCATACTATTAATCATTTAAATAGTTAAGAAGAAAATGGAAACCAAATATAAAAGCTAGTATATAGTATTAAGAAGATTAAATAAATATTAGTTTGAACTGAATAAAAAAGTAGAAGAAATTATAAGCGAGAAACAGTAACAATTTGGAACTTCATGGCCATATCATGCATAAACCAGGATGTGCGTGTAAAACGTAACGTGGTATATGTGTAATAATTTGCATACCGGAACCACTTGTACTGGGTATATACTGCTGATCATCCAACGGCTCTTCCTTGAATTTTCTTATCGTTGTATTCTCTACATTCTCTACAGTTTCTGATTTAATGATTTCCATTTTGTATTTATGTGACAAGTAAGTTGGTGACTGTTGAATAACTGATAATTTTTGAGGCGATTTTATAACCGTATTGCCAGTTGATGAATTTTTGGCACTCTAGAAAAATTTAAAATTAATTCCTATGCACGTTGAAACATTAATAACAACAACATTTACCTGAGATGTATACGGCCTTAACTGACTTTGTGGTTGGTGTGAAGTTGTATTGGTATTATACTCAGGACATAAGAACACCTCTATTTCTCCAGTGTTACTTTTCATATACATCTTTTGCTATGTAAAAAAATTAATATTTTAATATAAATTATATAATTACAGAAGAGTATTGGTTGGAGAGTAAAAGGTAAATGGTAGAAAAGTACATTATTTTATTAATTGTTTTATTCTTTTAAATTCTATAGTAACACCACCACCACCAAAACAGAGCCATCAAATTTAATCATAAATATTATTGATATGTTAATATATTGCCTGCTGAAAATATTTACAGAGGATAAAAATATATTATAATTATTTTTTTTTTTTAAAAGACATTTAAGAATTAAGGAGGCAGCAACAAGTTTGTTTTTTGACTGATTTACTAGCACAAAGAAAACAATTTTTGGGATACATTTTTCAAAAATATGGAGTATACTCAAAACATCCCTGTGTATTCAATGTTTTTATACTTACATCTCCATCAATGTGATCTTGAGGTACTTGTAATTCAGTTTCTGGAGGGGCTTTAACAACCAAAACAGTCTTTTGTCTGAATGATTCAATAGACCTAATATCTTGATAAGTTACATATCCAAATCTCTTATCTTCTGTCAATTGCTTTATATCTCGTTCTATAAAAAAAATTGTTAATATAAAATATTTTATCATAGGTATATACAGTAATGAAAGTATAAAATTATACTAATTAAAATCTAAAATACTTTATTAAGACATTTATAAAATAATTTAACTAATTATAAATATATAAATAAAAATCTACAGTACTTCATATAGATGCATCATAAAATGATACAATACATGATTACCCAATAGGTAATAATAAATAATGATTATGAGAATTTAAATACTGTTTTAATTATATAAATCATACCAGTATTTAAAATCAAATTATCTAATTCTTCTTCTTTGGCTTTCATTTTTTCTAAGTCTTGTTGAACATTATTCTTGTCTGACCCATATGCATTTCCACCTCTGAAAAAAGTTGTTTAGCTCATAAATAAAAACACTACTTTAAAGTCTAAAAGCATATATTTATTAATATATATTTTTTTGTATAACTTACTTCCATTGAATATTGTTTTTGGATTTTTTTTCCAAAATTCCAATACCTTCTAAAACATTGGTTATATCATAAATTCTTCGTTTTTGTACATCTAACTTTTCTGATGCTATATTTAAATCAACAACACCATCTGTAGAATTTTCAAGCAGACCAATAAATTTTTTAGTCAACAAGCCTAAAGAGGTATCATAACGTGTTGGACGTTCAGAACACTTCTTTCCTGCTACTAAAATAATAAACATTGTACAATAATTATTACTTATATTTATTAAAATTACATTTGAACAAATTAAAATCTACATATTATTCTAACCATTTTGAGCAGGACTAGGTTCACTACCAGCACTTGAACTAGACCATTTTCTCATTCGCTTAGCTGTCAAAGGTGTAACATCATCATATCCAAAATTATGTGACTCTAAATTTAATCTTCGTTTTACACCCTTAAACAAAAAATACTTAAATAAATAATAATTATGATACAAGTTTGAATTTTGAAATATACAGGGAAATGTGTAAAATAAAATATATACAGGACCAATTGATTTACTTCCTTAAATATTTTTATCACTCGTATATTTTACTAGTTATGTACAAAATATCTGAAGTAAAAATAAACCTTATTTCTGTATAAACTTGTTCATAAAATATTAGTCATTTTTAAGTTAAATACTTTATAAAATTTTTTAGTAAAAATATAAGTTTACAATTATAAACATTAAGTACTTTTTTTTACATATGACTTACAATAGGGTCTAGGACTTTTCGGCGCTGCCATTTCGGCGATGCCGATTCGGCGAAAATGACAAAACACATGTTATAGTGAAAATTTCTTTTAGTACAATATTATGTGTAATTAAAAAAAATATTAAGTTATTTTAATAAGTACTTTTATTAAGTACTAAATTTATAAAATACAAGTTCAACGACATTCATGACTATAAAAATAGTATAATAATAGTGTATAGTAATAATTAGAATTGGGATTTTAGTACAAAATAATACACATATAACTTATAGTCAGTTATTTCGATAACAATTTTATCATAGCTAGTAGTAATAGTAGCCAATTAGTACGTCCAGAACTAAACAACTAATAAATACAAAAGTAACAATACTATAAAAATAAAATATATAATTTTTTTTCCAATTTTTTAGTTATTATAATAAATATAATTTAAATGCAATTTTATAGTGCATTTATTTATTTTTTTATTCTTATACTTTATTTTCATTATAACATGTATTTTGTCATTATCGCCGAATCGGCAGCATCGAAAATATCTATCGCCGAAATGGCAGCGCCGAAAAGTCCCATTCCCCTTACAATAGGTATTATAATATGGTTGTTTAATGTAAAGATGGTAATAAAATGTATTATAAGCTTTTTGAAAAATTGTTGAGGTTTAAATTTTCAATTTATTAATACAAATTTTTTGAATAAATATTGTAGATATTGAAAAGATTATTTCCATATAATAAAAGTTGGTTAAACTAACAAATTCATTTAAGTTGCATAAATAAATAGATACATAGAAAATATATAAAAATCAAAAATAAATGGTAGTTTATGATCTTAAACAATGATCTTTGCATAAGTTATAAATCCAATTTGACTTTAATATAATAGATATTTTAAACTCCCTTCTTGGGATAAATTACTATTAACAAACTAAATGTTTATAATTATTATGCTTTGAAATAATTTTTAAATAATAAATTGGTTATTAGTGAATTAGTAAAGGGCATGAACACATTTTTACCATAATTTTCTAATACACATATTTGATATTTTAAATACTTAATCAAATTTCTTAAAAATAAAAACAAATTATACATTTTAAATTTTAAATTTCAAATGTACAATAATATTATAAAAATAAAACTAGATATTTATTTGTGTAGAAAAAGAAGTAAAAACTCTAATTGCCCAAAAATATTTTGTTTATTTTAAAATTAAATAAAAATAAATAATTATGAGCAAATTTTATACATATACCTAATAGCTTTGTACTTATTGGATATGCATAAATGTGGTTTGCGAAATTTTAAAATTAAAATTATTTAGGTAGAGGTAGTTATCTTTTTTTATTCATTTATGTTATTCTGATTAAATTTTGTTGTATTTATTAAATAAAGTATCATTCAATATAAAAATAAAAAAGTATCATGATCTTTAAGGTCAAAATCTATAATGCTTACTTGTGACTTTGTTAATGGTGATGTAAGAGGATTTGGAATGATTTGATTTTGTGGTGTCATACCATATTCATGATCAAGCAAATGATATGGTGATGGTGTTAAAAAAGTTGTCATATTTGGATCTGTAAAATAAGATATTATTTGTATTTAAATGATATCATAAAAAAGAACCATTGACAATCAATAAAACTAAAATTAAATTAAGACATGAAAATAATATTAATATTAACATTATTAAGTCAAACAATTTTAAGAATCTATTTAAAATTTTAAAATCATTAGGTAATATAAATATAAATATTAGCGGATTATTTATAAACATATAAAATACATAAATTATATAAGTAAAATATAATGAATAATATTAATAAAAAGTACATATTTAAATAATAATTACATTGTTATAATAATTTAACTGTACTTTGAATGGAACGCTTTTAGTCTCATTTTTAATATATAGTCAGGGTCTGCCTGGGTACCTGAAGGCCAGGCAGGAATTATTTTATACTGTATTTTGGGGTTACACAGTACAAGGACCCAGGAACTATAATACGACAAAGGCCCGGGCAGGAATTCCGACCCTCTGGCCAACCCTGTATATAGTCCCATTTTAATCCTGTTACCTCCATATTATTATACTTCTATGTATGTATATAAAACAAAATCCTGTATACAAAAATTAAAATACAATATATTTTTTTTACTGTTTTGTATCGAGTTATTGAAGACAGAGTTAATGGTTATAAATAACATTTTTTGTATAATAAACATCGAGTGTCGACCAAAAGTTGTCAACAATATTCATTATTGACGTATAACACAATGTAACTCCTTTCAACAAAGGTTACTCTTTAACAAACATAACAGAAAAACTGTTAATCTCCAAAATATTATTAAACAATTTTTGTGGATTTTTTGTAGAGTTGAGCCAGTTTTTTAAACATAAATATGGTCACACTATAATTATTTTATAGGTATATGCATTATACAATAAAACCCCACAAAATCTAGTATTATAACTAAGTTGTTATTACATAGATGAACAATTATTTAACTTGAATACATGATCATCATTAACCACCAAAAATATATCTTTTTTATTTTAGAAAATAATTAATAGACAATGAATTAGTTATGTTCATAAGTTAAAGTAATGTTTGAGAACCTTTTTTATTGTGGCTACATAACTAAGCTAGTATTAATTATTGATCAATTGTACATATTAAATACAAAGAAATAGTACTTGATAACAAACTAAACATTTAAAATTAAAAAAAAATCAGAAATATTGATAAGTAATCTAAATTAATTGGTATCTAAATAATTATGTTAATGCTTTAAAAATAAACAACAACTACTGTTTAATAAATGAATACCTATATTGTTATAAATATATAGTTTTTGTATTACATAGAACATAATTACCAATACATAAAATATTAAAATAGGGTCTACCAAAAATGAGCAGATAAACTTAGTACCAACATATGATTTAAAACTATAATTAAGCAGATATCGATTTTATACAGTGACTAAGTTAATATTAGTACTTACTAAGTGAAATATAAGTAATTAAAAATAATGTTAAGAATATGAGCTTAAAAATCACGCACCTAATTTTATTATTGCTGTATTTGGAGTAGAAGATCCATCCTCGTCCAGATTCAACATCCTGCATGCTTTTGACATTTTGATACAATAAACTGATTTCAAAAACTGTTAAACCTAAAAATAAAAATGAAATATTGCTATAAAAATACCGATTAATTTTTTTAGTTTTTATAATATAATATAGGTACTAAACATAAAATCTTATATTATATTATACATTAACTTGATAAGTCCTTAGATATGCAAAGGATACCGGGAGAGAAGCTTTATAGTATTAACTTTACAAACTTTAACAGGGTAAAAATAAAATGTATTCTTTTATACCATGGATCCTTAATATTTAAGTAACATCTTCAGTAGACTAGTTTCATTTAGTACCTAAATATATTTAAGGGAAGTAATGCTAAAATATTTTCCCCTCACAAAGGAGGTTAATAAAAAAAAAAAAAAGAAAAAAATACTAAGTATATTTATCAAGTTATTGGTATCTACCTACATAATTTTTAATAAATTAATTTGTTTTATAAAGTATAAATAGGTACCTAATTAAAATAAATAAATAAAATAACACTACCTACCTATTAAGATATTACAAAAAGGAAATGGAATGATCAAACAAAATTAAGTATTAAAAATGTGTTTAGCCAAAGTCATAATCCTGAATGTGATTCAAACAAAATAATATTTATAAGTATGTAAAAAAAATGAATAATTTTTCAATAGTATTTAAATTAAATTTTCATACAATTTCCATCCCATTATAATAATAATATATTTACATAATATAAATTATTATAATAGTACATTATTGGAACAACATTAATACTGAAATTAAATATAATATATTCTTCCCAAAAATAACTTAATAAAAAATAAAGCTAATATATTATATTATAATTTAATTAAAAATACAGAATGAATCTTAAAACCTCCAAATGTTCAATTAAAAACCCCAATAAATTCAAAAGAAAATTTACTACGCATGAAAGGAATCAAAATAGTTGAGAATTTTGTAAATATATATTATTCAAGAGCTTAGAGAATTGATCTATTAAATCTATTTCAAGGTAAATATCCTACATACAATAAGCTAGGTGCCTACAGTAACTATTTACCTTGTTTATTAAAATTTAATTAATGTAATTAATTTAGGTATTTAAAGAAATATCAAGAATTTAAAATAATTTTAATACTAGGGAATAGCATAAGCATAAAAAAATTAACAAATACCTAATATTAGGCGCGAATACAAGGGAGGTTGTGGGGCTTCCTTAGGTACCTACTTAAAATATTTCAAAACTTAAACTTAATGCCTATGCTTTTATATGCTTGAAGTAAATTTTTTACATTTATTCCACTCCTATTTAACCTATTTAATTTCTAGATCCATACCTGCCTAAAAAAATATTTATGTATATATATATCATGTATATAGAATATGTAGATATAGTCATAAATTGTAGGCATTTATCAATAACAATAACAATTAATTTAATTTATAATTTAAAGATTATACAAACACCTATTTGGTAACCTTTTTATACTATGCATAATGAAGTTTATAAGATAAGTATATCTATCTAGTTGATCATTTTACATGGTACAGAAATATATTTAATGTTTAAGAAGTTTTTAATCAAAAGGTGATTGTACCTCATTGACAATTTTTGGAGCTCAAACTTTGATTTTAAAGTTTAAATCCTATTAAATTCAAAAATACAATGAATAAGTACTTTTACTTTTGAATGAACATTTTTGATAAGTATCAATGTCTAACTTATTTATGAAGTTAAATACAGTAGTCTAACAGTCTCAGTAATCTGATATAAACCAAACCAAAGTATAGTAAAAATATTGAATTAAAAAAATTACCTAGGTATCAAAATAGTTAAAAAAACTACTGAACTATCATTATCTTTTTGTAATTATTTAAAAATATAAAAGGTGAACGATTAACTTGAAATGTCTGAATTGTCCTTAATTATTATTTGAGCAGATTTCCAAGAAAACTCTATTATCGAAGTTCAAAAATAATTATTTAAATATCTAAACAACTATAAATGATAAAATTTGATAATAGAATAATAAATTGTGTTTGTTAAGTGTCAGTTAAATTACCTGTATTGTGTCTACATCAAGTTCAACAGAACAACTACAAAGAAATAAAATTTGAAATTTCAACATGCCATACACCAAACAGTAGTTCAAAATACATCATGCAAGATTTGTCGACAGAATCAAATAGTAGTGTATTAGAGTGGAAGACAAACTAACACACTCGTAGACAATCCAGTTGATGTGTTGTAAAGAATGAAAAGATTGTATACAAGTCTGATAGAAGGAGATCAGCAAGCTATCTCCAGGCAAAAAAAAAATGTTTGCACTGTTGAATTATCGATGTGTACATTAGTGCTCGGATAATAACGAAAACATTACCGACTCGACGGATGGGGTGTCCGGTCTTCAGTGGACCCAAACACTATCGCTGATCTTAGGGGTGCTCTGTAGAGTGACGGGGCTACAGTCGGCTCGCGTGGCGACGGTGACTGGCGTCCGCCGAGTACATCTTATTTGGCGAACGGAGTGTGGCACGATAACAAGGTGGTGCGAATTCAAAAGTCCCGGAAACAAAGGGGATGAAGAGCCAGAGACGCTGTAACAGCGGCGCGGAGATACGCGGATATAGAGGTTATGTTTTGGCTGGCGCGCGCGCGACCGTACCAACGCACGAAACGCCGCGAACCGCCTGGCGCGCGGGACGAGCCGATGGGTAGGCGGGCTGTCAGACGGACGGGAGGGGCGGTGGAACTTTGGTTGGAAAACAAAAAAACCGACAATGGGACGCTGCCGAGTACGCGATACACGCGAGACTTTTCGAAACGGCGGTACGACGTCCGGTGAGCAACGGGAGGGGTGAGGCGACGGACGCGGTCCAGATGCCTGAGGCGCGGTGTCCGTTGCGCGGGAGTCTGTGGTACGCCGTTAAGCAGCCGCATTACACTTACCCCGGGAAATCGGCGACGACAAAACGCCGGTCAATGGTCAGCAGCGGTGGCGTTGACGGTGGTGCAGCGATCGCGTCCCATGTCATCGGCGCCTGAGGAGTTGGCTCGGCGGGCACACGGCTTACGGGTTACGGCCGAAACGCGAATGTCCAGTCGGCAATAAACAAGAAACAACACTGAACGACTGAACACAGTGAACAACCGAATTGCCGAACACACGCACACGTACACGGCACACACTCACACACATGCACACACGCGCGCGCGATGATTATGTGGCGGCTACGGCGGCGGCGGCTACGACGACGTACGCGAATAATACGTTACAGTGCGGCATTGGAAAAGTCGTAACTGCTCCGGTCCCGTGAACGCACCGGGGCCACGACGGTTGTAAAGTTATTTTGTTCCCTCGGGATTTTCTGGTGGACACGGGTTTTTTCGTAACGCCGCGGTGGAGCCTTTGTTTACGCGGTCCGACTCTGGTGGGGAGGGTGTCGCGCGGCGGGGTGTCGAAGCGGCCCGTGTGCGTGTGCCGGCGGTGGCGGGGTGCGGCCAATCGGCTGGCTGCTGCCGTGTGCCGTTGCCGTTACCCGGCCAATGGCGGGCAGGCCGCGCGGCGGCAATCAACGTTCAAACCGTTTCCCGCTCATCGAGAACAGCTGTTGGGCCCGACCCCGGAACTCCGCCACGCCAACCGGCTTTCCCCACCAACGGGACAGTGACCGCCGCCGCAGCGGGAAGCGCGCCAAAAATCGGATTCCTCCGCGTGCTGCAACACAACACACGGACGCGCGCGCGCATGCGTTCTACGGTATATACATATTATTATTATTATGATATTATAAACTTCGAAATATACGTGTTGTGTCGCGTGTGCCATGTAATGCGCTAATGTACACTATTAGTACTGTTCACTGTTGTGTGTTTATGCAACTCGTGGATAGTTGTTTAGTGACTTATCGTGTACAGTATATGGTACTTTACTACTTCAGTACCCTTCGCATGCTGAACTGTGCGGGATGAAGGTGCGCTGTGCACATCGACACCGACGCTACGCCGCCGTCCGTCGGTTACTTTTCTAAGTTCATATTGTTTAAAAACATATTATATGAATCCGTTTTTTTATTTTTGAGCGTGTCGTTGGAACTCATCATTGTACTCATTTAACACGCACACGCAGCTCGATCGATGTTGATAGTAATAAATAATAATGTAATATTTTCTATTGCAATTTCATGTGTGTGAGTCGACATTGTCTACCGGTTCAAAAAAGTAGTATGATGAAAACAACGTCTTTGACAGACGCACCGACACCACATTTTTACTTAAGAAATTAAATAGGATTAATTATATTGTCGTACGAGTTATGACAATATACCCTGTAACCAGTAAAAGGGATGAAAGGATTACACTATATATAGAATAGAGTTACTTCAAATTTTTACCCATAATTATTACTCATTAGGAAATCGAAACTGTAAATAAAGCTCGATCTAAAGGTTCAAAGTTTAAACTCTGCGCTACAATTTACCACCTCCGCTGCAGTATATGCAACCTTAATTTTTATTATATTTCATTATCAATTTCTGTTCTATCCTTTTTATTATACGATATATTATAAAGTCAGTTTCAATCTATTACATCAGCCATCTGAAAAGTCGAAAAGTCAAATTCATATAAATTTTATAAAAACTAGATGGTAGCTATCTAAACTATTTATTACCAACTCATATGTATATATTTATTATCTTAATCTCTTTATAACTTAGATACCTAATGCTTAGAATCTTTGATACTTGTTGTTAATATTACTAATATTTTAAACGTAGGCGAAAGTAGTCTTATACATTTGGAGAGGGCTAGAATTTAGTGCTATAGTATAGTACTATACTGCTATAATCTCATAGTACTTAGAAACAGAGATTTATTAAAATGTATTCGCTACGGTTGAAATAAATTTAACACATAACAAACTGTCTTAATAGAATATACCTATAACTATATACAACAAACATAAACACTTACAGTTCAATAGTTATAGCTTGTTCTTTAAATTTTTTTATTTTAAATAGCATTTAAAAAAGCTTTTTAACATTTTGGGACGCTCAAGTTCTCTCTCTCTTATATAATATAGGCACCTATATTTTTATAGTCATAAGTCATACATGATATACGAAACTTTTATATAATCGTGATATAACAACACTACAGTCTACAAGAGACAAGTTTAATTCATATTGAGTAATCAATAATCATGTATTTCAGTAAAAAGTATTTTAAATGTTGGACGATAATATTATGTCGTCATGATGCGCGGGAAACCTGGCAGGGTATCCACCACTAGCAATTCAACATTTCTTAATATGTAATTTTTACTACCTATTTCAATATAATATGTTCCATGAACTATGAAGAATGCAGAATATTTTAATGAATTGATCTATTTGATCTATTAAACTTACATCAATTAAACGCAGGCCTTAGACTTTATTAAATATATGTAAAATGAAATTGATTTGATATTTTGATTCGATAATTAAATACTTGTACCTAGTGCCCTAGTTTATAATTTAAAAAAATTCGTTTTAAATTATAATATAGTTTAATGAAACGTTTGTTTTTAAAAGGAATGATAACAATGTTATAAAAAGTGGTTACTAATTATAATTTATATAGGTACTAATAAAAGTGAACTTGATTTATTCTATGTTATTGTCGAATTCAAGACCTAGTTGTAGCCTGTAAAGACTAGCTAGTAGTCATTATACAAATTTCAAAATATACTACATGTAGCCATGTAGGCATAACTAGCATTGATTATAAATTTATAAATAGAACTCATAATTTATTATAATCAATGTCAATAGTATTATAATAGTCATAATTGTTTAGTTACCATCATATTATTCATATTATATTAAGTACTTAATTTATTTGTTGTATATATTACTGTATTTCCATGTCTCTATAGAAGTTTAGAATGATACTTATATATATTATTGTAGCCTGTAGGTGATTTTGTTATATTTCATCAAAATATGAACTTTAAATGCTTATAACAGTTATAACAATTGTTCATACAAATCTGAAAACCTAAAATTAAAATTTATAAGGAACCTTGTATTAAATCTTCAAGCTTTTTGACCAAGCAAAAAAAAATTGTATCGACGGTAATAGAAAAAAAATTCTTATAACACATAAATATCTCAAAAACAATTTTTTTTTTTTTATTTACAATCTGTATATAACAAAAATACAATAAGTAGTACATATAATAAATTTACACGAGGCTCGACGGCTTGAATGAAGGTCCCGTCCAGTGATGCTACTTCAGCTTGAGTTTTTTTTGTTTTAGATTTTAATTTAAATTAGATTTTTTTTTTAATACTTTACATCGACAATTATGCGTTTAGGAGATCGCGTGACCAATTACGCTTTAAGCATCAGGGAGAATTATCTGGGATAGTGACTAGTGAGACAGGATAGATTTGATATTAAAGGATTTGAGTGAGCCAACGTGTTGGAGTCATAGGCGCCAAGTACATGAGTGCTCGGGTGCTTGAGCACCCATTGAAAATATTTATAGGTAATATTTATAGGTATAGGTAGTGAGAGGGGAAAAGCCCCTTACGATACTTGACATTGGTATGAGCACCCAATAGATTTTTGAAAACCTGGCGCCTATAGTTGGAATGGAATTTTATATAGTGAGTGGAAGCAAATTCAGAGAGAGTAGGAATTTTAAGATCATTATGAAGAGTTTTATTGCTAACGTATACAAGCCATGGTTAATAAACGTAAGTTTATAAACTGAAAAGATTGGAACAATTTTAGATTTGAGACTGGTTAATCCCCAGATTTGGATACCATTAAGTTATTGCAGGTCGAATCAGCTGTTTGTAGAGAAGAATCTTATTGCTGAGTGAAATTTTGGAGCGAAGAAGATGTCTTAAACTATGTAGTTTTAATTTTAGGGATCTTTTCTTGGTTTTGATGGGGGTAGCCTAGGTTAGACGTCGAGATGAATGCCTAAGTATTTGACTGAGTTGGCCATGGGGATAATTGTATTGTTCAATGATAGGGGAAGACTGACTTTAGGGTGCAAGGTGAAGCCGGCCGGTGAAGGTGATGTGTAATCATTTATTTTTATTCTTCATAGGTCGAACCAGATTTGTAGTTCATTTAAGAGGCTTTGAAGGTTATTGATGGCAATATCAATATTCGGGTTGGAGGAACTTATGCATGTATCGTCAGCGAAGGTATATGGATGAGGTTAGAATGCGGAATGTCAGTGGTATAAAAGTTGTACAGTGTGGGGGCGAGAAACAGTTAGACAATAGATATCGAAAATTTTGTCAAACTGGGTTTGCATAAAAATCCTCACTTTCCTGTTTTGTTTGTTTTTCTTAAAAATGCTGAACATTTTTACTTTTGACAAACTCACCTCACCACAAAAAAGTACCACATTCAGATCAAATTTTCTCTCAAAAATGTACAACTAGTTTACAATAAAATTAATTTTGTTTTTTAATCCAACTCAAAAACAGATTGATTCTTAAATTTTTCACCAATTATTTTAATTGTATTTTCTATACGCAATATTTTAAAAATAGTTTGACTCTTTCTAAGTTGTTATATATAAACAAAGAACTTTTTTGATTTTTTTTTTTTTTATCAAATATGTTAACAAACTTATTCATAATTTATAAGCATTTGAAGATCAATGTTAAAAAAAAATCGTCAAAATCATAACAATTATTTTCACATTACTTTATGATAAACTTTTTTTAAATTAACTTTCTTTATAGTTTAGTAATAAAACTTGAAAATGTACATCGAAGTTCCTCATAAGTAGTTCATACTTGAATTAAAAAATCTAATAAATTTTACATAATAGTTTTTATAGACATTTTTATTATTTTTTTTTTATAAAAATTAGATATTTAAATAAATAATAACCATTTTAATTATTTTTCTATAGCCCTGAATACTAAATATCTTGGTCTAACTTCTCAGCATATCAAAGCCAAGGGTAAACTAAAGTAAACTTAAATTTACGATTACGTATTTACGTCTACTAAAAAACCTAATTTATAATAACAAATAGTATACACACACTAGTACACTACTAAACTCTTTGTCTTTAAATCTTTACTTAAACATATAGAGACATATGATCTGCAACTATGGGGAAACGCTAAAAAGTCTAATTTAAACAAAATCCAAACTTTTCAAAATATTAAAGCACTACGTAAACTATTAAATGCCCCAGTATACGATGAAGCCAATGCTAAAATATATTGCAAACGTTTCCATGGTGCACCATGGCTTACTATCTCATCCAAATCCTCTTGCTAGAAATCTCACTACTCCAACAATTCCTGGTAACACTCCAAGAAGGTTAAAACGTAAATGATTTCGTAATTTGCTCGATCGCTAAAAAAACAATGTTACAAATAACACACACATAATATATCTATATTTATACTATCAAATGAAAGTGTCACTAATGGGTGGCTGCTTTCCTCAAACGTAATATGTATTATATTATATAATTTATTGTAAGCTGTCTTTATAAATATTTGATATGTTTTGGTACCTTATTTATATTTTTTACATGTACCTATCACATTTTCTTATTGTGCTATCAAGTACAGATTGTTAATTTCATATAAAACATAAAAAATAAATATATTTTATACACACAATACACATTAAACATATTATAAAAAAAATTGTATAATGCTATAACCTATTTATCTATATGTCTACGTGGCTATAGTATAAAGCGCCAAAGTTACTTTGCAATACCACGAACGGCACGAACTTATATATTTACGCTATGTTAACATTAAGTTTTAAGGTAAGTGGTAAGAATAATATATAAATTATAAATGTATACTATAGTAATTTTATTAATTCATTTTATTAAATATTAATTCATATAATAAATGGAATGTTTTTGTCAAAAATGAATTCAACTTACCTACCATTTACTAGTAGTAAAATAAATTACTATAGGTATAAATGTATAATAATAACAGTAACTATACAATATATAATATCACCAAATATGTGTAGATACTTAGTTTTATAGACTGACAGACTGTATTCGCCCAGAGTCGTTTTTCGTATGCAATGATTTATCATTGAATTCAAATTTAAACACAAATTCAAATTAAGACACATTACATATACATATATAGGTATTACAGTCTACAAACTACAGTAACTTCTTAATGACAATGAGATACCTACACTCGGCATCTACTGTACAGCAGTGTAATTATCTACTTTCTATACTTATTTAATATTTTATAGTAGGTATATTAATATATTAAGTGGGTATCTGATAATACCAGATCGTATTTCAATTTTGGGCGATTGTAAACTCTCCCAGGTCTATACTCCTGTAGTATATACCCGACCGAAACATCTCCCGGATCTACTTCAGTACTATTAATTTAATTTTTAAAATGTCATCGTAGTCTATAATTATAATCAAAATACAAATAAAATAAAAAAAAAATCATAAAATAAATCGAATATACATTTAAATTTTATTTAAAAGAAGTCAATCGACAATCATATAATAATAATCATAATAATATAAATCAATGACTTTAGCTGCTAATTACTATGAGCTACAATATTATTGTCAAAATAAAAACAAATACAAGATATAGGAGTAATGTAAAATAAAAACATTTAAATTTAATTTTTATGATAATATGAACATACAGATAGTCTATTATTTTTTGTGATATGGTTAGGTTAGGTTAGAAGGAAAGTATAGGTAACCACTGGTATAGTAGTCAGTAGATATCGAATTTACCTCATCATTGAACGAATCACTAATATATATATATTAAATTTAAATTCAATTATAAATTAGTGCAAACGAAAAATGATTTTGAGCTCGACCTATAATATTACCAATTACCTAAAACCTATATATATATACGAGTACTTTATGATAAATTGTTTGATATTGTTATGTTGCTGTTATACAACTATGAATATATAATTTAGATTAACAATATTATATTTTAAATATAATTATAGCTTAGTCTAGACGCCTCAGTAATATTTGATAAAACTTATAGAAAAATGATTAAATATACTAAAAATGGTATTGTTATTACTTATTAGTTATTACTATGGCCAGTATTTAATTTTAGATTCTGAGCCGGAGCAATTAATATATTGATTTTTCAACTACAATATATATATAGTTCCATCCCGAAGATCAGTCCTCATATGACATAATTTTTTTCTAGCGATTTTTACTTCAAAAGTCAGAAAGTGTTTTTATTATTTGACTAAATTCAATTTAGCAAATAAAAATATATAAGACTGCTTTCAATATTTTGTTTATTTATTATCAACGATTATAAATTTATAAGTATTTTATCACGATATAAAACAAAATTTTGTAAATATATCAATGAATTCCAAATTAATTTTTTTCTTTTCATAATTTTAAAACGTTTTTCTGGTTAGTTGTATATATTTAGATATAAAAAAAAACGCCAGACCGATCTGGAGTAACATCGATAGAAAACGCCGACTTAATAACAAATAGGCAATATAATAGACTTTATAATACATTAAATTCTAATAGCAATAAAGTTATAGATCTTATAACGTATGTCGTATAATAGTGTCTTTAAACAACAATACACTGTATTGATAATAATTATATCTTATATTTATATAGTATATTATTATATCCATTATCATTTATCAGGGCGACATGATTACATATATTTCTGAGTAAGTGTTCGCATGGCCGCATAGATATCTATCAGAAAAGCTGAACAATTCAATAATTTATTTTAATTAATTGAAGTTAAATTTAAGTTATTTCTAAACATAAATTAATTTCAGCAGCTATTAGTTAAGTTAAAGAATTTTTAGAGAAGAATAAATTATGTTATAAATTAAAATACACTAAGTTCCGCTAAATGTGATCACTGGTTTATAGAATCAGCTGTTTATTTGAATCAAAATTGAAAATCCCAAACCAGATCTTATGTTACTAATGTTAAATTAACCTTTTATTAGAATCACTAATAAGAAAAAGTACTAGAAAAGTACTCGATAATTGAATCATTTCTAAGAACATTCTTATCTTATCGTTTTAATGGTATTTCAAACTTTCACCAAAAAGAAACAAGAATCGTTTTGAAAAAGTTAAAAGGAGACAGGAGTTATTATTCAAAAATATTACGATAATGATTATTTTCAGTTGTTCCAAGTTGCAAAAGTTACAGATACAATGTACATATTTTATTATTTATTTAATTTTAAATAATTAAAATCATATACATATATATATATTATATTAATTAAATATGGATTTTAATTTCAGGCTAATATGAAAATGAAATTATTAGATTTCAAGTGCAACATAAATATATAGTTTCTTTAATTTATTTTAAATGTATTTTATTTTAATTCAATTTTAAATTTATATATAAATATATAAAATCAATAAAAAAATATTCTATGCAATTAACCGGTTAATAGAATCAATAAATTCTGAATCGACGTGATCACATTAAACGGAACTCACTGTAGTTCAAAATTAAGTTACTTTTAGATTCTGTGTTGGTTTTATATTTACAATAATGCTTGCTTTGTGCATGTTTAATGCTATTTTTATAAACAGTACAAATGCTACAATCTTTAATTTTGAAGATGGTTTCTAGTAGCATTTAAAATATTTTAATCGTAACAAATAACGAGTACTTAGTATAATAATCTAGAGTAAAAATATGGAATACCGCAAATATTTCAAACAAAACGAGTGTCTATTTGAAAAAATTGATTTTATTTTTTGATTGCAATTTAATCAAAACGTAATGCAAGATTATTAATAAGTTTTTATTAATGAAGTAACAGAATAAATAAAAAAAGTTCAACTCAATTCTAAAATCATCTTTTTTGAGCGTTTGAAGTTTAAAATTTAACGAAATTGAATATTCACAGATATTCCATATTAACATATATAATATAAATATATATAGATATATATAATCATATTAATAATCATAAATATTTTGAATTTTCACCAAATATTTTATAATTCAAAATTTTCATTTTATCACTTAGAAAGTTAGAACTTGATAATTTAAGAGGATTTTTAAATAGGTATATTTTGATTTACATTTTAAAAAAAGTTAAAAATAAAACCACATACATTTTTTATTACTGTTTAGTTAAAAATTTGACAAAATTGATTTTTAAAATGTGTATTAACAATAATAACTAGTTATAGTAGTTATTAAATTATTGTTGCAACATATTTTATTTAATATAACCAATAATTGATGTTATTTTAAGTTTTAAGTGTTTTAACCTAATTTGGATATCAACAAGGCCAAAATAAATGAATAAATTGAAAATCACGCTTAACAAATTATTGTTGTAGTTTCAACACCAAACCAACCTTAGTCGGAATCAACGTTCAAAATATGTGTATTAGATTTACTCCAATATTGGTTTTGAAATAATAAGTGTTGTTCAATAAAAGAATCACCCTATGACCTGTAACTAAAACTAAAATATCCAACGAACGAAAAATCCTATGTCAAAAAATCCAATTTAAAATTAGAATATACCAATACTCATGTTTATTTTTTCAGAATCAACAATGGGCATCTGAACATTAATTATTACTGTTATTTGACTTTTTTCATCACTCGTCAAAAACTGAAAACATTTGGGCGCTAACTAGGTACTTCAAGTGTTTGCATTTTCAGCATTATAAAAATATCTATCAATGTTATCTATGAACGAATATTTACTTGGAATTTAAAAAATACTTATTTCTTAAAGAGGGGATTCTTTTCCATCATCATAAATACATAATAGTATAAGTATATAAGTATCACAAGTTGGAAAAATGTTTAGGGAGGCTCAAACCTTATTAAGAACTAATTAATAAATATATATATTATATATATATTTTTTTGAGGAGGGGGAAGTGCTAAGCCCCCTATTAGCCATTACTGCAGCCATTCCATATTATTATATGTATGTAAAATTTAAATTTGTTCCTATAATAATTCTATATAATATACTACTTCTCTTCATTTTATATTAATAGTTGATAGTTGATATCTATTTCTATTTTAGTACCTATTATGAATTCCGAAATAAAAATTTCCGGAAAAAAGCCTCTGACGAAGAACTTTGGATAATCCCTAGTCTTTGAAGTAGTAATATTGATATTACTCATAATCACATGAAAATAATTATTGAATAAATATTTTTTAATCACTAATTACAAAATTATTTATAATTACCCTACTTAAAAAAATATAGATTTAATAAAATAAATATAACATTTATAAATACTATACACGTCAATAGGTAACATTTGAAGTTTTTATATCTTATACACTATCGTTATTCGTTAACATATTAAAAGACGTAATATTTTATTCCCGGGGTTTTTCGTCGGGTTGTTTTTTTTATGGAGGGGCTTTTTCCTGTGGATTTTTATTCTGATTACCTCTATAAAATAGTGTTACATCATTTCCCTATCAATATACAATTATATTATGGCACTAGCGCATTCTACAGACCAAGCGGCAAGCGTCTACTACCTACCTACTTGTTTTTTTCTTCGATTAGTAACTACTGTTTACTTTTTGTGCAGCTACAATCCGATTAGCTATACTTCCATTTATAAGATATAGTGATTACTTATTAAAAAAAAAAATTATTATTATCTATATTCTATAGTATCGTGACTTTTTGTGTACCTAACGTCTCCTTAAATTGTGATACTCACGTCTTACTGTACACTGAGTAAGAAAAGGTACTTATTAAGTTTTTTTATTCTATTACCATTTTGCTATTACTGACTACCATGGCATAAATATTTAAGCCATGCTGACTATTTATTTCTTATCAGTTATCAGTAGTTATCTCTGAGGTTCATGCATTTTTTGACTAATAAAAATAAGCATTATGACATGATTAATGATTATAATATTTATATATATTTAAACTACTCAATATTCTATACTATGTTCATATTTTCTATTTTGTGATTTTTTGGACTTTGGAATAATTAATTACTATTATTATTCAATATTCACCGTAAAAAAAAAAATACATTATAATTAGGTATTATAATTGTGTAGTGTGTAAATGGTTGATGTCGATACTTATTTGCATAATATAATTTACATGACATTAATACATTGATTCTTACTTTTTCTTGACTGTCAGATAATTAGTTTGTTAATTTCATTAATTTCATTAATTTTGGTTATTTAATTTTTAAATTTAAATTTATTAATATTTTGTGTTCTACCTAAGAAGTTCTTAATTATTTATATTAATTAATTTCAATTGATTATTTAACCAAAGTTGTAAATTATCTGCTGTGCTTACTGCTTAGTGCTTGTATACAGTGAATTTACTTTCGATATTCTAGATAATATTGTTCAACATTAGCTAATTAATAAATACCTACCTACCCAGAAGTAAGTTTTTATTTATTATAAATGATACTTTTTGGTTATCGCCCCAGCAGTATGTTGTATAAAATTATCGCCCAGCCATATAGTCCAATAGTTGTATTAGTGTGCCATTATTATTCCTATAATTATTGTGTTAAGCTCATGATAGATGATCAATTTAAAACTACATTTTATATTATAATATAGTAGTACGTTGTTGGCTTTTGCTATTTTATTACCTACTTATACCAATACGAAAAAATAATAATATGATACAATTAATTTTAATGATAATATATAGGTACTTTTAGTACCTATAACTATACCTACCTATACTGTATGCATTTTTATATATATTTTAAATTTATAATTTTAATATATTTTCTAATTAATAATATGTAATTTGTGTATTTATTATATAGTTTATTTTATTTATGAGCAGGAGGGGGGAGGTGAGATAAATTTTATACAGTGTACTGGCGAGGAAATAAACAAGTTCCTCAAACATAATAATTATTATATAACTATTATATTTGTATAATGACTATAATGTTATATTATTATGATAGTTTTAATAGTAATATTTAACCTTCACAATCAAAAAAGCTTGATGAAAAATGATTTGTAAAATAGAAGAAAGTAAATAGGTATACAAGGTATTATCTTATAAAGTATTGATTTTTTGACAAGCATTAAACTGAAACCAACACATTTATTAGGTATGACGGATAGAACTGTAGTAAGATCCATCAGTGATCATGGCTATTTAACATATTTCCATCTTAGTAAATTTTTAAATTTTTATCTAATAAATCACTTTTATTTTTAACGATGTCATTAATGTCTTTTTATATCTTTTTCATCAATATTATTTATTATATTTTTTTCCATAGCTATAAAACAAAAATATCTCTAATTATTAATTATAATTAATAACAGTTTTTCAAAACGTGTCAAACACTGGGAAAAGTTACGAAATCTCCCTGGCATAGTCCGCCATTTCTTATGGCAGTCAGAAAAAAAGCCACGGGAAAAATCCAATTTATTTATTAAAAATAGTTGTATTATGTGTAGTAAATTATATTATTAAATATTTATTCTATAGTAATAAATATATTTTAGATTATAAACAACGCAATGAATGTATTGATTTTACTTATTTTACTATCATTAATTTTTTTTTTTTGTGTTTGACATCTCCTTTTGGGAAATTAAAAGTGTTTCGATTTCCTTAGTTACATATATTAAGGAAATGATTAAGTTCATGCTGCAATCTACATTTAAAAAAGAATCATCCTGTACAAAATATTTGTCTTATACTTATACATATCTAGGTGTAAGACATAAATCAATTAATTTCAAGATAATATCCACGAAATACTATGTTATTTTTGTTCAATTTGTGGCATTTTCTGTCATTTTATTCTGAAGGAAATCACACAGTTATACTCTCTGTTTGACGCATCTATCTCATCTATCTAATACTGTACTAATTTAATATTATTTTAATTTGACTTTTTTTATCGTGGATAATTTTTCCCTTGGCTTTTTTTCCTACATTCGTTTCTAACATACACCCATGAGCATAGCAAGGGGGACAAGTGCCCTCTCCTTGCGCTTCAAACTAAATTATATTTCTTACACCTTATAAATTGAGTTTTAATAATTTAAAATTGGCTACACCACTGCCCCCCCCCTGATTGAAATTCTAGCTACGCCCATGCATACACCATATTAGTGGCATGGCAATCTATACTTCTCCGAGGCAATCATCACTGCCGAATTGGAATGGATAGGTTATTGAGAGATTACAGGTGTCTAGTTAACTAAATATTATTTTCACAACAAAGTTCTTTGTCATAAAATTGTGCTTGTGATCCTTTTAAGTAGGTACTACATTAAACTTGCTTTGGAAAAGTTTCAAGTTTGCCACTCCACTGCATTATAATATCAATAGTAGTTGAATATTTAGTTGGTAGTTTATTAAAATAATTTACAAATTGTTTTATAGCACTAGAAATGTTCCATGCCAAAAAATATCAATAAACTCCAAAGTTCTAATTAACTATTTTGTGACATTAAACAATACAGAAATTGGTGAGGCACAATATTGTTGTCACCACACAGAGCTCATTTTATACATTAAATAAAAAAAAAAACCAGTCTTAAAAATGTAGTTTTATATTCTTTATACACAATATAATATAACTTAAGAACTGTAAAATATCTAATATATTTTTTTTTTAAATATTGGTTTGATCAATTAAATTGTCTTTTTTATTATTATTCCCTTTAAACATTTATTTTAAATTGAATCATGTATACATAGTGAATTTTGTTGAACATTTATTATTTTAAAATCCATTAACATTTTTAAAAATATAATATTTATTTTTCATAATATCCAGTCAAAATAAAACATTGTTATTGTTTTGAATGACAACTTAAATTTCTAATGTCATATTTTGTAGTATTTTGATACATACATAAGCGGAGCTAATGGAGGGTTTTTGGGGGTTAAGACTCCCTAAGTTTTCGATTAGCTCCCCCCCCAAATGTATTCCATAGTATTGTACCTACAATTTTGTATAATTATTCACAAATATACTACTTACAGGGCATGATAACAGTATTTTTTTTTTTTTACCTACAATTTAAAATATTATTTAATAAAACAGTTAAAGTGATTTCTTTTACATTAGTTTTTTTTATTTTACAGTTTATTTTTGTATTTGTTCTAATATTGTTTATACTATGCAATACATTATTAAATTTTAATTTATTTGTTCATATTTGTATTGAAATATAATTAGCTGTCACACACTGAACAAATGTTAACATTTTTTATAATAATGATTGTTATTGACTCTTTCGATAAAAGAATCACCCTGTATAATTAATCAACTATATTTAATTTTTTGATTATACATTTTTATTATAGGTAATTAAAATGGATCTCAAGTTAATTTCCAGTAATAAAAGTTTTGGTGGTTACCAGAAAGTTTTTGAACATTTTAGGTAAATTATTTATACACAATTAAATATTGTGAAATTAATTGTTAATTTTATTTTTATATTTTTCAGTCCTACATTGCAATGTAACATGAAATTTGGCATTTACTTACCACCTGGAGAGAGTGAAAATGAAAAATTTCCAGTGCTATTTTACTTATCGGGTCTTACATGTACTGAACAAAATGTAATCACTAAATCAGGATTTCAAAGGTTTGCTGCTCAATACAAAATAATTGTTGTTGCTCCTGATACTAGTCCAAGTAAGTTTATTTATTATATGTATAGTTAATAAAATTAATACATTTGAATACAATACTTTATTTCTTTCTTATGGGAAATAAAAAAGTTATAAAATTAGAATTCATAAAACTCTGGTATTAATACATTTTATAAATTTTATATTGTATTTTACTATCTGAAATAGTGACAAATATAAACATTGCTAAGTATGGAGATATATAATTACTAGTGGTTATAAATGTTATAATATAGTTAGTGAAAATGAAAGAACAATATATTTTATAAATATTGAGGTTCTATTATAAATATATCAAATATTAAATATACTTTGTAATATACATTTTATAATAGTACGGTTTATGATATAATATCACAGTTGAATTATAATTTAATGTAATTATATAATGATATTTTTTTTTAGGAAACTGTAACATTCCTAATGAAGATGAAAAATGGAATGTTGGTTCTGGTGCTTCTATGTATGTTAATGCTAAACAGGAACCGTGGAATAAACATTATCAGATGTTTACCTATATAACTGATGAACTTTATCAACTTGTACAAAACACTTTCCCAGTTATACAAGATAAAGTATCTATTTCTGGACATAGGTATATATAATATATATAAGTAATTAAAATAATATACCATGTGTCTCCACAGAATCAGAGTACACTTTATCACTCAGTTATCTGCTCATAATTTTCAATTGTGTTAATAGGACATTAAATTAGATTATTGAATCATAAATTCCATTAACTTTATCATTTTGATCTATCAACTTGTATTCCAAACCCAAAATTGAATATATGAGAAATGAGACTTGATAGATCAAAGTTACTTAAAGAAAAATCAATCAATCCAACAATTATATTCTAAATAGGAGATGCCATTAAAAAAAAAAAATAGTCCTGTTACACAAAACACATACGCAAAATACATTTGTTAAAAAAATTGTAAGTTAATGAAGTTTATTATCCAATAATATAGTTGTATGTCTACAAATAAATTGTATGTAAATAGAATTAAAAAATACATACAGGGTACTGAGTGATAAATTATACCCTGTTTTTGTGAACTCAAACACTAAATAAAGATACTTTATATCTTATGATAGCTCATTTATTTATAATTTCAACAATGTCCAATTTACAATATACAGTGGATTCTGCCTAATGTGGGCACCAGTTAATATGGGCAAAATGGGCAAATGGTCTGGTCTCAATAAAAATAATTAATACAACTAATTTTATGTTTTTATGGGCAACTGCTAATGTGGGCAAACGGGACTGGTCCTGGCGTGCCCACACTAAGCGGAATCCACTGTAGTTATAATGATAATAATATAATGTAGCAACTACTAGAAGTATAGGATATACAAAATAGTTTGATCAAACTCCATATAAATTTGGTAGTTTAAGCTTTTTCAAACAAAATTTGATGAATCTTGAGGGAATGTTCAAAAACTTTTACTAATTGTGTAATATTTTTTCCCTTACTAATTCATATACTGTATATATAACACAATAAACTCATATATTAGTTACAATATTATATGTAACTAAAAAGTGATGATTATTATTATTTAATTATATCAGGTAATAGCTACTACTATTCTCCGTTCTAAAAAATATTACACCAGGAGGTAACCGGTTTTTATCTGGCGATGCGTATCTCACATAACAGAATAAGCAGTGACCAGTGGAAGGGGAAAAAAGTGTGCAGAATTGATGTATTCTTTTTTGGAACGGAGTATAGTATAATATTAGGTAAACATATTTACATATCTATATTATTATTTTATATACTGCAAACATTGAAATTATTACTAAATAATTTTATATTAGGTGTATTTTTATTACCAAAATTATTTATTTGTGCAGGCTTGGCTATTATGACATTACGAGTTCCATAATACATTTTTGGATCTGCACTATAAACTTAATTGTGTATACAACACAATTTTAACTACAAACAGCTTTTATCGAATAGTCTTTTTGATTAATTGATTTATTATATGAGTATAAATACCAAAGTCTTCCTTTATCATGATTTGTGTTAAGGTCAAAATAAAAATTCCCTAAGTCAATCGCAGTAAAATTTCACTTGCTACAATAATTTAAATTTTTGAAATATTATAAATTTTTTGCCATAATATAAAATAATAATACAAAAATATTATTAAATAAAGTAATAATAAATAAGTGTATATAATTGAAACATTTGAAACAATGATTGCTCAAGAAGACGTCACATCCGCATGTGTTGTCTCCGTCTTATACACATACGACATAGATAAAACGCGTTTACATAGTTGAACTTGCTCAATTTTGGTTCTTGATTAAATACATCTTATTTTAAAATTAAAATATAACAATATTTTGGAAGGCAAGACAATGAGTTTTTTTTAAATTTTTGCTATTTCTAAACAATATAATGAACGTAAGAACGTTATATTGAGACTAATGAAAAACAACTCAACGTCTTGCCCCTTAAAATATGGTCATATTTTAATTTTATAATAGGTATATTTACTCTATAACCAAACTTGAGTGAGTTCTACTTAGACTGCATAAACGCATTTTGTCTGTGTTGTACATGTGTAAGACAGAGACAACACAGTGGGTGTAACGTCTTCTTAAATAGTTTAATAAGACTTGATTGCTACTAGCAAATATCAAAATACTATGTCCATTAAATTTATTATTATTATTCTTTTAATTTGTTTTTATATGTAAACAGTATGGGTGGACATGGGGCATTGTTATGTGCTTTACTTTGCCCAGGAAAGTATAAATCAGTGTCATTATTTGCACCTGTTTGTAATATTACTAATTCACCTACATTAATTGATGGATTAACAACATTAATTGGAGAAGAAAAAGACATTTTGCAAAAATGGGATACAACTTTTTTAGTAAAAGAATATAATGGTCCTGAAATGGAAATATTAATACATGTGGTTAGTATTTATATAAATAAGAAATAACAATTATAGATTTTAATTATATTGTTTAAATAAATTGAATTTAATGTCCACAGGGTAGTGATGATGAATTTTTAACAAAGGATTTACTAATTGATAATTTTGTGGAAGCAGCCAAAGAATGTAAAGATAATAAAATCAAGACCAAACTATTTCTTGAAGAGGGCTATGATCATGGATATTATTTTATATCAACATTTATTGGAGAACATTTTAAATTTCATTCATCTAAATTGTCCTTGTAAAATAATTTTACATTAATGTTTATTTTTAAATAAAAGAATAGCAATGAATATTATTAAATTGTTCTATTAAATGTTAACAATATATTATTATTTGTATTGATAATTTATAAATTATTTAATTCAATATTAATTTTACCTTTTAGTAAAAATATTTAATAGGAAAATATTAAAGCTCCCTAAGCAAATTTTTATTATAAGATAATCTACAACCTGTATTTACATAAATATAAAGACATATATGCATATATTATAATTTATAATATATAACTAGATTAATTTGATGAGGGAGGCTACCCATTAATAAAACCCTTCAGAATTTAATTTAAATTCAGTGATCACAATATTAGTTTCTTTTGAGATGACAAGAGGAAATGTTCGGTGCTAAACAATTAAATATTAAAATAATATAAACCTACCTACTTTTGTTTTTATACTACCTATACATGGAAATGAAGAATCTTTAATCAATGCAAGACTATGTAACTCTAAACTGGTATAAGTTTTAACTTTATGTTGGTTTTTTAATATTTTACAAAGATCAAACGTATTTCTGTTTTTTATTTAATTAATCATAACCATTCAAAATATCAGTTCTTAAACTGATTCAGAGCAGAGATGTTTGCCAGCCTATATTATTACTAAGTATATTTCATGTTATGTTTTTTGATATTGCTATTAAAGTAATTTATTTTAGTATTAGTATTATGGTAGCCGGGTAGGTTGGCTTAATTTTTGACAAAAATATTGCATTTTTAATATTTAATTACTATGATAATAGGTAGTATTTACTTTATATTCTATTATTATTAACTTTCGAGTCAATGCCACCTTGCTAGTTACTATAAAGAGTGTGTGAAAGGTCAATAAGTTCATTATCATTACCTATCTAAAACTATAAATTGGTAGTTCTTTTAAATTAATTTACATATTTTGAAAATATCATTGCATATAGCAAAACTTAGAATTTACATAAATGTTTTAAATTACCATTTATTTATCGTATAGCACATTTTGACACATAATATACATAAAAAGTTGCAACATGGAATAAAAATACAAATAAAATAATCTATATAAAAATAATAATAATATAACAATGATTAATGGAATTATAATATTATCAGTTTGTATTACCTATTGTTTAGTTTAATTTTATCTCTATAGCCTGAAATGTCCAAAGTAGCTCTATAAAATCTAGAACTTCACATGTTAGTCTAAAAAAATCATTCACCATGATCCATGAATAATGTTTTTGAATTACACCAGTACAACACATTAGTTTACATCATTATTCATCGTTCAAATATATGATTTTGTTCAAATTTCTATAAAATTAACTATACATATTTTTTAAATCTTTTGGGTTTTAATATTTTAATACAAATTACTTATGAGCATTAAGCTATTGAGCAACTTTAAATTTAATTTCAAAGCTTTATAAAAATTAAACATTATCAATACCGCAAAACAATGTTCAAATGTTTGCGATTTTAACAAAACTTGAACTTCAAATAGGTACTTATTGCAATAATAAATGAGCTTATAAATTTTATAGCTAAAAGAACAATCTATGTAAGATTTTGTATTTCGTTTTTAAACTTTTACATCTAGAAAAAAATGTTTATCGATGTTTAGTGAAATAAAAATAAAGAAATTACAAATTTCAAGTGTCTATAAATAGCTAAAAACAAATCAAAATATTTTTAAATAATGCTCTGTTTAGAAAATGTGAATAAAAATGTGAATTTAAAATAAAATTGGTAAAAATTTAAATATAATCTATATTTTCGACAAAAATGATTTTGCATAGGTACAAATTCCTGTTTTTAACTTATTGATTTTACAATATTGTGTTCTTTTTTTTAGTATGTAATATATAAACACAATTTATTATAGAAAAAATAGTTTGGTTCTTCAACTTTAAAGGTAGTTGTTGATAGAAAATTTGAATTAGATTGTATTTTTGAAAGATCAACAATGAAATTTGCCAGGTTTTTACAAAATAGTTGATAAAAATAAATAAGAAAAAAATTAGAATTTTTACGTAAAATCAGTTTTTAACCAAATCTCTATTGTTTTTCGAAGTAATTCAAACATGAATAACTATAAACACTTGAAAATTTCGATTTTTGTTTATGACGTCATTTTTTACGCATAATAAAATTAAAATTGTATTATCTATTTAGGTATATAGATTTTTTTTTATAAATGCCGTTAAAACATTTTTTACTCAGTCAAAAACTACGAAAAATTAATAAAAAATTTAAATACTTAGGTAGTTAGGTATATTCATAAGTAGTAGAGTAGTTCATACTGGAACCAAATAATTTTTGAAAACAAAAAAATTTGTAAAATATAAAGAGTATAGAAAATCTATTAATTATTATATGCAAATGCACATCCTTTCATTCTGCAAATGATACCCAACATCAGCCCTTCAGCCCTTGTAATATAAGCCATGAACTAAGATACCTATACATTTTATGTGAGTTTAACTTAGTATCTTAGTTCATAATATAAGGCTAACTATATAAACATAGACTATAGAAATTACTTATGTTACTTACAGAATATATTATATTATGTAGGTACAGAAAGTAACGTACAGTGTACCTACATAGATAGGTATTATAGTCACTATAATTTATACCTACCAACCTGTACACATAATTTAATATTTAAATAACATACAACTATTGAACTATACAAGTATATTTTAGTCATACTCGTATATTTAGAGTTTTAAATATTAAAACCATTCTACATAATATTATATAATGACACGTTTATGGCATGATAAAACATATCTAATAACATATGTAAAATGGTAATTCAAATTTAGTACCTTCAGAAATATGCAAACTAACATAAACTAGGAATAGTTTTTAAAAATAGAATCATGTACCTATAGGTATTAGGTATGTTAACTTGCAAGACCAAGAATTGATAGTTCTCATATTAGTTATCAGTAGATATAACTGAAATCTAAAAAAATTTATGTATTTTTAGTTTTTGCAAAAATAGCTGCATTCTTTTAGATTTTTATTTTAAAATTATTCTGTAAGCATTATTATTAGTGGTGGATTCAGCGCAGTCATTATTATTTTTTTATTTTTTGGCTAGAGGGAATGTTAAAGTGCAATATGGTTTGTACCATTAGACATTAGTAATACAATTATTATAGTACAATACTACAATTACTATATAGCCTGATAGCCATATAGGAATACAGGTAGGTATAATAGTAATAGTGATAGGTAAAAATAGGTACTAAATATGACAAAATATTAAAAACTTCACTAAACTTAATAGTTACTTATATTCAGTATTAACTATTACAATTTATCATGAAAATATGGAAAATTAAAAGACCATATTAATATAAAACCTGGCACCTGTATATATTTCAAAATAAACATAATTTAGCATAAGTCAATATTTATGTCTTATACAATAAATTCCAATCAACATTATGCTAATGCAAAAAACAATTTAACTGATTTAAGATTAACTGTATTAAATTATTTTAAAACTTTATTCTGAAAATTGTTATTTTTAAATGTTAACGATAAACATTTGTATACCTATAAACATTTACACTAAATTCCGAAACAATGAAAATAATATCTCAAATATCTGTGACACCTATTTTCATCGTCCATTATACTATTATAGCACTACAGGGAGAAACAGGAACTTAAGTTATATTAGTCGCTAATAAGTAACAACTATATGATGCAACTATATGGAAAATTTCCCTCCTACCTCCCCCTGATGGACCCACTATTGATTCCCACTCAGTTTTTTACGATGCATTTATTGATTTATTTTGTTAGTGATGTCAAACGTTTATAAAAATAAAACAAAAACAACTACTTTACACTTCAATATAGAATTCTATATATTCTATAAGTCACTAAGCCAATACGAATTATATACATATACATATTGATTATAGAATAGACTTTTCTATAATCAACGATATAATATATTATAAATGGCTTTAAAAAATGTATTCTGCGATTCATATGATACAATGGTTCCCAAACTCTTCTATTTGGAGGCGCGTATAAAGCTGGAATTTATATATCTGGACCGTATAAACCCGGACTGTAGGTATATATCAGGAACGTACATATCTGGACCGTATAAATCTGGAGTCTGGACTATATATTCTATTTTACGCCTCCTTTGAAGATTTTTAAGTCTCCCGCCCTTTCTTATAAATTGAAAAAATTGATCACCTTTTTTGTATATTTAACGTATAAACTATAAAATATTCGGAATGAGTCATTTTTTTTTTTATAAGAACTATAAATAATGTAATTGAATAATCAATCAGTATGAGTATGAATCATCATAGTTATAAATTAGAACTTAGAACCTATACAATATAAATAATAGAATATATTTATTATTTAATGAAATTATAGCAATTAATGTAAAGGCTGACTACAGTTTACTTTGGAAATTTTTTTTACAATTAAGTATACCTAAAGAGTAAAGATTAACTTATTAACTTATGTTTAAGTGCTAAACCACTTATAATCTTCATCGATACCTAATAACCGGTCGTTATTAATTTTTCATTTTATCTTAACATTGTACATCTTTTGACATCTATATTTACAGTGACCAGTGACCGCGTAAATACTCATCACGTATACTGATGTATGAGTACAACAGACTGACACCCGCTTGACTACTTTTTTTTTTAAATTTATTTTAAAATAATTTAACTGGTCTTAAGATATTAATTAATGCTATATGTGAAATTGCGGAATATATACTTGCAATTTTTTTATGGATTAAAAGAGTATTTATTTTAAGAAATGTATTGCTTTTTCAATTTTAATATTAGCAAATGTATTAATTATTTTTTTTTCTATTTTAAGGTGTTCAATTATATAAACATACATTTTCGCTTATAATGATGATTTATGACTGTTTTAAATGTATAACATTATACAATTAGCTTTATAGATTAAAAACTAAAAATAATAATAATAATTTACATTTTATATTATAAATTATAATGAATATTAAATTAAAAGTACCTAGCTATTTATTATATATTTATAGTAGTCTGTCAAAAATTACATATTAAGTTTTTTTATCTATTCAAATAAATTACAATAACGTCAATAACCATACAATTTTCATTGTACATTTATTAAATTATGATATTATATACTATTATAATGACGTATAATAGTTAAATATATGAGTAGGAAATTTACTGTATCACTATCTATAACTAGAATAATTTGTCATCACAAAATAAGTATACTAATATAATGTTGTGCTAATTGCAGGCTATAGTGTTTTACAACATAAAGAACATCTATTGAACAAATATAAATATAAATAATCATCACTAATTAGTATTTACTAATAAAGTTATTGATAATAAATAATAGAAATAATAGTTAATATGAGTAATCAATCGACAATCATACTCGTAGAGTCGTAGAATAATATAATATATAAACTATTACCATTGATAAACTGAAAAAAAGTTCGGGAGCGGGGGGGGGGGTCCAACATTTATTTTAAATATAAACGTTGAAAATGTATAGTCTGGTGAATAAACTATATTCACCACTAAAATATTTCTGCTTTTAAAAATTTCGGGGGGGGGGGGTCCAGACCCCTGGACCTCCCCCCAGTTACGGCCTTGATTATAAATATTAAATACTTTATTTATAATCAAATCTATTACTTAAGTTCTTATACTATGATTTATACATTAAAAAATGTATTTAAAAATGTCTTAATTTCCTGAGATATTGTCTTTAGTTTACTACAACAGAATAATTATACGTGTATATTTGTATATAATTACTAATAATGATTATTGATTAATGACTATATACATCTACTTACTTTGAATAACGTCATTATACCTATACTTCAAAAACTGTATCATTTCTAATTTAGTACCTATATGGCTATATGGTTATATACGAAGTGACTTATAAATTATTGCGTGTCGAATTTCAGTAGACAGCTTATATGAATTAAAAGAGTTTAAGTAGAGCTGTAGAAATAGATAGGTAGTAAATATAAAAATGTTGAAAGAATTTAGAACGATTAAGGTGGTTCTAGTCGGTTAAAAATAAAATCGTTTTTAGACTCTTAGAGTCTCAGCAGTGACAAGATTGTGAGACTTTGGATTGTTCGATTTTAAATGCTATAAAAATAAAAAGATTCCTCAATATCACCTCTAAAGTACTGTCAGAGTACTTTTTTAAAGTTCAAACTTTAGAAAATGTTATATAATATTATGCAAAATTCAATTTTTATAAAATGATTGTTCAAACATAATACGTATATATTAAAGAAGTATGTATTTCCTTGGCCGCGGGCCGTTTTCTTGAGAAGGTGTAAATAAATGTTAGAACTTTAAAAATATAAAATCGTACCAGCCGGAGTATCAACATTTTGTCACAGCCGAGGTATGTTTCTACTCGAAAAGTAACAGAATATTTTTTTCCATTTAATATGCTGACATTTATGATTGACGAGTGCGAGGACGCGATTACGCAACGACTGTTCGTATTTACCGCACACACACTATAACATTCATTGACATGACTCGGATGTACTTGTCACATAACTGGCCTAATTCCTATTTCCTAGAAAAAACGAGCGATTGGAACTACCTTAAATTCTAAAATAGATTTTTATTAACTATATTATATAAGTATTTATTATCAAGAAGACTTTATAAATATTGGACTATTCGTAAAATATTTAATATAGCATAGAAAATAATTGAGATAATATTATATCTATATGAAAACAATAAAATAACTTTCAAACTATTGATTTCATTGGATGTTTGATTAAAAATTAAGATGTGATTAAAAACAAATAAATAAATAAATAGATAAATTCAGTAAATAAAATAATGTCAAATTATACCTATGTTATATATAAGCTCATAGATAGGGCTCGGAAGTTGATGCATTTTTTTTTTTTTTTTTGGAACTTTTTTGACAATGCTCTCCTGGCCAAAAATGTGTTTTATTAGCATGTGAATCAGAACAACTAATTTTTATTTTGCATTTTTTTTGTATTTGTTGGTGTTTATTACTTTTTAAGTCATTTTCCTACATTTTTAATCATTTTTACTGATTTCACATTAGTTCACTTCTTAATGTTTCTTGTCAACCATTATGCCAATAACTTACTTAAAACTTTAAAATTACAACGAACTAAAGATTATAAGATTAGAACCTATCCGATTTTATCTCACCGATTACAGTCCTCGTTGTCGTGTTGTACTGAATATTATTGTACCTAAATTTTATTATTTTTTCGTAGTATTTTCAAAATGCTGAAAATTAAAACGTCAGTTAGTGCTCGTCTACATCTACTATAATTGTAATTTTTTATTTAATTTTAAAGGACATTTTTTGTCATTTTTATGTCATATTTTGAGTATCTTGAAAATACATATAGAATTGTATAGTATAAAATAGAGTACAATTTAAAAAAAAAATATATATTTTTATTAATTTAAAACAAATATTTATAATTTTTTTATTTTAAAGGACATTTTTTGTTATATTTGCATATTTTTTAGGTCATTTTTTAATGATTTTAAGGTCATCAACTTTCGAGTCCTAACTCATCACCATTGTGTTATGCCGTTAAATATTGTAATTGTGCATTTGTGCTCAAATTAACCAAAACCAAATGGAAAATAATGATAATTTAAGGAATTTTGTTATTTAAACCGTCAATATTTATACATTATGATGTATAATATATATATATAATATTTCTGATAGTACCTATGTGTTATATATTATTTTATTTTTTTTTTACTTCTGTAAAACAAACAGGGTTTGCACTGTGCAGCTCTAATATTTCTTTAGCACAAGCTCTGGCGTGTTGTAACTTTCATTTAGGGCAAAATTGGTTTAGACATATTCAACAACATAAATTATTATCGAGCGAGTACTTAAACAACGACTCAGAAGTTGGAAATGGATGAAATTTTTTTTTTTTGGATTAATTTATTTACCTCCTGACAAAGTTTCTGATGGATTTTATGATCTTATTATGTCGATAGCACCAAGACCAAGTACTACGTCTAGAACTATTTCTATATTTTCCAATAATATTTTAGAAAATTACATAACATCGGACTGCAATTTTCCTCCAACATTATGGGCTTGTGAATCTATTAATAATCCTAACTCCTAAGACTACTAATGGTAGTAAATGTGCGCAAACGAGTTGCACCCTGGCCGTTTAGCTGTTGTACATGCAGGTTTATTGGTTGTAAACTTTGTACGATATGACGAGTGAATTTATAAACGATAATCGATTGTCAACAACAGCATTAATATTATTTATTGCTATATTTACATTATTTAATAATATGAAAGTTTTATTGATCGTGTATTCCGTTGACCACGATACTATAGTATATCTTATTATTATTAATTATTATTATTCTGGGTCACAAGCGGCGCTGTTGATAGCGGTAGCATAGGTGCGTCATAACATTCATAACGGTTTGATATTCCACGAGAGACATGAGAACGCAACATGATGAACGGTAATCGCCATTTCCAAAAACACATTTATATTCTTGCCGTTTGTCATCATAGCACCACCATTCGCAGGGCCTGATTTAATAAAATTAGGGCCAAGTGCACAATTTTTTTTGGAGTCCTCAAGTCAAAAAAATGTTCTAGAAAAATTCTACGTAGAGAGGGGGGAATGTTAATAATAAAAAAAAATATTTATATGTTAAATACCAAAATACCTATCTCAAAACTCATAAAATATTTGTACATTATTTCATGTACTATAAATACAATTTAGTTACTCAATTTAGTTACTTGGTCTAGTAAATTATAAGAACAATGAAAAGACAATACTAATTAAAAAACATAACAAAATTATACTCGTACTATATTAAAATATTAAAAATACTTAAGGATTTCATTATATAAATTTAAATTAAAATAAATTAATTTCAGTCTTCCAAAAAATTATAAAAATGGAAAATAACTTATTAATTTAACAATTTATTCTATAAAATTAAAATTAAATAAAAAATGACCAATTTCTATTTACATTTTATCATAAAAGAGTTTAAATTAGTTATTAGGTATTAAATATTTCTGATGTTCGAACAATTTTCTATTATTATTATTTTAATATTTTGTGATGGTAACTTATTAGCACTGGGGTATGGAATGACAAAAATAACCAAAATTCAACTGATAATTTAATGATAAGAATATACTAAAGTCTGAACATTGACAGTTGGTATTACATTTTAGAAAATACATTTTTGTGGAATTAATTTAAAAAAAATAATTTTCTACAACTTACAGAGCCCGGGAGCCCCCAGAAATCGGGGGCCAAGTGCAAGTGCTCCATCTGCACTTGCATAAATCAGGGCCTGACAATTCGTCCAGCCAGTAGCCAAGGCACTGTGATGCTGTTAGTGATGAATAGAAAACGGACTTAAAGATTTTTACATATACAGTAAATTTCCGTTATAACGAAAAAAAATTCGGTCCCCGGGAGTTCGTTGTAATGGGATTTTACTGTATTTAATTGACTCTGCAGCTCAACGGGGCCACAAGGATATAAAATGGGGATGACTTATCCATTACAGAATTAATTGAAAATGTTTTACTTAATTTATTTTGTGTATTAAAGATCATGTTAGAGATTAGAAGATATTCAGCGTACATTTCATATCTAAGAATATATTTTATTAATGCTCATAAAAAATTATACTTGTTATTCATTTCTCAAGTTATAATTATTTCATTGCAGGAAAAAAAAATGTTTTTAATTAAAAATTAAAAATTATGGAAATTGACCAATAACTTGTTTGTAATTACGAGTAAAATGGAAATTATATATATAATTACGTACTTCAAATGTGTCTAAATTTAAATAATTTACCAAAGAGGTATGTAATAATTATTTTCAAGTTAAAGAATATTATTACAATATTAGGTACATAATATAATGTGTAATTAATGGATGGTAAATAATATAATATAGATATATTATAATAATTTATAATATTAAATATTTTACATCATTTTCATAAATAATATAATGTACCTACACTATACAGTGAAACTTCCATTTTACAAAATTTTCTGTTTAAGGAAATATTTTTAAGAACTATGACCTTTATTGTTAATGAGTACGTAATTCTATTTAACAAATTCCTCCATATTACGAATTTTTTGTTGTTGCTTATTCGAGTTCGTTATAAGGAAGTTTCATTTGTACTACGTCATATTATTTTCCTTATTGTAGCGTCTTGTATTCAGATTTTTAAATCATCCAAAGTAAATAAAAAGCACATTTCCAACATAAATTTATAGTTTAAGGAAAATTAAAAAAATATTTAAAAGTTTTTAGTGCGTATTAGAATCGTATTTTAAAACTTAAAAACCTAAAAATCCGTTGTTATGCGATTTATTTACCTATTTATTATTATGTAACGGGATAGGCGAATAGGCCCAATACAAATGTAGATATTAATCTTAAAGCTAAAGTACATAACAGAATAAATAATAAAAACATCATTACATCAATGTAGTGATGTTCATTTTGTACATACAGGGGACTGATTTAAAAAAACGACAAAACTTCGATCGCTATTCACGTCATTCGTGAAATAAGGCTGTTTCGCGAATAATATTCTCAGAACAAAAAAGGATATGAAAGCGGAAGAGACACTACGTGAATTGGAAACTGGGATTCTAAAATTAAGATTATTTAATAGGAGAGGTGAATGTCGATTCGACCATCGTCCATCAAAAAGTTTTGGACAAAAATAATAGGTTCTTTTGTCAGCCAGCGTGGTCAGGTTCAGATAGCAAAGTACTCAAAGTAGTATCGCCAGTATCGGATCACAATCATCCGGTGAACGATCAATCGCGATAACCAGAAAGATGCACACACTTCTATTACTTCTAAAATTTGCGTTTGACCCGTTCAAGTTGGTAGTTCTGTTGTAGATAGCTGTCAGCAGCAGCATCAGCTGTTGGTAATATGAACGATAATGTAAAACATGTTATCTCGCGGATAGAAATACGTTCGTTCGTAGCTCACGCCGCTCTATAGATAAGGTAAATTCATTTGCATATTTTGCACCACGAACGAGGATAATATACAGCTGATGTATAGCCGTATAGGTATATCGTATATCTCAGCGCCGGTGCTGCCCGACGACGATATTGGCATTCGGCTGTCCGCCCGTCGGCGTCGAATGTCGATGGTTCAGTATGCGCTGGGCAGTTGTTTGGTACGTTCCTCTAGTACGCGCCCAGACGAGTTCCAGCGGTGCACACGATCGCACTGCTGAATAGGATTTTCGTCGGTTGTACCTACGTGCCTGTGGTCCAAACAACATGAAGCAGATATTGGACGTTGTGTCAGACAACCGTTGTTTCGACGGACATCAAAAAGTCTACGAACACGATAGGTCAGTGGTAACGTTTTGTATCGTAAAATTATTGACTATTGTACACAATTTTTGCACCTGGTTCAGTAGTCGCATTATTATAATAAGTATGCGTGTCAGCAGAATTGTTTTTGTTTTTGGTATCCTTCTCACTGACATTTTAAAATTATCGATTCGAACAGACGACGAAAACATGCTTTGTTATAATTATTATTTTTTGCAGCTAACTCATTACTCGATTACTCATTAGTTTTCTAATAATTTACTATTAACACGTAGCCACGTAGGTATATTAATATTTGCAAACTATACCTTCATGGTTTTATATACTTTTTTTGTTGATATTTTTTTTTATCCCAAAAACATTACGATAATTTATCATGTACGACTATCGGGATTACAAAACGTCAGAACCTTAGATCAAATTAATTCTTCTCTCTTAATATATATTATGTGGATCTATCATTGACTAATGGTTCCTAATGCTAGGTTATATAAAAAAAAACGATAATTTTATATTTTTTTATTGTTTATGTGACTGCGGGATAATGCATCATTTCAAGTTAATTTGTTTATTATTATGTATTTAAATATTAAGCATTATGACATTATTATTCTCAGTACTAAAATGGCCAAAGTGGGTACATGTATGTTAATAAAATCAATGTAAGTACTGAACTTAATATTAATAAAAACATTGTTAGAGAAGTCTTTATGGGCTCCCACACGGCCACACGACTAGCTCGAAATTTTGTTAAAAACAAAAATAATGTAAATTTATACATACATTCATACTCAATAAACGATCTATGATCAGAACATACCTTACGTAAAATACATTAAACATAGCGACACCTATATACCTAATATTGTCTCTAAAGTCTAAATCACGAATTAATGTTTATTAATTTAACCACCAGTAGCGGATCCAGAGGTCATTCTAGGGAGGGGGTGAATTAAAAAAAATTAAATTACCTATATATTTACCTATATATTACCTGTAATTTATAAGAGGCTAATTATTTGCATTATTTCACCAAATAATGCTCTATGTCTTATTAGTAGTATCAAAAAAGTAAAAATATCAGCTTTCACTCTTTCAGCTCAATTTTATAATTTAAAAATAACGTAAAAAAATACGACCCAAGCGGGGCGATCGCCCCATCGCCCCCCTTATATCCGCTACTAAAGTATAGTAAGGTACTAAGGTATAATAATAGATTGGTATTACTAATTAGAAAGTCTTATCATAAGATCGTTTGATTATTATCCATGTTTAAATATCATATAAGAGGTGTACTGAAACACTGAATGTACGACTAGAATATAGAAATCTATGAGTCTATGACCTAAGGGGAAAGTGTACACATTTTAGCATCATCTATATGACTATTGCAAATATAATGAATACAGATGGCGTTCGTAGCTCTTGATATATATTTTTTTTTTAGTTAATAAATAACTAAACTGCAATGATTTAATATTTGGCAGTAATATAGGTACTTATAGAGCCGAATAAAACTTAATTAATCATTCGTTATTTAATGAGATGAATTAGATCGTTCATTCGTTCATAAAAGCACCGGTGAACTGCAGTACTTATTTGGAAATTAGAATTATCTAAATAAAATCATTGAGTATAGATAGTACTATCTATACCTACTCAATGATAAAATGTATTATATTATTTTAATTTACGCATCAACACTATTTAAATGTATTGACTAATAACTTAAATTTTAACGATTTTTCACAACAAAACAATGGCTTCATTGATTCGAATTTTTAATACTGAGCTGCCTACCTACTAATATAATATAATTAATTTACATTAATAATCATTAATTATCATAAAGTTATGATAATAGAAACTTTATTTTTTGGCTGGTAATATTTACAATATTGTATGTTAGAAAATATTAAATAGTATGTCTTTATTTATAAGGTTATCTTGTATGCGGCGCTATACTGTGTCTTACCACTCTACAACTACGAGTATATTAAGATATTAGACAGTATATTCTCGTAATAAGTGGAAAATGTAAGTGGTTTTAATGACGAACAAAAGTTTTTAAATAAGTAATATATTATAAATAAATAATAATTATTATACAATATTATCAACGTTCGTCATTCTTTTGTTAGTCATTATTCGTTTTATTATCATTAATAATTAGAAATATATAAAAATAAATATTAACATACTTGTGTCACGTCTCCTAGAAATGCAATGTGGCACTACTTTTATTTGTTCCTTTCCATCACGTTTCAATTAGATATGACGTATCTGTAATATATAATAAGTATATAATTATATCATAATATTATACTTTGGAAGCAAATCTGAATCTATACGACAGTGTACCTCACATATTTTTCGCAATTGTTTGCCTCAAAGGACGCAACAAACTTTCAATTCTTTAGGTATGTGCCTTTGATATTACATCTACAAAATTTTCGCTATGATTCACAACGTTATGATTGTACCCAGTGGCGTAAACGAGGGGTGTTTGGGGGTTATGACACCCTTCTTGGGGTCGTATTATATATTACAATATATAATAGAAATTATTATAATATTACATATTCAAAATTCTTACAATAAAAATTGACCATACCAAACCGACATACTGTATACATATTAATTAATTAAAATAAAAGTTATAGTTTGTATTTTGTAAGTATTAAATATAATATTTAATGTTTATAATTAACACCCCCCTTAAGAAAATCTTAGCTACGCCACTGATTGTACCCATAGTTCGAAAGTCCTTAACACCCTGACCAGCTATCTGAATGTATTGTACAAACTATAAAATACTTTCCTTCGTTATTGTCGTACAAGCCGAATTCCCGTGGTCCATCAAGTCGTGTTTCTTAGTTTCTTGCTTCGTTTTCTAGAAGATCAACATTTTCCGAATCTTTGTCGACGTTAAGATTTTCGGCTGATAAATCTGCAAGTTGAAGTCGTCCTTTATTATTTTTCCTTGATTCTCTTGGTAAACATTTGTCAACTTTGATCAGTGATCACTATTTCGGATCTTCCAAATTTATCATGATTTTCAAACATTCTGACAGGTACATCACTACACAAATTCATCCAGTCACACACATTGTATGGTCTTATCTACCGGTTAAAGTCCTAATGACATTAGTCTATTTTATAATTTGACACCAATAATAAATAATAATAGACCAGTTCTAATTGTGCGTCGATGCTCAACCCACTATTGTTACGGTTATTTTTGTCAATAAATGATCAAAAACTTTTGTTTTTTTCTAAGTATAGGTACCTAATTAATATTATATTTGAATTATTAAATAACACCAACGTCGTTTGACATCCTTTCCTTTTACACCTCAACAATTTCCTTTCTATTCCGCAATGTTTTTTTTATATAATATTTCATTTCACTACCGACACTACTATAGTTATTGCACATTATATTTTCTTCATTAAATAAAAGATTTTTATATATAATAATTTTTTAATGATTTTCAAAAATGTTGATATTTTCCAACAAAAAGTATTTATTATTATTAATTATAAATAATCACCTTGTGGCTTGTATAAATATAAAAATTTTAATTTATAGGTCTAGTGTTAGAAAGTCATGTCATAAAGTCGGATATCATAATATGAATTGTCATAAAAGTCATATGTATTATGTTTTAAAGGTTATTTCTCATAAATATCATGTCATACATGAAATAAAAAATAGATAAAAAAATTTAATTAAATATAAATAATATATTATGAATTTAAATGTTTGTGTTAAAATATAAGAAAAAAGTAATTAAAAGGTATATAATAAATTTTTATTTGATTAAGAATTTCTTTAATAACATTCGCGTAGTTCTATTCTAATTTAATGTTACATGTATTTTATAGTTTGATATTATATATGGTCGTTAATTTTTTTAGAAATATACGTCGAGTTTGTTATTAAGCTATCTGTTTCCTTTTGCTCTTTTTTAACTCTATGGATAAATTTGTAAAAGCCTTAAATAAAATAATTCTTAATTACTGTCCTAATAACTAATATATTTATATAATCAATAAAACATTAGTTTATCGTCGATTTTACATTGGTATTATCTATTGTAATAAATAATAATGTATAAATAGCCGTATTTTGTATCCAAAGTATCACGATTTTCACGAATAGATGGTGTACAGTTCAAAGTTAATTCGATTTTTGTTAAATTATATAAAAAACTTAAATGTTTGTTAAATATTTGTAGGTATTCGTAGACTGAGAGCAAATTGAGTGATTAGTGGTGATAGCGAAAAATATAAATCTAGATCTCCGTATGAACTATAATCATAATGTAAACTGAAAACACGATTGGTCTTGGTATTAAGATTAGATTGGATTTAATTGAAACGATTAAATGATAAGGATAACGAACAGTATTGTCTTTTAGTCTATTATAGGTATAACACTATAACTGTATAAGTATACTCCAATACGCTGAAAAATAATAATACGTTGAAAAAGAATATCAATATTTTTATAATACATTACTTTTATAAATAATATTATTCCAGTCTCGAGAAGTTATAATCAATTTTTGGCCGAAAAACGAAGTTGTAGTTATTATTATTAAACATATTGATTTTATTTATAAATTATATAACATTGATCGTTGAATTGCTTATATATATGCTTATATTAATGTGGGTACTGAGTATACGTATTTAGTTAGATTATTTTATTTTATTTACAATAGTACAATACTGTCAAGTGTCAATACTTGTACAGAAGGTATCGTATGAATGTATGATTCACTGAACTAAGTGTAATATTAAATTTGAATTCATTGATTTATCATACCATCGCCCATCATAGTATACGATTATACAAAAAAAGATTCTTTGTAGAGATTAGTTTGCAACCTAGTTATATAGTTATTCTAGTTCATGATGTATTTATTGATATTGCTATTAAAGTATTTAAAGTACCTAATTTATTTTACTATTAGTATTGTGGTAAGTCGATTTATTTTTTCGAAAATATTGCAATTATTATATTTTAGTGTCTGAGCGGAGCAAGAATTTATTGATTTTACAAGGGTGTGTATTTTTTATTTTCTGTCTGTCATCACCTTTTGAAGCAGTAAAATTACTTCGATTTCAAAAAATGGGAATGTTTTTTGATAGAAAACTAAATCTAGTTGGCACTTTAGGGGATCAAAAATAAAATATTATTAGTACTTAATCGGGAAAAACAAAAAGAATTAAAGAAAACGAAAATCAAAATTTGAAAAAATCAATTTTGTTTTTTAGTATAATTCTAAAAGTATTCAAAATTGTATGTATAATAAGTTGTTCTTAGTTATTACAAATTTAATTAATTGAAATGTGTTCTTATTATTTTTAGTGCTGTGTTAAATTTCCGTATGAGATTTGCCGTTTACGTACCAGACAATTTGGAAGGACCTGCTCCAGTCTTATATCAATTGGGTGGTATGTCATGCTCCGAACAAAGTTTTATACAGAAGACAGGGTTTCAACGATGGGCATCACATTATGGAATTATCGTAGTATCACCAGATGTTTGCCCTAGTAAGGATAGGTGTCTAATTTATTATAATAAATAATAATAACTATTGTCACAAATGTTGAATTGTGTTTTCAGGGGTTACTTTTGGTGTTGAAAAGAATGAAATTCAAGCTAAAGGCTTGTCATTTTATGTAAACGCTGTAAAAGAGCCTTGGAACAGGAATTACCAAATGTATTCATATGTGAATGAAGAACTACCCAGTATTATTCAAGAGAATTTCAATGTCAACAAAGACAGACAGTCAATCATGGGTCACAGGTATATTTATAAATATTAAATAAATTCTTTTGTATTATATACTATAGTAAAAAAATATATCATAGATGTCTATTATTATTATTTTATAGGTTAAACTATTAACTAACCAATTATTATTGATTGCCACTCATTGGCATTAGTGACATATTTTAAATTCATATATTTATATTTTATATATTGCACTTTAATAAATAATAATATTTCAGTATGGGAGGTCACGGTGCACTAATAAGCGCACTTAAAAATCCTGGCAAGTATCGTTCAGTATCAGCTTTTGCTCCAGTTTGTAATCCATCTAAATCTCCTGGTATACAATTTATATTAAAGTGTTATTTTGGAGATGATATAAAAACTATGGAGGAATGGGATGCTACCTGCTTAGTAACTAATTATAAAGGACCTGAGTTAAATATCCTCATACATCAAGTAAAATAAAATAAAATATTATATTAAAAGTATTTTAAAAAGAAATTATACTCGCATGTGTGATTTTTGTCTTAAGAACATAGCAAATTTATGTTCAATTGAACTAATTTTGTGTAGTTAGCTTTTGTATTAGAATTAATTGTTCTATTATTAAAGTTAAAATTATGATCATCTGTGCTTAGGCATTAGATTTTTTGATATTTTAATTTTTAAGTAATATATTATGAGTATTGTAAATATTACTAGTTGAAATGTTTGTATCTAGCTTAAAAATTAAAATATCGTAAAAAAGCTAACATTTAAAATTTTAAACTAAGATAATTTTCTTACCTTAAATTTTGATAATAGATCAATTCACTCAAGTATTAATTCTAACAGCACAATATTGGTTTTATTGAATTCAAATTTGCTGTTGTATTTTATATGCTTCTAAGATAGAGACAACACATGTGTATAGACTCTTAAATCAGTTTTTAAAGGATTTCAAAAGCATATGATGTATACATATTGAATACATTTGTTATTATTTTTTGTAGGGAAAAAATGATCAGTACAAAGAACAATTAAAATTGGACAATTTTGCAAGCGCCTGTGAAAAGGCAGGGATTGCCGTTTCCATAAATGAAGAAGATAGATATGATCATGGATTTTATTTCATTTCAAGTTTTATGGAACAGCATTTTCATCACCATTCTAAATTTTTGTGTGACTCTCAGTAATTTATTAAATTTGTTGTATTTTTAAGTAGTATTATACCTGTATTATGAGTGGTGTGTCAAGACATATGTTACCTAAATAACCTTACCAAAACTTTATTTTAATTTCATAGTTAAAATATATATGGACAAATGGTTTAATGGTTTATAATTTATAATAAACAATACCTAAATGTAATATAATAATTTTATTAAATTTGAATGTTATCAAGTGGTATCACCAAGAATTTCTTTAAATGTTTTCAATGATTGAATTTTGACTGTAATTTTTCCTAATGTCTTAATGTATTCTAAAGAATATTTAAAATAAAAACAAATATTTTTTTAAACTACTTTCTATAAAAAAGAATTTAACAGAAGAAAATAATATTAAAAATGCATCACCGTAAACGAATGACAGTTTTACTATAAATCATTTTCAAGAAATAACAGTAAACTATTTGTTTGTCATTTTGCTTAATTACTTACAGTTTCAATGGTATAATCCATTAAAAAAAGGAATCATTAAAATAATCAATGTTGTAAGTTTCACTACTTCTTTAAGTATGATTCATTAAATGCACATTTCTCTTTAATTATACTCATACTATTTGTTCTTTATGTACTCTTCTATAGTAAGTTATAGAAGATTAAAACCACTGTTTATTTATCTTATGAAACAAAGGAGGCATTTTATTAAGGATATCAAATTTCTTAATGGTTAATCATAAAAATATTCAAAACACCTACTATTTTTAATAATTATTGGAAATGACTGGTGTTTTTAAGTACTTTCACAAACTCTGTAGACTGTGATGTGGGATATCCCATATAATTGTTTTTAATATATCATAATTTAAGATATTCAAATTATTCCTGCATTTTTTTAAATTTATTAACTCATCACAATCTAAATTTAATTTTTATAATTATTTTCTTAGAATCATTTCCACCACTTTTTTATATTGGTATTATTGTGCAATGTTATAATATTCAATTCAATATATTTTTTGTACAAAATATTAAAATCCTTTATAATATATTGTGTAGTTATAACTTTATGAGCCATATTAACATATTATATACACTCCTTAGTCCTTATTATATATTGATGATAATTTTAAATGTATTTTAAAATTTACAATACATAGCACTGACAGTTATAATTAAATAGTGGATGTTTATGCATTTATCATATTTTTTAATAACATCTAAATTAATGCGGAGTAAGATAGAAATTTGTTTCATCAATCAAAGAATTCAAATTTATCAATTTAATTTTGAATTTTTGTTTGATCATATTTCTATATTCATCATGCTTTTAGTGCATATTTGAGGTTTTTCGTATTATATTAACGGACTAGGCATGACTAATATTAATAGATTAAAATATCCCGCGACTGTAGGCCTATATGTAATATTTGCGCCAACCGGGAATAGTCGTTTTTTGCTCGAATCGGTACTTGGTTTCTAATATAATACACCCATGTATAATACTTTCAGATTAACAAAAAATTCAACAGCAGTTTGCAAACATCTTTTAGATTCTAAACGGAGTGATGAATGTATTGATTTTACAATGATGTGTTTTTTTTTTGTGTCTGTCATCACGTTTTGAAGTAGTAACTAGTAATAATGTTTCGATTTTTAACTTCAGCCCCTCTTTGAATAGGAAAATTCATCTAGTTGGTACTTTGGGGGGTCAAAAAAGTAAAAAATTTCCAGCAGTTTTCAAAAGCGTCGGGAAAAACCCTGAAAAAATAACGGGAAAACGGGAATTTTTACGCATAACCACTTGAAGTACCATAACCAGTTCAGAATCGTTTTTCGTTTACAATGATACCCGTCATTGCATTCAAATTTAACACATCCATTATAGTGACCAGTGACCTACTCTCCATCTCTACTATACAGCAGAGCGATACCCACTTGCCCACTTTTTTAATTTTTAATTTTAATAATTAATTAATTAATTTTATTTTTAAATGACTAATAATTTATTATTTTTAATTTTTAATAAATTCAAAGCATATATTATACTTTATAGTGCATAATTGCTTGCATATTTTTAAATTTTTTAGAGCATAAACATCAGCTCCCTAGTTATATAATATTGTGAATCAAGCAAATATTCTATTTAGCTTTAATTATTTTAATTCATTATCCAAGTTTTATTTAAATTGTTTTCATATTTTCCCTTCAAATATTAAAGTGAAATTGTATATTACACAGTTTTTTAAAAAAATCTTATAAACCTTATTTAAACCTTGGTTTAAAAATAGCACAAAATAACATTTCAATATTCAGCTGCAGATAGAATTTTAATTCATATATAAAATATAACGTTATTATTACCTATACTTTATAATATTATTAAATATCCAATGGACAGTTAAAAATAATATATTTATTATTTAGTAATAGTGTACTGCGAGTCAGCGAGTAACATATTTTAAGTTATATAATCTGACATTAATAAAATAATAAATATCATCTTAAGTGAAAAATATATTCTAAATTAAAAATAGACAACATTATTCCAGATGACATAATTTGTCGTAACAGGTAATCCTTCTATGGTTAAGTTGTAAACGTGACATGTAAATATGTAATTTTAATTATCAAATAACAAAGAAATCTAAAATAAAAGAACAATTCTTATTAAATCATAAATAGGTATTATATTATATTATATTATATTATGTTTTCCAACAATCACAATGGCAACAACTATATATTGTCGATCTATTTTGACTATTTTGACTTTTGAGGGTGGCTTCTGGACTGAAAATTAAATTAAATTAGAATAACACATTAAAAGTAAACTTTTCTCAATCCTTTTCAAAATAAGTAGAGTGAACCAAGACAAAAAAAAAATAGGGAAAACGGATTTATTATGTAAATCAGGTTTTTAAAAATAATGTTGAATTTGTATTGTTGTAATTTAAAATAAAATACTTATACTTAACTATAAACTAATAATTTTTACAAAATAATCATATTAAGATTTAGTAGACATGATATAATTTTCGAAATATTTTGACATTCTTCGCGCAATTTATAAATATTTGAAATGTTCTACTTTTTTTTTGATTTGTGTAGGTATTTTAGTATTTATTTCATATTTGGCATGATAACATTTTTGTTTTTCAATAAAATAAGTTGGGTAGATATAGATCAATAAATATAATAAATACCACACCATTAACATTCACATTCTTAGAAATGTAGTTGTAGGTACCTTCAAAATTATTCGTAGATTATAGATGCACGGAAGCTGGAATAAGAAAATTGTCCATGATAGAATGTAAAAAAAATAAAAATAAAATCATAGTAACAAAATTTATTAATCAGTTGTATGTCGGTGACGAAGAAAGGCGTTTAGAATTTTTTGATTGGGTTTAATTGGTATAAATTTAAGAAGTTTAGCATAGGCCAGTATCCAATTCTTGGAGATCAATAAATTCTTATCGACAAATCTACTTTTCTAGAAGAAATGGACAAATTATAGTAGATATAAACTGGACATATCACTGGCTGGTGTTTGATCAGATGACACATGAATCCATTGACTAAAATATTAAAAAATTAAATGTTTTGAGTTGAATTTGCGAAAATTATCGCTTTTTTACTGAAGACAATTTAAATAAAAAAAAGTTTATTGACATTTGTAAGAAAAGTGTGATGTTTAGCCAATAATTTCTTAATTAATTAATATATAAGTAGAATAGAGCCTGTTTTTATGTATAAAAGCCTTTATCCTACTTAATAATGATATAATTCCTACGTTGCGAGAAGTTGAATAGTACATCTTTGGTCACCTAGGTTTATCAACATAACCAATGGATTATTTAAAAAACCAAGCGTATCAATCATATTATTATTCATTCTACTTTCTCGGCCATACAATTGAACAAAATGTTCAAAATATCATACCTAAGAGCTAAGAGATTAAAAATGTTAAGAATGCCTATATCCAAATTATTTAGCACCATTAAGTTACAAATTAGGTAATTTCGAAGATTTATAAAAAATTAATAAATATTTTTTTTTATACTTGTGTTTTAAATTAAATAATCTTTACATTTTTATATTTGAATAAGTTATTAATGGTTAAAAATAATTTAAATTAAAACATTTTTATATTTATTAAAAAAATTAAAATATTAAAGATTTTCTGGTCAATGCACGGAAATATTCTTTATAAAATATATAATAGGTGCGAAGTGTTTTTGCCCTAAACTGAACTTGATTCGTAATTGTGGAAATATGGAATAGGAATATCTTTATTAATTATTTCTGTATATTTATGTGGAAAATATAGACAGAGAAAACATGTTGGAATAGCGGCCCCTTAAAAAAATGCTAAATCCAAGGTAATATGATTTTTAAATTTTTGTCTTTCCTTGTTATCTGTTTAATAGGTTGTCCCACGGTCTTATATACGATATCGTGGGTTGTCCGAAATTTGATATCAGCTCTTATCAGCTGTCGGTTTCTTATCATTTTTCAGACAAAAAAATAATAACAGAATATAAAATACGTATAAATATTATAAAATATGTTTTTAAGATCTAGTTGTTTTTTTAATAAATCTATGTGGTTGTCCATAATTCCGTCAATATCTCCCTCAAAAAAGTAAAATCACGACCACGGTTTAATATCTTTAATCGTGATCACGACGCTGACATTGATTAGTTAGAATATTAAAACGATATGTGTGGTTCGTTATTTTATAATTCTATGTTTCGGCGTGGATATCGGCTGTCCGCAGTCTGCCAGTCATCAGGTCTTTCAGCTCGCGCAGTTAAGTCCGAGAACTGGCATACTCAATTGCACCAGGACCAGAATTTTCGTCGATTTTTTGCGTCACGTCAGTGGTCCAATAACACAAAGCAGCAGCTAGATAAGGTGTCAGATAACCGGAGTTTCGGTGGACAGCAAAAGGTCTACGAACATGGCAGGTTGGTGGCAACTTGTAATACAGTGGCATTATTTGAGGGGGTAAGGTAGGACAAGCATTTGTTCCTATCTAATTTTTAATGCAGTCAAATACCGGTGGGTGTTGATGAAAAGTAAAACATTTTTTTTTTTTTTTTTTTACTCAAAACTTATGCAAAATTAAATTTTTCGATATTACTTTAGTATTTACTGTAATATGTTGTAGTAGTAGCGTAATGGGAAATACAAACTTTGTTATTATTTAATGTTGAAAAATAGTATAATAGTATTACGTAATATGTTTTAATAAAACTTTTTGACATTTTTATAGCCATAATATTGATAGAACTCTGTGCCGGTAACGAAATCGTGAATTGGTCGGATGTATATGTCATATGTATCACTGTATTTCAAAGAAAAGTAACAGATTAATAACATAACATTCTATGGATTTCGGGATATAGAATAATTAGGTAATATAATAAAATCATGTATTAGAATCATTATTAGAACGAAAATTTGTTGTAAATTTTTATGTTTGATCTTGTAACAAGTATATTCTAGAACTTCGAATATTTTATTTCAAACTTTTAGACTTAGGTTCCAGTATTATTATTGTTTAAATTAGTATGATTAAATATTATCTATAGCTGTGTTAACAAATAATTATATAATTTAAAAAATCATTTACAGTACTTAATTATTATGAATATGATGATAATATTGATTTTAATTGTATAGAATATAGAGTATAGATATTATTAATTAGTTTTTTTTTTATATCGTGGCTATTGAAGTGTTGACTGATTGTGTTACTGTCTTGAGTAACTTACATTTTGCTATTTTGTATACTACTAAACTGCTTAGAAAAACGGCGTGAAATATTCTTATCAAATTAGACAAAAACTTTTCTGTTAAGCGCTTCCAGCGGAGCCGGTTGTGTACTAGACGTCTATACGCGTAAACATCGTACCGGTGTTGTAGTCTTGTAGTCATAGTAGAAACTAGGACTACAGTAATAGCAATTAGCAATATTCATATTTATAAGTTATAACCATCTGCGATCCTGTATGAAACGGTCATATTGAAAATGTTATGCCTTGATGGGATTCTATTAGACCAGCAGGGGAAGTTGTCATTTTTAAAAATCGTGTTAATTACTAATTTACTTACTACGATTAAAAATTATATTATTTTCTATAACTACAGATATATATTATAATTATAAATATTATTTAAAAATAGGTATATAGTATTATAGTATATACTAACTGTGACTAGAATTATTTTATTTAAATTTAATAATTAACAATATTTTCTAATTATACAATAATATTGGAGCACATGTACATATTAATACGAAAAATGAGTCGTTTCAAATGTTTTTACTTATTACACATATTTTAGTAGGTATTTACAGTATATTTACACCCCACCAACGAAGAGCAAAATAATTTAACAATTATGATTTATGAAGAATGTTGACTGTTGTCTGCTGTAAACAATAATTGTTAAATAAATATTAAACGATATCGTGATATCGATTTGTTGTTACTTACTATAGTAAAAAACTAAATAAATGAAAAAAATAAAAAATTTTAAATCTAATATTTTTTTCGAAAATGATATTGAAATTATTAGAAAATTCAATACCATGGTAATTGGTAAAATCTGAGAAAATAATGTTCGGGTTTTTGTTTATACAAATATATTTATCGGAAATTGTTAATTTTATTGATTATATGAAATGATGTAAGTAGGTATACGCTTTTAACTGATTTTATTAGATTATTTACAATTTTATTAGTCTTTAAAAAATAATTAATTCATTATTGTGATTAACAATTTTTTGGTTTTTATTAGGCTTGATTATAAATATATAGCTGTAGCACTTCCATGTTGTGTTTTTAAATTGATTTCTCATTTAATTTTTAATTAATTTTTTTTATCGTCTTTACGTCAATAATAGTAGATAGTCAAGCAAATCATTTATGTATATTTTTTTTTGTTCAATTTACAAAATTATTTATTTTCAATATCTAGAAGAATTTTTGTAATATTATTACAATTTAATTACATAATTTAAACTTAATATTCACATTAGTAAGAAAAAAATCGTAATTAATAATAATATATTAATTTAATATTATTTATATAAATTCAATTTTTCTTTCAAGTATCAATAATTTTATATTACGATAATTTATTTTAGTAAAACTCGTCGAAGTACAAATTTGTACAATTCATTATTACATTTACTGTATACAGTATACACTGTTATATTATACATTTATATTTATACATTAACATAAATACTTACATATAATATACGAGTATACTGCAGTAGTAATGCAGTATGAGTATGATGTACAGTTGTATAGAGTATATTATATGTATTTCAGTGTGATATAGGTAAGTACATAATGTAATAAGTTACAAATACTTAGAGGAATTTTTTAGTTTCAAAAAAAAAAATGCGAGTTATTTAATACAATAGTGATATCATTGTTTCAAACATGTGGCCCTCGTGCTTATACGGCCGACGAACGCTTTCAGTTTTTCTTAAAACTAAACATTTTTTTTAAAAATCATCAGAAGATTAATGAAATTAAAATGTTGAAACGTCAATATTTTCAAAAAAATGAATTCTATAACATTTTTTTGAAAATAATTAAATAAAAATACATATTTTTTTTAACTTTTTTACCAAAGCATTAAAATAAATTAAAACATGAAATATTTGTAGTTCTTGTCCCTGTGAATCGTATTAAAAAAAACCAGAATTATGATATTTTCATTATTTCATGAGATATCGCAATGGATAAATCCTCACGGCCCACGGGGCACCCTATATAAATAACAATGTTAAAATTTATAATAAATTGAATAGGAATATAGGATAGTACTTGTCCCTGAGGTAATATGACAATCATTATTTAATCTTGATGTATTTTCACCTCTATGAACTATGTAATGAGTATATATGCATTACGTTCAGACCATTCAGTAATTGGTAGCCTGTATTGAGTGTATTGAGTAGTTTAGTTAAGGAATTTTATTGTTTCATATGTGGCCAACAAGTCGATCAGTAGTGTAATATCTACAATTGTACCAGTTTTTTTTATAAATTTTCAAATTTTTTTTCACGATTTTTATTATGTACTATTATTATACTGTATTAGTATTTATTTGATAGAAAACTGAATCTAGCTGGCACTTTAGAGGATCAAAAATAAAATATTCTTAGTACTTAATCGGGATAAACAAAAAGAATTAAAGAAAAACGAAAATTCAATTTTGTTTTTTTTGTATAACTCTAAAAGTATTCGAAATTGTATGTATAATAAGTTGTTCTTAGTTATTACAAATTTAATTAATCGAAATGTGTTCTTATTATTTTTAGTGCTGTGTTAAATTGCCGTATGAGATTTTCTGTGTACGTACCAGACAATTTGAAAAAACCAGCGCCAATTTTATACCATTTGAGTGGTATGTTATGTTCTGAACAAAGTTTTATACAAAAGACAGGGTTTCAACGATGGGCATCACATTATGGAATAATTGTAGTATCACCAGACATTTGCCCAAGTAAGGATTGGTATCTAATTTATTATAATAAATAATAATATAACTACTGTCACAAACATTGAATTGTGTTTTCAGGAGTTACTTTTGGTGTTGAAAAGAATGAAATTCAAGCTAAAGGCTTGTCATATTATGTAAACGCTGTTAAAAGACCATGGAATAGAAATTACCAAATGTATTCATATGTGAATGAAGAGCTACCTAGTATTATTCAGGAGAATTTTAATGTCAACAAAGACAAGCAATCAATCATGGGTCATAGGTATATTTATAAATATTAAATATATTCTTTATGTATTATATACTATAGTAAAAAAAGAAATTAGATGTCTATTATTATTATTACTGTATAGTCTAAACTAAGAAGATTAAGATCAATTAAATTATTTGGGTATTTATAATTGATAAGGTTATTTACAAGTTATATATTATTAAATAGATTGTTTGAATTACATTGTAATAAATAATAATATTTTAGTATGGGAGGTCATGGTGCATTAATAAGTGCATTAAAAAATCCTGGCAAGTATCGTTCAGTATCAGCTTTTGCTCCAGTTTGTAATCCATCTCAGTCACCTGATGAACGATACATATTAAAGTGTTATTTTGGAGATGATTCAAAAACAATGGAGGAATGGGATGCTACTTGTTTAATAACTAATTATAAAGGGCCAGAGTTAAATATCCTCATACATCAAGTAAAGTTGTATAATAATATGTTTAAATAATTTATTCAATGATGTATTCATTATTTACAGGGCGGCCTGGCAAGGGCCGGAGGGCCAGGATTCCTGCCTGGGCCCTTGCCGTATTAGTTTCTGGGCCCTTGTACTGTGCTACCCCGAAATACAGTATAAAATTATTGGGCTCCAGAAAATAATTTCTGCTTGGGCCCTCAGGTACCCAGGCCGACCCTGATTATTTAAATGACTTCAATGTTATATAAGTACATAATATATAATGTATAAATAATTTGAATACTATTAAATATTCCTTTTTTTACATTTTTTTAGGGGAAAAATGATCAATATGAAGAAGATTTAAGATTGGAAAATTTTGCAAGAGCTTGTAAAAAGGCAGAGATTACAGTTTCAATAAATTTGGAAGAAGGATATGACCATGGTTTTTATTTCATTTCAAGTTTTATGGAACAACATTTTCATCATCATTCTAAGTTTTTATGTGACTCTTTGTAATTTATTGTATTTTAAGTATTATTATGCTCATATAATGAGTGGTGTCATTGACGTCATTATGGGAAGGGGGAGGGGGATTTGGGTGTTTTTTCAAAGACTGGCTAACTACATTTATTTACTGATTTAACAATAAATATTATTGTATAATAAAATTTAAAATTCGTAATTATTTGTTTCTGTGTGATCATGTTACATGCATACATTTATTGCATTGAAAAGAGATGCTGATAATAAATACATTTTTTTTGGAGGGGGGTTATAGGTAAAATGTGAAATCATCTCACCCCTTCCCTCCCAAAAAACAACAAAATTAAGCCACTGAGTTGTGTGTTAAGGCATACTTACGACTTACTTAAAAACTTTACCAAAACTTTATTTTAATTTACTTAATTCGAAAATACCTGGTCAAGTGGATTATAATGAATAATAATTGTGGAAATAGTAGCATTATTAAATTTGAATGCAATAATAAATTATTATTAAATTTTTTTTTTTTTTTAAATAACATTTATTTGAATATTTACAATTTATACTATAATATGTACAATAAGTAAATGTGAGAGGGAATGATAGTGAATAGGCGGAGAAAAGTGTAGCTCACAGTAGTGCTACTCTTTACATGAATGTTAGTTTAGTAATTATAAATAATTTAGAAGGTCTCTGGACCATTTCCGGTTTAGGCGTCTGGTTGGGTTAATTATTACATTTAAAAAAAATAGACCAATAAATTGTTTATAAATTGTATTATTCACATAGATAATAAAATTATGCATTTTTTTGACATTGTGAAGGTAAAATACAATGACCTAATAATGCAGATATCACTGGCTGGCTTTTATCTGTGCCTAATTTATTTGAAAGCCATCCTAAAGCAACACTGAAAAAAAAATTGTTTTGTATTATATTTCAATAGATACTACAAATACCAATGAATCTTATATTTTAATACATATATGATAATAAAATTTAATCATCATATTCTCATTAAATTCTAACAAGGGCCTACCAGGAAAATCTTGATTCATCATCAGCCACTTTCTATATACAATCAGATTTTTAGACCTTTGTTATAACACATATTTAATGTACTTATGTAATTATTGTGTTAAATATAAAGAAGATGAAAAATAATTTTTAAACCTATTCTTGACATTGTTAGAAACAACGATTAAGTTAATGAAAAGTTACACAAACCTTTATATTTAATTCTTAAGTTGTCAATGATTTTTTTTACTACTAGAAAATTTTCTTTTTTAAATTTAATTATCAGTCATAATTTTATTATTGTATTCTACTTTATATTTAAACTTACTTCCAAACGGGCAATAATTTTGAACTGAAGTTTGTACCGGTTTTTACTAGTTTTTTTGACCTTCTGCACAATGCTTTGACTTCTTTGCAATTCACAAAGGTCCCGTCTACGTTTGCCATCATATTGTCAATTGTCGATACTATGGTCCATGACAACTCGTTTATTTCCCCATACACGGAGTTGTCATGTCTTTTAACTCTAGACACTGTGGCACCGTGTAATGGTGATGAGTTTATCGTTAGTGTTGCTCCTGATTGTGCCTGAAATAACCAGGAGAAATTTCAATATAGCCTTTTCGAATGCTTATCATGTAGGTACCTATATTACATAATACATTCTGCAATATTATAAAATGTATTTAATATTTACGCATTTACCATCATGGCGTCCATGACTAGATGCATGACAAATGTACCGAACCCCAAGAACGCAATAGCTGTTAAAGTTAGATCGTACATATCCGTTGCTGTAAGTCCTTGTTTTGGTTCTCTATCAGGAGTATGGTCTTCATCTTCCAATTGATTTATTGTTTTGATATTTCGGGTCGTAAGATCAGGACCTTTATTGAAATGACGCAAGTTGTATTTTTTATTTGTGTACATACATAACATATATTTTGATTGGTATATAAAAATAAAGTAGGTAGTTAATATATGCGCCGTGGAAGTAATGCGAAAGCAGTTCCCACGGCGTCGTCGGTTTAAATATGAAAAAAAAAAGGTAGTTAATATATAGACAATGTTAGAATCGTTTTTTTTAACTTAATTTTAATATGTTTTGCTGTTATTTGGTGCGAATAACAGTTAACTTGAAATATAATCGGTGCTTTGGTTTACAAAGTTTAAAAATGCGAAAATATAATCCTTGTCACATCTATAATAGTTTACACTTCTCCCTTTCCAGAAAAAAGAGCTTATGCTTTTTTTTTTAAATTTGTCATATTTATTAGATATTATAGAAAATGATGATAGTCATATTTTATGTTTTACAAATTAAAATTCAAAACATATCCACCATTTATATTTATTTTTTTTTTTCAATTTTTTTTGTTTTTATTTTATTATCTTATCGTATATATTTAAATTGTCGTACTTCTATTATTCTATACTTAAATACTTAATATAATATAAGTTTAAGCCATAAAAACTATTTTATATAACATATAATACTATAATAGATACATATGTTTAATGTTTATGTATACAATGAAAAATTATGGTCACCATTTTAGTGTATTTGTTAGTTATAAATAGAATATTATAATTGGTGAATATTTTTAAGATTCTAAAAAAAATGTTGTATCCATTTATATCCATAATACTATGAATACTTTTGATTACTTACTAACTTTACTTTTTAGAGTCATTTTTAAACTTTTAAATATTTTAATAAATATATTACAATAGTACCTATACTAATATACTTTAGGTACAAGTTTACAACATCACTGCAGATAGTATTCACCTGGATTTTCAGTTGGCGGAATCAATCCAGGATGTGGATAATATGGTGAACGGTTATTTAAAGGAGGTAAAAAAGAGTGACCATTTATTGGTGCTGATGATCCATATGATGTCGGAGAAGAGTATGATTCGTGTGGCGTCGACGGTGGCCCATATGACGACAACGGTGGCATTCCATAATCCGATGGGTATGAAGGTGTTTCATTTAAAAATGGCGGGGGTCCATAGTAAGTTGGAAGTAATGGTGGTCCATGTGATGTTGTTGGAGGGAAAGAAGGTTCGTATGCTGATGGAGGTAGATGGGTAGATTGTGTAGGGTTGAAATTATGAAGACCCTGGTACGGTTGATTTGATTTTTTATACTCATTATCATTATCAATGTCATACTGTATAGATTGACTTTGTGTAAAATCCACACTGACTGTATCACTGGGGCTAGAAAATGAATCTAAACCAAGAGAAATATCGTATTCATTTAATTAATAATTAATTTGTCATTAATAAAATATATAAATTATTTATTATTGAATGGCCGATTAATATATTAATTAACCGTGTATATTAATCGTTTTAGGTATGTAATTTCGTATGGTATTTATTTGCAATTTCAGTATACTGTACGTTTTACACACCCATTTTCTGTAGGCATTACTTACTTTATTAGAAAAGACTAAAAGAACATTTATGTTATATAATATGTATTATTATTTCGTTAAACAGAATAAACTCATTTTTGGATAATGTACAACATATTACTGTAATGTCTGAAACCAACTTTATATTTTGTCGATAAATTTAATTGGTTGATAATTTCACATCATTTTAATTTTGAAATAATAAGCAATAACGATGATTTTAATTATTCAGGTCCTCTATACGAGTATAACTAACATTACTTTATCATGTTTACAGTTTTTTACCTTCATTTGAGTGATAAGGTTTTTTCAAATCTTTTTCGTCATCTACGTTCTTCATGGTTTCATAGTCATGTGTTCCCAAGCCTAGAAAAAAAATGTACTGTATGTCTGTATTGAAATTTAGAACGGTATGTATAATTACTTTCATTATTTGTATTTGTTAGTGTGAATCCAACGGGTTTTTCATGCATTCTAACGTTTAAATCGTATTCATCATAAATTTTTTTTAATAATTTTGTTCTATAAAAATTGTCGTAAAAGATATATTTTTATCTATTATACAATTATAGTTTAGGTATATTTTAAATGTATACTTGATAAGCCATGCATTATAAGCAGATGAGCCTTGATCGGTTTGCATTATAGACGTTTTACTCGTTCCACGACTGTCTTGGGACATCGATCGACTTTCAGACGAGGCACTGTCTGTAATATCTTTTAAAATTTCTTCAACTACGTATTGTCGACAGAGATAGTCATTTATGTTTTTTCTAGAAGAATACAATTTATAAAATTTCTTCATGAAATATCGACGATTTAATTATATACATGGGTTAAGAATAAATGTTGGTTCAGTTTGAAGCTATAGCCAAATTATTATCATATAAAATTTAGTCTGAAACATGCTATAAAAGTGTTAATTTGACATTAAACTAAGCTGATACCTAATATAATTTATACTTTATAGTTTTGGTATGAAAATTCAAAATATTTTAAAATGGAAATTCTACTAATTTTGTTCAAGAAAACGTATAACTAGGCATTTTATTATTTTTTGTATATGTAGTAAGTATAATACTAATAACAATAATGTTTTTTTAAATATATGTTTTATTAATTATTTCTCGTTTTTTAAAATGTCTATTTTAATTTAAAAAGACTTGAAAGAAGAATTATCTATACTAGTAGTGGAAACACTGGAAACCTACTTCACTCAATCCATCTTGTACCTATCTTATTTTAATATAATATGCTTTACTAATTTTATTGTTTTATTGTAGTTCTATAGTTATATAGTTGTATTATTATTTTTGTATATTTATTACTACTATATATTGCATATATAGACATAAGTATGATACATACTCAATGCTATTACTTATTAATTTTCAAAATTACTATAATAAAAAAAAAATTGTATAATGGATATGTATTATAGTATTAAAATTTAAAATATGTATAAAATATTATTATAATTAATACGATTTTATTTTTAAAAAACTTGCATTTTTTTTTGGTTTTTGAATCAGGGCTGCTTCGCGATAAGGTATATATTTAATTTTGTGCTGTTAATAAATATTCTTGCACTTGTATCATAATATCTAGTTTTTATCCTGCTTTAAAGAACAAACTTATTTAGTTAATTGACTTAACAATAAATAATGGCATTTAAAAATAATTCGTTAAGCTAATACCATTTTGTAATAATAATTGGTACAATAAGGTTATCAAATAATTTAAATTTGTTTTTAAGTCTGTTATATATTTATAGTCGAATTTCAAATCAACAGAAAATATTTATGCATATTTCATTGAACATAATTATGAAACATGTTAAATCTAAAGATTAGAAATTGTTTAAGTATAATATCTAAATTGAATTTGATTTTTCAAATACTATCTCACGCAATTATTGTATGATTACCTAAGATTTTTGTAGATTATATAGGAATGTATTTATATCATTTGATTAGTTCCTAATTACTATTAAATAAAAACCATACCTGTGAAAATTCATGGTTGTTAAAGCATCATTTAAATCTCCTGCAATTATTATAGTATTATTACGATTTTCATCGGATTTTGAATTATTGATTATGTCGGATAAGCCTAATTCTTCAAACACCAAAGCTTCAGGGAAAATTTCATCCGCATAACTGCAAGATAAGTAAGTTGCCAATCCGACGTATAATATGACGAGCATTTTAAAACCGACTGTCTAGTTTGAATACATCTAAGACAATGTTAACACTATAAGTGTACAACAACCGGAAAACTACGTTGTAAAATAATAAGATTATAAGTAGTTTTCATAGTTATTTAGACCATAAATTTAGATGCGTACTAATTTAAGAACGCATATGACCATATAAGTATAATAATAATGTTAGAATGTCACACATAATGAAAATTAAGACTACTATAGAACATATTAGGTACTTATGTGAAAAGAACGATTATGTATATTTTCTTAGTTAATTAGTTATGTTATATCGTTCTATGGATATTTGAATATTTCATGATTTTGATTTATTTAATAAATATAATAATGCAATGATTACACTATTAGGTATTTATTTAAATGTTATACAACTTATTCATGATAAAAAAATTCAAAGATTAAAATTAATATGGTCAATACAGATATTTAGTATACAAATTGCAATTAATATGTACTTATTGCTTTTTAAAAAAAAAAAAAAATTCCTCGTACTTAAATTAAATAAAAATGGTGAATAAAATAATGTTTTATTTATAAATTAAGTTAAGTAAATGTTTGAAATGTAGTTATATTTTAAAAATGTTGAATAAATAGTTCTTATTTCGAATATTGTGTAAAATAGTAAATACCTCATTCAAGATATTAGTAAAAATCGATCTTTAATTAATTAATTTTAATCATGAAAGTTTAAAATATTATAAAATATTAAAGAAGTAATGACAACAATCTTTTTAATTAAGTCTTGAACTTATTCAATAAAATTAACATCGAATGTAATTTATCATAATTTTTAAGTTTATATTTTAAAATATAGTAGCTAGATTATATGTATTTTACGAGTTATAAGTACATTTAGGGAAATTAATTTTTAAAGTATAATTTATAAACAAAAATATAATATGTGATATATAATAATATATCATTCAAGTGAAATTATATATCACTTTAAATGTATGTGTGGTATATAAAATGAATAAAAATGATTATTTTGTTGATAGTATTAGGTAGGTATATGGTTATATTTAAATGAAGCAAAATGCGTGATGAGTGAGAAAAATATTGTTTTAAATTGAATATGTTAACGTATTTTTATGGAATTTTGATGTTCTCGTTTTTATAGATCTAAATACACGATTTGCGTAGCGACTATCGAAGCACAGAACGCTAAAAATGACGCAGTGTAAACGACAGCCGAAGTCGTCCCGGATATGCTGACAATTGTTCCCATACACATGGACAAAATGAACTGAGCCACGAATACCATGGAACTGACCACAGCTACATCTGTACCCAAACCTCTGATTTGATCATCTGATTCTTGACCACTGACAATTTCAGCAAACTTGAAATAAAAATTAAATTCGTATCAAAAATCTCAGCTTAGAATGCAAGATAATCAAATACTACCGTGTTGGTTGAGTGATAATGAGCGATTAGCAAATACGGCATTGTGAACATTGTAGAGTACATTACACCGGCCGCCCAGGAGAAAAATATCACGCTGAACTTGTGTCGTGTGATGGCCATTAAAAACATGCCAGTAGAATAAAACAGCAGACCTCCCACGTACACTCGTTTGGCCCTGTCCAATAAACATTTCTGTCAAAACAATATAAACTCGTAGTAGGCACCATGTATAGTTGTTTTAGTGCTTACCCTAATCGTTTTATGAGTTTTTCAATTACGCTCGAATAACAAGCACACGATAACGAGTACATCGCCATACCGATCGATCCAAATCGCACACCTTGTTCGTAGAGTATTTTCTTTTCGGTTCCTATTAAAGCCTAAACATAATTTTTAGTTATATTTTCTACTGTTAGGTAATGTGTTATCAGTAAATCAGTGTGGCTTGTACATTTTTTTATTTTTTTTATTATAAACCTACTGTGGGATCTCCTCCAAATACAGCTTCACCCACATAATCTGTGAAGTATAACGAATAGCAAACGTGGGCCATCCAACAGAACAAATTTGTCAGACATAATAACTTAATAGATTTTGGCATAACGACTATGGTCTTCAAGTAGTGGGCAAACGTTGCATGTTCCTGTAGAAGATATCATAATGAAAAAATAATTAGATTATCTTAATAGGTAATTAATAAAATAAAGGCTTGTGGTTAGTAACAACAATAATTAATAACTTCTAGTAAGCTTACGGGTATAAGACGTGGTTCGTTATTCTCGATTTCAATTTCATCAACAGCATCTTTTAAAGTGCCATATGACTTAGGTGCGTGTTCAGTGAGCTTATTTTCTACATCAAAATCCTATAAAATGTTCATTATGATATAATTAAGTTTTATTTTCTGGAATTATTTATTTTGCTAACTTCATCAGCCCCAGTAATCAATATTCTTGTTTGATTTGATTGTAATATTTTTAGTGGCATCTCTTTAAAACTGCTTACAGTGTAAGTGACGCAACCAATAAATAGAAAAGTGACTAATGTGAACACTGCTCTTACGTGGCCTCCCATCAATTCTCCTAAATATGTATGAGGTTTTTCAAGAACTAAATTTTTAAGTAATAAAATATTTTTTTACCGAATTTTAATGAGTCCCAATCAATTCCACCTAAAAGATAACCGATACATCCTCCCAGACCGGCCATTATCGTGAACGTGCTTAGACCTTTGGCATGATCCTCTGTGTATATTTTATAATGTTTGAGTCATATTTGTAAAATCTATTTTTATACAATATTACCTGGTACACAAATGTCTAAAAGATAAGCCCTCGCCGGGCTTTGACAAGCGTCCGCATCGAAATCTAACAGTACTGTACCTAGTACCGTAAAAAATATTGCCCAAAAATTGTTTCCTGCTGTTAAATCGCCTTCTACCCAATGCCCCAATAATTTTCCATTTGGTACCAATATTAAACCTATGAAAAATAAAAAAAGATATTCATTCAAAGATTAGGTATATGAGATATAATTTGTTTTTTCTAGCTTACCTAAAAATACTCCACAAGCTAGCATTATGAGAAATGGTCTGCGTCGACCCAACGGAAGTGTGCATCTATCACTTAAAGATCCTAATATGGGAGTAACGAAAAATCCAATGCAAGGAGATACAGCCCATACAAGACTCATATGTTGATGGTCAACTCCAATGTTTAATAGCGTTGGAGATACAAATGCTGTTTCTGCTGCATACGAAAATTCAATTCCCATCACGGCAGCGGATATGCGTACTAGTTCACTTCTAGTCTTTTTTCTATAACACGCAGTTAAAATTATTATAAATAAAAAAGTTATTATTATTAATTATTATAAATTAAAAATAGGTATCAAATTATTCGATTTTTATCTCCAAATTAAAATAATCAATATAGGTACTTATTTTATGGATATCAATGAATATTATTGGATTTACCTAAATATGTGAGAATACTGTTCCATATCAATTTCGGGTGGACTTTCGTCTTCTTTTTGGTTTTCTGGACGCTCAGCTAGACCAAATGACTGTAAGAGCTCCAAAAGATTTCGAGGACGTTTTTCCTTCCATTCTTCCCATTTATCTTTTAAAGAGTCTCTCCAGGTATGTAAAATACCAATCGGACCTTGGTACTCGTGAAGTTTTTCCACCATGATCAATCACTACTAGAATTTTTAATTTTGATTGAATACCTTTAAATGAAAATTGAAAAAAAAAATGATCGTCAGTTATTTTTCATCAATCACAATGGCTAGACCTAGCATCACAAACATAGATCTATTCAATATTTTCTTAAATATACATGATAATAAAATAATTATTTATCAACAAATTTTTAAATATATATATATGGGTAAGGAATATAGGTATAGTATTAATAAATATAAATATTAAATATATTATGATATTAATTTATTACTCTATAATACTCTATAACTTACTCTATAACTCTATAAAAATTATCTTTCTTCAATAATAGCAAATTCTTATTTATAATAGTATATAATATTATTACTTATTTAGTAATCGATGATTGTGTTGTAGTCCTTATAGTTGTCGTAATTAATCAAGACAAATATCTACAGGATTATGCTTTGAATTTTGGCAAATTTCAAGGAATATTGAACTCTAAATATACTGTTATGTCAGTTAAGGAAGGTGGTTCTGTTCATTTGTCTTCCGCGAGTACTGCATTGATTTAACAAGGAAACATGTCCTGCAATATTAATTAATATTTGGTTAATATCATACGTACATACTACATACTACATAATACAGTTTTCGTGTTATTTAAGACTTAATATTTTATTAAAATGTTAATGTTTTAAGTGCTTAAAATTAAGTACCTTTATCTATGATATTATTTTAGATTTTACTATTGAAAAATATTGTTTATTTAAGTTATAATTACATTGCAATAGAAAAAAACATAAATAAATATCAACGAACGGTGTTTATAGAATACATTATTGCGGTTAAAATTAAAAAAAATAACTTCACGATTACAATAATTAATAATGAAAAAGAACCAGCTGATCGTATACTAATTAGGTACTTAATGGCTATTGTATGGGATTAATAAAAATAATATTTTATTTATTAAATAATATATTAATTTTCAATATTAAAATAATAAATAATAATATACCTACTTGCGAGTTATAAATATTTACATTTTAAAACTTTGTGGCATAAGTTAAAGTCATACAAAATGCTTGTAGTAGGTAATTAGTAAATATACGACTGTGTAATATTATTGTCTTATCAGATATTACATAGTAAGTGATTACGAAAACATCCGTTAGTTATAACTTATAATTAAATAGTTGATTTAATGACGTAGAATAATATTAAAAGTAAAATGTATAATTTTATTTGTACCTGGTACATTAATTATACGTATATACTAAATACCTTATTATAATTATTGTTAGTGTTTATTCTGTTAAGGTTCATTTGTAGGCTGTAATAGTTGATAGTTCAACATTTATAGTAACATCATATTTTATCAATATAATATCTTGGCAATTAGATTTGAATTAATGAAAACAGAATATTGATCAATATAGTCATAAACCGAACATATAGATTGAATTCAATAGGAAATAATGAGTAGTATTTAAGAAATAGTGAATTATTATATTGTTACTTATTACCTATACCTATTCTTCCTATTCATCAGTAAGTAATAACTGCAAAAAGTAATTAAACTATGTTTTCCTTTTATCGTCATATTTTAAAATAATTAGCTGAAATACTAAAAGTATGAAAAAATATTGCGGTTATACCATAAAATTCACATAGACACACAATAACTAATTAAAATAATATATACTCAATGTATTATATTTTAATAAATTAAAAAATATTTCTAATATTATTAGACACTTATGACAAACTTTACAATATACAAATTAAACTTAAAAATAAATAAATAATATTTATAACTAAATATATAATTTACTATAATAAAATGCATACCTTATTTCCAATTAATGAATCTATATGATTTGTTTAAAAAAATAATTTATTCATATCAGTGTGTTCAAATTCTGACGGGAGGAAAAAAGGCGAATGCGCTTTGCTCAACGCGGACGAATAGACTAAAAGCGTTCCCGTGATAATCTAAACAAGACACCCTCGATGAAGTTGTATTTTTTCTCCGCTGAGCCACGAAGAACATTTTAATAAAAACAATAATTGTTAAATTGTTTTTGAATTTTCCAATGGAATTTTATAGATTTACATATTCATGATTTAAGTTGAAAGTGTTAAAATGATTCACAAATCAATGCATAAAGCTGATTTTAACAAAGAAACCACTCAAAATTTGTTTGCATGTTAAATTTTAATTAGTTAATTATAATTTATTAGTTACACCTACTGTAGTATTAGGATAATGTATCTATAATATAAAAAAAATAAAAAAATGAGTTTTAAATTTTAAAATCTTTATGTTTTTTTAAAAATTATTTTCCAATTGATTTTTATACAACATTGACTATCCCATAGATATATAGAACGCGAAAATAAATTGTTCTGGTGCTATCGAAGCAATTATGTTTATTGCACAGAATTTGCAGTACTTACGCGAGCTCCGGATATTAAATCTAACGTAATTGTGATTACCTTGAGTGCGACAACCACCTGGGTACTTTTCAATTTTTCACGTTTTTCTTTTTAAGTATTATACAAATCACGTGAAAAAAGTAATGAAATAATATAGCACTTTATTATTCAAAATGTATTATCCTAGTTTACTTCTTATATTTTTTTTTTTTTTTTTTTGATAAGTTGTATATATAGGTAACGATTAAGAGAGTATCGTACGACTTCATAACAGCTGAAGAAACCCTATAACTCGGTCAAATGTAACTCTTTTGAAATTGATTTTCACTTTAATATTAGTATCTCTTTCGAAGTCAGTATTGTATAATTGTTTTTGGGTTTTGCTAACCACATAACAAAAATTGTATTTAACTATTAAATATTAATGATGTATATTTAAAAAATAATAATTGTCACTATTGTTAATGATTTTTTCTAATTGAACTCCTATTAGGTTTTTATAAATGAAATAATAATCGGTAATAAACTATTAACCAACTAATTTTTGATAAGATTACTAAGATACGACCCGAAAGAAAGAATAGTATAAAACGATTTAAATAATTTAAATTGAAAATTTAATTTGAATTTGTAACCCACCTAGTTACGCCTATGCACACATATATTAATAGATATGTCATTACTCTACTAGGATCTAGCGTTTGAACTATTTGAACTTTTATAAGGGTGATATGAGATATACGAGTATAAGAGTGACAATATTCTTGATTGAACAATTCACTATAATAGCAGTGTAGAAATAATAGTCAATTAAGTATGTTACAGACTACATTCCCTTATTTTTTATGGCAAGTATTTGTATAGTAATTTCAATTAATCGCGCATTTAATTTAAAAGACTCTAATTCATCAGAAAAACTACAAATAAATGTTTCTTCTTCCTCCACCCTTTTTTCATTGTGTGTCCCGGCGTATCAAGTACTTATTATAAATAGTAGTTAAATGTATAATATTATAATCCAATAGAGTAATAATGTTTTAAAATGTTATTTTGGGGACAAAAGCTCTACATAGTGTATATGTACAACATAAAATAGATGATATTATTATTATTATTATTATTATTATTTAATGCTGTATCGTAGAATAACTGCTATCTAATTACATTGTCTATAAGATTAATAAATTTATAAACGTATTATATGTTTTTGAAAAAAAGAAGGAATATTGGATTTTTTGTGCTGTCAAAAAGACATCGTTGTGTATTTGTAGGAATAATAAAAATGTAAATAGATTATAAAGACACCGTATCGCCGTAGGACGTAAAACACAACCGATTGTTTTTGTTATTATACTGAAACGTCTTATTCCTATACATAGCAGTATACATGTAATTGGATTTTATCGTCTTCTCTGTATTCTATTCGGACAGTAAATAAAAGCTTTCTATTGGAAGAAAACGTTTAACTCTCCCGATTGTTATTCTTTTTGATAATCTTATGTTTTTATTCCCATTATAATCATATTGATGATATTCTCCCAATCACCAGAGGATTTGTCGTGCTAGTAATAAGTATGATACGATTTCAGTGACAGTACTTATGTAGGTCTGTTTTTTGTTTAAAGATTCAATATATAAACATATTTTTTAATGATGTTGTATTGCAGTATTCTGCTCGCTTTTTAAGAGGTAAAAGTCAAAATTAGTTATAATAATAATAAATACTACCACATAAAAATGAACTTACTCGTGTACTGTACATCTACATACAAGGTATTCTGATAGCCGGTAAATAATAGGAAATCTGTATAATAATTATATATATTGTAACTTATAAGAATATGAAACAGGAATAGTTCAAAATAATGACAATAATGTTTGTTATAAAATTAAATTTAACTGCATACTTTCGTACTTTATAATTTATAACATTATTATACTTTAAACATGATTATATATTAATATTTATTCGATAAGATAAAGTAATATTTTTTTAAAGTATAAAAATGAATAATATGTTACTTAAATTCTGGGATAGTGAGATACTTGGGCCACTGGTCATTACTAGGTTATTTGTTTAACATTATTATAATCAATTTTAGTCAATACAACTTATATATAACACAGACGAGTTATTGAAATATATTTCATATTATCACAATTCTTCCACTCTTTAGTTATCTTTCTACACACTTGATGCTCGTGATTCTCACGACATTTATTTTATGTAAGGCTGAAAATATAAAAGCCTAACATTTATAAATATATATTTATTTAAGATTGGGTTCGACATTACTATAATCAATAATCATGTTAATTTTAACGTTATACATTTATATGCTACTTAAAAAAAAGAAAGTAAAAACTTTTTAAATAGTAAACATTTTATTTTATCTTCTTTTTTTTTTTATTATAGACCGCGCATACTCGTATTTCAGTTATTCAATTTAGCGCATGACTATAATATTAAAATTATGACAAGTTATTATGTACTATCTAAAATTATTTCTTGAACGAGTTTGTTTGCACTGGTTGACTAATAACAGTTGATATACAGTATGTTCGAAAAGTCCCACATCATTCTTAGTATCTCCATAGAAAATCAATTTATTTAAATGCCGTTTTTTTACAGTAATAAGTATAGAAATTCCGATTGAATGGCATAAGATTAAATTTTTTTTATGCAATTAAGATTTTTAAATTTTAAAGATTTTGATTTCTAAACAGTTGAAAAAAAAAAATAAAAATGAATAACAGTCGACCAAGTTTAGAGCCAATTATGTTTTTGAATTTCTAAGAATAATAGTTATATTACCCAGCAAAACACGAATTGCATAATTTATTCAATCTCGATTGGAATAATGATTTTTTCTATGGCAATCTGTAAATATCTATTATTAGTGAAATATTATAATAATATTGAAAGCAATTAAGATTAAAAAATTTCAATTTTTAATAACCGGTATTTTGTATGTCAATTCATAATAATTAAAAGAAAAAAAAATTAATCATTTTACATTTCAATAAATTCTTGATTTAAATAGAAATAACAATAAGTGTGTCTTATCGTTTACTGACCAGCGAAACCTGGTTACCTATTTTCAAGTATTTTATCTATCACGAAATGAACTAAAAATTATGAAATGGGATTAAAAAAGTAGGTATGTATAAATATTGTCAGGCTGAAATAGATATTTTATTATTGAAATGCGAAACAATTAATTTTTTTCGAATTATTATGAATTGACATACAAAATACCGGTTATTAAAAATTGAAATTTTTTGATCTGAACTGAAAGCTTCACTAATAAATAGATATTTACAAATTGTCATAGAAAAAATCATTGTTCCAATCGAGATTGAATAAATTATGCAATTCGTGATTTGCTGGGTAATATAACTATTATTCTTAGAAATTCAAAAACATAATTGGCTCTAACTTGGTCGACTTTTATTCAATTTTAATATTTTTGATTATTTTTAATTAAAAATTGAATCTGTTGTAAAAAAAAACCGCATTGATTTTCCACGGACATACTGAGGGTGATACATGACTTTTAGGGCATACTGTACATTATAATTGTAATAATTAGATAATCGGCTATAGCAATGAATCATGAATAACATTAGCACATATAATTGAATTACAATTATGATTATTAGGTACTACATTGATGTGGCAATGAAAAATATTCAGAATTTAATACCGATTTATTTGGATTTATTTGTAATATAAGTAGTACAGGACTCAACAAGCAGACAGCATTCATCGAACAATTTTCTAACGGTTGTTGCCACACCTTTTACCATCGGATACAATTACCACCACAACATTGTATTGAGCATATGTTCGACCAATTTGAACGCGTTAACATATGATAGTTTTGTGTTGTTGCGTTACAAGAGTTTATAATTAATTAATTAATAATACTATTTATCTGAGACTGTGTTAAAACGGTATAATTAATGTATATGAAATTTGCCGATAGTAAATTGAATTAGTATAATATCAAATTAAAATGGCAATCGTTTTATTGGATACATGAACATTGAAGTAATAACTTTAGTTAGAAACGCTGGCCGGAGGGTTGTTATTTTGTGTGACTTTTGATTATGCCTGCATAGTGTGTGTTGAACATGATGGAAATGAATAATTCAAAAGGTAAATTTTATTTTAGTTAAATAGTTGTATAGTGATTAGTAAATTATTTCAATTTTTAAAACAATAAAATGATGTATAAAAATAATTTATTTTTATTTTTATATTTTATAGAAGACGTGAATTCTAGGTGTCTTATAAGTACTCAACCGGTACATTCGGATAAAGATATCAAAAACTTTGGTAAGTTTAAATTTTAAACCTGAAAATCTTAAATTATAATTATTAACGAAACATTTACTATTATTAATTATGTGAAAAATGAATATTTTTAGAATTTTTAAATTTTTAAAATTTACTAGAAATTTTGGTTAGTAGACATTTTTTATTCGACAAATTCAAAACAGCATTGGTAGAAAGTTTAAAAGTGACTATATGCCTATATTATTCGATATGTATTGTACATTTTTTTCATCGATATTTATTAAATATATAATATACTCGATTCTTTTATACCCACAAAAACTATACAATTTGTTTGTGAAAAATCAGTTTTGTTGTAACTAAAATTTATATAAAAATATAAATTTTTTTTTTATATTAAAATCGTTAAAATTTAATTTTAGGAGGTTTAAACTTATTAACTTAATATTGTTGCAGGTATAGTATTAAAAACGATATTTAAGAAAAAAATATTACACATTTATAGTTGGCGTATACGCAATGAATGTTGTACATTCTACCTACACTATGGTATACCTATTATTAATACATTTTTATCATTATATAAAAAATATTTCATATGCTATAAAATTATAATCGTATAATATGTAAATGCTCATAAATATAAGCACATAAAAAGAATATTAAGATGTTTTTTAACTCTAATAAAGAAAACAATTATTGATATCGATAATCAAAGAATATATATATATTAATCGAAGTAATTAACTAGTAATTAATTATTAAGTAATTAGAGATACTAAAATTAAGTCATGATAAATTGTAAATGAAACATTCAAAACATATTTGTATACTGTATACACTATACATAAATAATATTTTATGTCTTTATGTTTTATTAAAAATGTTGATATTTTATTTTACCAATAAGCAAAATGTTTTACGAATTAGTAAAATAAATCAATTAACAATATACTTTAAACTGCGAAAAATTAATTAAGATTAAAGAGTAAAGTCTAATTAACATGTATATTCAAAATAACATTATATGTGGGTATTTATTATTGATAAAAAAAAATATATAGTAATTATCAGTTAAAATATATTGTATATAATCGATATTTTACGTATATGTACATTTTTCCTTGTTAGGTGCTTGATCTAAGTTGTTTGATACAATGGTATGAATTATATCATATAGATATTGTATGATTTTAATTTCTTTTCTTATTGCGAGTGTTATTGAATCATGTATTTTTTAATGAGGACTTCTGTGGTTTACTTGGTTCACCATTTGGTTAATAGTTTCTTGCCAAATTATAGGTGCGTGAAGTTAGTGGAAAAAACATTCAACATTATGTAATTTTAGATTCTAATTTTGTTTTTTGAATGATTATATTTATGAACATATTTTATAAGTGTAGTATTTTAATTCGTTTGTTTCATACTCTCAAATAAATAAATACCGTGACATTGTTATTTACTTATCTATGTATATGATCACATATTCAGTGTATGTACCTATATAAATGTTTTGTTTTTTGTGCTTATGCCAATAAATATACATAATATTGTTTATATGTAAACAATTTTTTAAGGAACTTAATTTAAGTGAAAGATATAAACAACACACGTTATAGAGAAACTAGCTTTAGATCGAGAATGATAATATTAAAAAATATGTAATATTAATATAATTACCAACTTTTGTACTCAAAATTTATATACTAGTATAATGTACCTACTCAAAAAACAGTATTTTTGTTTTAGAAATTGCAAATTCTAAATGTTTGATAACAAAATCTGTAAATTTGGACCAAGCTATCGAAATTGTTGGTAAGTTAATTTGTATTAAATTTAAATATCAGACAAATATCTATATACACATGTACTTATAGCTATGTACTTTTTAGTTTTTTGAATAATCATATTGTTTATAATACACTATATTGTGTATTATTATTTATTAGTTTAATAAATATGACGATTATTACTATGGTCAAATTTTATCAAAGTGTACAGTGGTGGATAAGCGATTTTTTTTTTTTTTGAGAAATATTTTTAGGTGCCCTGAAGTTTTAGACTTTCCCGATTTCCCAGTGGGTTTAGTCGCCACTGTACGCATGATAATTTTATCATTTTCGATAAAGTTTAAACTATATTGTCTATATTTAGCTGCATCGTAGCAAATGTAATTCAAATTTAAATATACATTAATAAATAATAATAATATATTTATGTATACAAAACCTAATTTAAAGAAAATTTTTAAGGGTACTTCTTTCTTAATTTTAAAATATATACATGTTTTACAATTATTATAATGATGGTATTTTTGTAAGATAATTAGACGTACAATATCAAAATAAAATAAAAAATAAAGTATAATTTATAAGGTTATTTTAATAATGAACCCAACTATAGAGCGCATTGTGGTGTTGGTGGTTACTTCTTTAAGTATAATAAATGATGTATGATGTATTTATAGCAAGGACATCACTAGAGCGCGCCCTAAATTATGAATATCATCTATTGTCTATTTGGCTTTCTTTCTTTCTAGCTGTGTACATTATAGTAATATACACTATACTCGTAATAATAATTAACAAGTAATAAACTGTACATAATAAACATACATATGAAATTGCGACAGTAGCTATCATAATAGCTGTCATTACGGCAACAGTATCTTTAACCTATAATTATATTAGTAATCACGATTTACGATTTAAACTATCGCAATATTATAGTTTCATTGTCATCGTATGGTCCCGGCTTTAGAGTATATAGTTGTATTGTACTGTATACAATTTTTATATTGTCACTAACTAAGTATTATAATTAATATAATATATGAAATACGTACCATAATAAAATAAATAGGTCTGGCGCGAAACTAGGATTTTTTTAAAGCCAAGTGTTTTTAGTTTTAACTGTCAAAAACAAAACGATAAATGTCGTCTGGTTGAGACGATACTTATTGACAACGGTAATATTAGGTATTATTTACTAAATTCTAGAATTTCCTAGACGGTGCTTAAACACGATTATAGTAAAGTTACTAATTAATACAGTAGGCATGTAGTACGTGGTTATAGATTATAATCATTAATCTTATCTGTCTACGGGTCCTAAGTTCATCGATAACATTTCTTTTAGCATCTGTTAATTACACATTTTTTAAAAACCTGTAGCATTTTTTAGCATTTAATATATTTTTGGATTTTATATTTATGTCGCCGAGAGGATGCTTTAATATTCAAACACCCCTTCCGCTTCTACGCACTACGATCCCGAACTGCGTACGTTATTTTATGAATATGAACAACAATATTATGTTTTTAAGCTTTTTATAAAAAACAATAATTCATACATTTTTTTTAAAAATAAAAAGGCTATGGGGATCTGACTTCTTACATTACTCTAGTACACGCCATTTGTGATTTGTATTAGATATAATATTTGAAGTCAATGAATACTTGTTAATTTAAGTTACATTGAAATCATTGAATCATACTTTTTGAATCCAATTGGACTCTCCCCCGGGCTGGAAATGGTTAGATTTTGGATTGATTACCTATGATAAAATATAGGTTAATTTAAGTTTAATGGAGTAAATTTTAATGTAAAAGTAAAAAACCAATTAATAATATATTTTTTAAATTAAACTGTATTATTATTTTCAGATTATAAAAATGTGTATGCACAGAATACACATACATTGTATATATTTAGATAATAAATTAATAAATCATCATTTTAATTTTCATTTATATATTAATAATAAAATAATATTATTTCGATTTAATTTGGAAAATTTTCAGAGTTAAAACCACCAGGTAAAAAAAATGTTAATATTTGTAATATCGTGTGGTAGTTTAAAATTATATTTTTAACATTTAAAACAAGAAATGCTAATATTATGTTTCTATTAACAGGATTTGGGAATTTTCATTACTACATATTATTCATTTGCGGATCGCTATTTGCAGCAATCTCCATTAGCGTGACGTCAGTGTCTTTCATTATACCGTCAGCACAATGTGATTTTCAAATGACTTCTGTCCACAAAGGCATTCTTAATGGAGCTTCCATGATAGGTATGAATTTTGCTCCTTATATTTATGTGATTTTTTCAATAGTTAATTTATTTTAGGAATGTTCTTTGGCTGTTTTATATCGGGTTACATGGCGGATTCCAAAGGCAGAAAGTATACATTGATCGTCTGCATGATGATTGATGGTATATTCAACATCATATCTAGTGTATCTCAGATTTATCCAATATTAATATTCTGCAAGTTGATGAGTGGATTTGGGTAAGCAAATATTATCAATATAATTATTTAACCAGTTCATGTACTTATTATGTGCTATTGAGTTTTTAATATATTCACATTTTAAGTCGTAAAAATAATTAGAAAAGTATTCTTAGAAGATTTATTGTTTATGGTCTTATTGATTGCAAACTCTATTATATTTATCCCATTGATTTAAATCAGTTAACCTTAGTGGAATATTCTTTATGGATTACGTGTATAGGTACACTTATCAATGTACATACGTATTATAATGAAAAAATGAGTTCAAGAGTAAATAAATAATAATATAATGTTAAACCATTTTTAGAGTGTCTGGTGTTACTGTATTCTATTCATATCTTGGAGAGTTCGTGAGCACCAAAAATCGTGAAAAATTTCTTTGTTGGATGGAACTGTTTTGGACATTTGGTGTAATTTTACTTCCATGTGAGCACTATAATAGTCATTATTTATTATAGCTAGGTATCCAGTACGTCATGTTATTTATAATTTATTTATCTTAGTGTGCATTTCAGCATATTTTTAAGTTAATAGTAAAGTTGGTACAATGTGATAAAGAATCAAATAAATATTTAAATAAACAATACATTTAGTAAAAATACCTATATTCAATTAATAACATTTTAGTATTTTTTAGGTATAGCATGGTTAGTTATACCACAAACATTTAGAATCGAATACGGTTTCTTTTTGTTCAGGTCATGGAATTTATTTGTAATTATTTGTGCGCTTCCGAGTATAATATTTTCATGTTTGTTGGCTAAATTGCCAGAAAGTCCAAAATTCTTACTTGCCAAGGGTAAACACGACGAGACCATCGATTGCTTGAAATTCGTTTATAGATGGAATAATAAGACTGATGATAATTTTCCGGCGAGTTTAAGTATTAATTATTAGTCAATGGTGCTCTGCAGCACGACCACTGTCAACGAATATTTATAACACTTACTTTTTGTATTTGTATTTTTTAGGTAACTTCATTAACGTTACCAGATTATATTTATGAACAGAGTAATAGCTTCTTTAATGGACTTTACAATAGTATTTTGGAGCTGTTTACTTCTAAATTCAAAGTTGTGGCTATCATGACATGTGTGATACAATTTTGTTGTACTGCCAGGTAATATAATAATTTAAGTGAATATAAGAAAAATATCTAAACAAATATAATATAATACAGTATTTTTTACATTAATTAAGTGATTTTATATTTTTGTACGTGTAGTTTTTACATGATGGTTTTGTGGTTCCCAGAGTTGATGAATAGATTTCGATGGTATGAAACATCATATTCAGGTCCTAAAAACATGACAAATATGTGTGAAATTGTGTCTTTGTTTAAAATTGAACCCGAAGAGATTGATCTTAAATGCAATGATGAAATAAATCAATCTGTATATGAGAACATTCTCATCATCGGTATTGCATGTATACCTACAAGTATAATTGTGCCACTATTAGTCAATAAATTTGGAATTAAATTGTTCTTAGGTTTGAAAATATATATTTTTATTTTGTTTGTTTTAAACTAATTTATTATGTCTCTATGTAGTGTTAAGTTTTTTCGGATCGGGTCTTTCCTCGGCTTGTTTGTACTTCATTACGTCTTCATTTGAGAATATCGTGTTATCTTCTGTATTTGAAGCTCTTTCCAGCTTGGGTATTGGTCTAGTATTTTGCATAAGTGTTGAGCTATTTCCTACAGAGTATAGGTAAATTTATAAAGTTAGAATTATTCAAAATTCGTAATATTTTGTTATTTTTAGGGGTGTTGCCGTATCTATAGGTTCCATGTTTGGCAAAGTAGGTGCGGTTATTGGCAATATTGTAGTTGGTGTTTTTATTGATGCACATTGTATGGTTCCTATTTTAGTATCGTGCTCTTTTTTGATCAGTAAGTATACCTAATGAAAAAAATACTACTCATTATTTTATAGTAGGTATTGATTATGCCACATCATCGAATACTTTGTAGTAAATGTGTTAAATTTGAATTCAATGATAAATTATTATTATATATTATGAAAAACAATTTTGAGTTAGCCTATATTTTTTAAGGATGTTTTATTATTTTTATATTAATATTGTTATTAGTAATTTATATTTCTGTTTGCATAATACATAGATCGATTCTATAAAATATGCTTATGGTTTGCACTCAAGAGAAATTGGAAGCTGTGATTTTCTGTCTTTATCTAACACACGTGGAATATAGGGATTTTTATATATTTTTATTTCTATGTACCAATTGATTTAGTAAAGCGTCGAAGCGATAAAAATTCAAAAATAGATCTCAATTTATCGTCAAGTCTACTTGAGATCGACTTTCTCAGATATTTGATTTTAACTTCTCCAAAATTGAAATATTACTTGTTTTTTAAATTACTTCTATTAAAATCATAAAATCAATTTTGATAAAACACATATAAATTCTTATATTTCACGTGTGTTAGATAAAGACAGATATTATCGCTTCTAATACCTTTAACTTAATATACTATATACATGATATATTAGTTTATTATAATAATTATTAGCTGTAGAAGTGATACTTAGAATGTAAATATTATTAAATATGAAATTCCTAATTATATATTTAATATTTATGTATTTTAAATGTCAAATGTTATTTGTTAATAGTTAATGATTTTAAGTATAATTATAATGTTAAAGTTGTTTATTTTTATTAATTAATTCAATCATTTGTAAATATAAATGGTTTTTTTTAGTTTCAGGATTATTAGTATTAACATTGCCAAGAACTGGAAGGACTGCCATAAAATGAAAATGTAATATTAGACGAGAGAACTTTGAATTTGTATTATTAAAAAAAAATATTACATCCTGTTTTTTTATTATTCTTTAGATGTGAATTTTACATGAATGTATTAGTGCTGAGTATGTATTATTTTGTACACACATTATTGTCTGTACAAAATTGAATATCTTTATCATGTATTATGTAAGTAAATAAATATTAATTAAAATTTTTAAACAAATATTTATAAAAAAAGGTAGGAAAGTGTGTTAAATTTGAATTCAATGATACATCATTGAATAATGTAAATATACGAAAAACGATTCTGAACGGAGACGATTTGGCAGTCTATTATATTACTATAAGTATATTTCATGATATGTTTTTGATATAGCTATTAAATACAGTTGTTTTACTTTTAATATTACTGTAGGTTGATGAAATTTTTCGCAAATCATAATGGTATTTATTTATTATAAAATTTATGTTTAAACTATATTATATTAACTTAAATAACTCAAAATTTGATACAATATGTCTGTATTGATACTATAAAACAGTAAAAATAGGTTCATAGTTTAATTAGATAATATCTTAAATAAATCAAAAATGTCATCGTCTATAGTACAATTTATAATAATGTAAAAGTTTTAAGTTCCAACGAACAATATTTTTAAATTATAACAAAATAATTAATATCATTATTTATTGTCTAGATAAGTTTTCATCCAAATTTGAACTTAAAATGTCTATTAAAAAATAATTGTCGTCTTTATAATTTATATATTGATTAGATTTTACGATCTCAGTATAAAATATTTAGGTGTAAGATGAATTTTGTATTAATTATTCTAAACTTTGAAGTAAAAAGTTAACAATGTTAACATTAAGTTTTTTTATGAATTTAAACTACAAAATTGTTTGCAATTTTGTGATTTTGACAAATTTTGCCAAAATTCTAACTTAACATTTTTATAAAAAAAATTTGTTCCAATGTATTTTCAATATTTTTTTTACAGATATAAAAACATTAAGAACAATTTATATTAAATATTGAAGAATTTTGACCGTATTTTGAGTGTATAATCTTTTATCGAAATTTATAGAAAAGTTTTAAAATATTTTATGCTTATATATAGCTTAAAAAGTGTTTTTTTAAAAATATTATCATCATGAAAATGATAATATAAACTTTTTGGTTGGTGAATATTTCAAATATCTTCTATTGCATTTTATCGAGTTGCATAAAACAACCAAAATTGATTTTGTTAAAAAATGTTAAAATGTTGTGTATAAAAATTATTGTTTTTCCCGATTATAAAAAAAAGTATTTAGATTAAATTTGTTACCGGAATTGTTGAAAATTGAAACTCATTTTTGGAAATCAAAGTATTTTACCTGCTCAAAGAAAATGACAGACAGAAAAAAACATTTTATTATAAAATCAATATATTCATAGCTCCGCTCAAAATCTAAAATACATATTATTTATGATCTATTGATACTATGTCGAAGTATCTTCTAAAAGTCTACTCAAAATAATTTATTGTAATATTTTGTGAATGTTTTTTGATTAATTTTTATTTTTTGTTGTTAATACATATACATTTTCTTTTATATGTGTGGTATATATTTAATATATTGTAAAAGATAGTAAAAATAGTATAATATATAGTATATACCAGCCACATAATATGGAAGTAGGTGTTTTAGGTGTCGGATCACTCACTCAGTCCCTTCGATCGCGCGTGTATTTAGTATCATACAACTTTTTATTCTATTAATATTAAGTGTTATTATGGGGTATACATTTTATATTTAGTAAAATGTTGATTATTTTCATTTTGTTTAGATATTTATTATTGAACATTTTAATCGTGAATTGTAATAATTATTAATAGTAATAAGTACAATAACGATATAAATAATTGGCTATGATATTGATATACATATACTTTTTATGATAATAACTTAGAAGTTAATTTAGATAGAGTGGTTAGTAAATATATAGAAAAAACTCACATGGCATATCTAACACTATTCATACTCAAATAGGTATATATAGTAGTGTAAACGCCTAACTTGAAACAATAAAATACAAATGATATAAATATATAATACAACAACCAAAATTTGGGCGTGAGAACAAGTACAAGAGGTGTGTTATTTAAAAACACTTCTTAAACGGTAATAAATGGAGAGATTTACATAATTATAAATTTTAACATGACAAATAAAATGAGACAATAGACTTCAAAATATGTAGTATTAAATTAATACTGTTGTCCTATTTGGATACCTATATAGTGTTGATAATAAAATTAATATATCTATAAACTGTAATAACATGCTGTTTCGTGTTCAGATAAACACGTGGAATAATTATAATATCTTACATAAAATACCGGTTACATTCTCACCTCGATTTTCACCGTACCTACAAAATCTCTCTTATAGTCCTATATATCGCAAAATTGAAAATATTTTTATATAACAGTCTCACGTGACCAATTTAAACGCATCAACACTTTGCAATCGAGAGTTATGACAATTGATTGTTATTAATACTAATGATTGTGTTAATACTATACACTGATGGATGTTGGCCGACAATATTAGAACAATATAATGGTAATTAATTAGTTACGATCGTTTTATTGGATGTCTGAAATTATTCGGACATTCATAAAAATAACTTCAACTACAAACACTGCTGTTGATGCTGCCACCACCTAACCATAAGGTGGTGTTTTTATTTTTGATTACTATAGTAAGCTATTCGGTTTGAAAATGGACAAAAATAAATCAAAGGGTAATTACGACGTGAACAATAACTGTAGAAAAATTCAATTTTAGTGTAGAAATAATTTAAAAGAAATATGGAAATAATTTATGTATTTTAGACGCCGAGGATTCTGCTTTTCTTGTAGCTCAACCTGTAAACTTAGATGATGCAATCGAAATGGTCGGTAAGTGAATTAAAAGTAGTATATTATTTACTTTTTAAGTTATTCAAATAATTAGTTTTAGTTCATACGTTTATACATACAAGTACTATAATAGTAGTTTGGTAGCTGAGTACAATTTTATATTTCTTGAAATCTTGAGAAAATTTCTAAGTTATAAAGTTAAATCGATTACTGTTATAAAAAATGTATTGTTATTGAAATAAATAAATAAATATTTGTTACATTTTAACAAAAAATATTAATCAAACATAAATTTGTTTTTTGGATATTTAATTTAGAATTATTCAATTTATCGGTAGAATGAAATATTATAGAATATAATAATTATTGATGAAATTAAAAAAAAATAAATAGAATTATATACTTCTTAGAAATTTATATTACCCATGTTGAATATATTATCAATCGAACAATAATGATTCTGGGCGGAAACCTCATGAATTGAAAACAGAAGTCCGTCAGCTTATATTTTTATGTTTAAGGATATTTTACCAGGCACGTACAATAAAAACAGGAGAAGGGGTTCATTAAGAATATAAAATAATCAATATTACATATATTTTATTACTTATACATGAAATTCATTTCAATAAATAAAAAATAGTCCAAAAATTAATTATATGAGTTAGGTTAGGTATTATTTTATGTAGAACTTAATTAGTTTTTAAAGTGATTTTTACCAATTATGGTATTTGAAAGTATAACACAGCATCTAAAAAAAAGAACTTTTTAATTTTTTTGAGTAAGCCAAGAATAACGTTTTACCCTATCAATTTTAAATTTTATTTACTATTGTTGTTTAATAGGGAATTGGTAATTTTTAGATGGTGTTAAAGGATTATTTTAAAAAATCGCATTTTTTCCGCCATTAAAAAATTGATAAAAATAATCCAATATCTTTATATTATTTTCATAATATAATTCATTGGTATGATTCGTCTCAAGTTGTGTTTGCGGACTTACGGAGAATTTAGTACATCGTTGTCAGTTGTAACATTATAAATATTGCTTGACTCATTTTCATTTTCCGTAAAATTTTTAATTGTTTTCACATCAAAACTAATTAATGATGATTGACCTCTACTTCTTTTCATTTTTAAATCGACTTTTTAAACGAATAATTCAATTTTAGAATTTACTATTAAATCACAAGTCACAACGCACGAGAATAGTTATTTAATAAACCATACCGCACCATTGATATCGAACACAGACTAAACAAATGTTTCTCACTTTCTGTACGTTATAGTAGGTGGTTAGGTAATAGAACAGTTTATTATCTTTATTACCTAATACCTAGTAAGCAAGGGCGTAGCCAGGGGGTTCAGGGTTCAGATTCCTTCGAAATATTTTCTTGAAATAAGATTGAATAGGTTTAAATGCCTATTATATTTAAAACTTGTAATATATAACATATTTATTCTTTAACCCCCCCCCCCCCCTCACCACAATTTTTTTTTCTGGCTACGGTATTGCTAGTAGAGGTATAAAATCACCTAAAGTCGTAATTTGTTGTAATCACATCGATGTCTTATCGACGACATTAATCTAGATAAACTGTCAGTTGTCACCGACCTGTTGTTGTAGTTATCGATGATTGATATAAATAAATTACACAAATATTAATTTTCGGGAGGAAAACAGGAGAAGTAAAACATTGAAAACATTTGCATAAAAATTTCATTTTTTCTCTTTGTAAGTACGTATTTTTACTTCTTCTAAGGTTGACGTAATCGATTTGATTTTTGGGTGTAACTCAATAACTAATAACCGTAGATATTTATTTGAAAGTTTCACAAAATGTTTATATTATCATTTTCTATTTACGATAACATTTTCAAAATATTCTATTTTTGAGTAATTTATAAGCATGAAAAATCTTCAATTTTTTTCAGTGTTTTTTCTATAAATGTTAATTAAAAATTCTTCGCTAGGTAAAAATAATGCTTGAAAATCTAATATAAAGCTTCTTATTTAGTTGTAAATTTCTCAATAAAAAAATATCGAAAATCTAGTTATAAATGTTATAATATTTGTTCATAAGTGGTTTTAACTTTTAAGTTAGAATTTCGACAAAATTCATAAGAATCGTCAATAAAATGCTAAAACTATTTTGTAATTAGAAATTCATAAAAACTTCTATTTTTATATCTATTTTTGAAAATTTAATACAAGATTCCTCATAAGTAGTTCAGGATTAACTGTGAAACCTTAAAATCTAAGAAATATATAAAGACAATTATTTTTAAAGACATTTTCAATTTTAATTTGGACGAAATTACTTATTTTAACAATAAATAACAATGTTAATAATTTTGTTATAATTTTATAATATTGTTCATGAGAATTTTACTATACGAAATGACATTTTTGATTAATTTTAAAGTATTTTGTATTATTTTATACTATGATAGTCTATGAATCTATTTTTACAGAAAGATGTTTTTATATTTTAAGTTATATATGATGATATAATATGGTATACCTAATTATAAAATAATATATATTAGTATAATAATTAAAATATTAAATACTAATAAAATGCAATATTTTCGGAAAAAATTATATCAACTTATCGCAGTATTAAAAGATTTAAAAGTAAAATACACGTCTTTGATATATGTATATCATAAAAATTAAAAACACCATGAAATACAGTTTGTGATATAAGCTGACATACCGTCTTCGCTCAGCATCGTTATTCGTATAGTTACTTACATTGATATATCATTAAATTCAATTTTAACACACGCATAGTAGTGTTCCGATCGACACTAAATATACAGCAGAGCGAACAGCGGTATCCACTTGTCTGTCTTTTTTTTTTAAATAAATAAACTAATAAGATTGATACATTTTAAAAATCAGGTTTTGGAAATTTTCATTACTACATATTATTTATTTGTGGATCATTATTCGCGGCAGTCGCTATTAGCGTGACGTCAGTGTCTTTTGTTGTACCGTCAGCCCAATGTGATTTTCATATGACTTCTTTCAACAAAGGAATCTTAAATGGAGCTTCGATGATTGGTACGTATATTTTTTCGCTGAGGTGAAAATTATTTATTCTATACATATTTGGTTTATTTCAGGAATGTTTACGGGGTCTTTTATTTGGGGTTACGTAGCTGATTCCAAAGGCAGAAGATATGCCTTGATATTGAGTATGATGATGGATGGTGTTTTCAGTATCATATCTAGTGTATCTCAAATCTATCCAGTGTTAATATTTTGCAGGCTGATGAGTGGATTTGGGTAAATTAAATCAAATATAAATATTATAATGTTTTGTGATTGCTGCTGGCGTGTATGTACGGGTGTTGCAGATAGTGAATAATAAGTATAATGTTACACCAGGACCTTTATTTTTAGACCACGAATGATTATTACTAATATTATGTACATTTTTATTTCTTGAGATTTAATTTCGGCTATTTACTGTTGTGTCTAGGTTAGTTTGTATAGCTTATATAAAGGAATCTATTGGCTTCATAATTGTTATAGTTTTTTTTTAATTGGTTCCTGTGGGGCTGTGAAAACTTTTCCGAGTACCTGATATAAAATATCTTAAAAGCTTCATTACGTAGATTTTACCTTGATGTGTTTATTATATGCTCTTTTTTGTAACTATATATAATAATATATTAGTAAAATTTTAGAGTTTTTCTAAGTGTAGATATTGAGCAAGGAATAATTACAAAACTTTGAGAAATGTTAAAGAAATTTACAGAAAAGTGTATTAGGAGAATATTTGATTTCTGTAATAAACCACGCATATACTGCAGTTATAACGATAACCTTAATTTATTGTTGATGTATATAATATATTTTTTATTAATGAATCATGTTCGATTGATGTAAAACGTCTTTACATATTCTAAAAATTATATTTTTTGTTCGTATGTAGAGTGTCTGGTGCTACAGTTCTATATTCTTACTTAGGAGAATTCATTAACATCAAATACCGTGAAAAATTTCTTTGCTGGATGGAAATGTTCTGGACGAGTGGTGTAATATTACTTCCATGTGAGCATTATAATATTTGAATAATAATAATTAACACTAAAGGTTCCGGAGTTGATTCCAGACATTGTCTGTATGGGTGTCTGTATTGATATTTATTGATAATAATATCATATTTTAATATATTATACCAGGGGCGGCCAAACGGTCGATCGCAAACGATTTCAAAGTCGATCGTGTTAGAATTTATTTTTAGGCTACGCACACGAAAATTAATTATGGTGGTTAAGTTTTTTATGGAAGTCGATCCTCAAAGGTGAAGTATATTTTTAGTATTAGCAAAAAAGTTTGGCCACCCCTGTATTATAGAATATAAATAGTTAAGCAATAATGTGTTAATCGAACGTTTAATTAACGTTTGTTAAATGTTTGTTAGGTATAAACGCTGCTTAATAGTATTTTCATGTTAGTAAAAAATAATAAAAGAGTGTAGCTTATGAATTTGATTATTATCATAATAATTATACATTCAAAAATTTGAATTAATTTATTTTGGTGCTATAAAACGTTAATATTTAATTAAATTGGTATATTAGACCCGTGCCTACCTACTAAAACACTATAAATTTTCTTATGACATAGATTGCAGTAATAGGATATTGTACACCATGGGTCACCAAATGGCGGCCTGCGTGCCGCATACAGCCCCCGAACACATTTTATCCGCAGACAAATAATAAATAACACATTATTACAACAACATTATATGTGTTATTATAGTAAATTATTATTTTTGTTAAATATTATTGGTTTTTAAATAATGTAAATATGGATTTATAATTTTGATGGTCCGTAAAAAATTTTCAGATCCCTATGTGGCCCTTCAAAAATATTAATTGGGGACCCCTGTTGTACACAATAAAATAAAACATTAATAAAGACAATACTAAAATCGTATAAGTAATATTATATAGTTAATATATCATGAATATTATATTTTAATAACTTATTAATTAAAATCATAATAGTAAACCAAATTATTCATACTCAATGTTAACATAATTGCATAAAAAAAACATAGGTAAAAACTATTCTTAGAATTTAATTATTACTTTCGTTAAAAGCTAGAGCATATGATATTTTATATATGTATGTCTTATATGAATTTTATTTTTTGTTATATAATATATTGCTGTTAAATTAAATCAACAACATTGTTAATAATTTTACTGCCGTATACCTTCGGAATTGGGAATATTATGAAATAATAATATAGGAATTAAATTTTTCATATAATTTTTTTATTTATTAAACTTGTTACAATGCCGTGTTGAACTTGGAAGATTAAAATTTATAATCGTACTGATACTATACAGTTATTATATAACACTACATTGATACAATTTTCCAATGTAAAAATACAATACTAAATTAATATGTACCCAATAATATGAATATTATTAGCACCTATTTAAATGAATGGTTGATTAAATAAATAAAAATAATTACATTTTTTATATTAGTTTTCTATTTCAATATTCAATGTCGTTATTCTTATTAATATTTATTAAGTAGGTAACTGAAAGCTATTTTATTTTATATATAATAATATACTTAAATTAATTTATATATATTTATTTTAACAGTTGATTAACTTAATACAAAATAACACTAGTATTTTTTAGGTGTGGCGTGGTTAATTATACCACAGACATTCAGAATTGAATATGGATTCTTTTTATTCAGATCATGGAATTTATTTGTGATTATATGTTCTTTTCCGAGCATAATATTGGCATGCTTATTGGTAAGATTGCCGGAAAGTCCAAAGTTTTTACTTGCAAAGGGTAAACACGACGAGACAATCGATTGCTTGAAATTTGTTTATAAATGGAATAATAAGACTAATGATAATTTTCCGGCAAGTTTAAATCTTATTTAATAATTAATAATCCTCTATAGGATTACTATCAATAAATATTTATTGCACTTCTTTTATTTTTATTTGGACGTTTTAGGTGACTTCATTGATATTACCTGATTGTATTAATGAACAGAGTAATAGTTTTTTTAATGGGCTCTGCGAGAGTACTGTTGGGCTATTCACGTCTAAATTTAAATTTATAGCTATAATTACATGCATTATACAATATTGCGCCACTACCAGGTAACACGTCCTATTCGTTAAGTGAATGTCAATAATTTCCTATACCAAAATTAGACACTTAATTAATTAGTAATACATTCATTTGTTTTTTTGCAGTTATTACATGTTGATGCTTTGGTTTCCTGAGCTGATGAATAGGTTTCGATGGTATGAAACGTTGTATTCAGGACCGAAAAATATGACGAATATGTGTGAAATTGTATCCATGTTCAAGACCGAACCTGAAAATATAGATCATAAGTGCAATGATGATATAGATCAATCAGTCTATATCAATATAGTCATTATTGGAATCGCATGCATACCAACAAGTCTTATCGTGCCACTATTCGTTAACAAACTAGGAATCAGGTTTTTTTTAGGTACATATATTTTATTTTTGAATTAATCATTGGCTCAATATTTGTATTCATCTTATTAAAAATGTTTTCATATAATATTAATAATCACATAATTTGCATATAACTAATAATGTTTGATATCTCTTTAATTAAAAATGTATAATACGTTATGAGTTAATAGTTTATAACTGACTACCCGCCAGTGGCGTATTTAGGATTTGTCTAAGGGAGGAGTTATGACTAAAATTGTCGATACAAAACGTCTTGGGATTTTATTAACTACTGATAAAGTGATAAATGGAAAAAATACAACTATAACTATATAAAAATAGCTTATAAAGACGGGTGAAGGGGGAATATATCTCCCTATTCTCCCCCGTAAATACAACACTGACCTATGTAAATGTAACCTACTCTTTAACTCTTCAATTGTATAATATTATTAACATAAATTTAAGAAAGTAAATATTGCTCATTATTTAAAAATATGATTTATTGAGCTACATACGTATTATTTTTACTTTTGGGATGAACAATGGACATATTATATCGTTTAGTTATTGTTAAGTATTATACACGTGATAACATCATAAAAACATTACAAACTAATTTTTTTAGTTTAATACCATATGATAACCATGTTAATTAATTTAAGCGTATTACATATTACATTAAATGAGATTTATAATATTACCTATTCAAAATATATAAATTTGATCGTATAAACATAACAGTTAACATTTTTAAATTATAATTGAAATAATAGAGGTTAAATGTTGTCTTTTACTTTAACAGAGTTAAATAGTTAACTTGTATTTATGTGTTATCTAGTGGTAAGCTTTTTAGGATCCGGTCTATCCGCTGCTTTGTTATACTTCATTACATCTTCACTTGAGAATCTCGTGTTATCTTCAGTGTTTGAAGCTCTTTCCAGCGTGGGTATTAGTCTTATGTATTGTATTGCTGTCGAGTTGTTTCCTACAGAATACAGGTAAACTTTGTAGTTAAATTGAAATAATTATTATTAGGTAAATTCATATTTTGTTTTTAGGGGCATGGCTGTATCTATAGGTTCTACGTTTGGAAAAGTAGGTGCACTTATGGGTAATATCGTAGTTGGAGTATTTATTGATGAGCTTTGTGCAATTCCAATATTGGTATCGTGTTCATTTTTGATAAGTAAGTATACGTAATTAGTATTTTTGAATGTATGATGATGTGTAAAATGTGTAGGTAATATATTTAAATTGTATAATAAATAAAGCATGTGCAGTAATTACCTATACTGTTACTAGTTATAAACTTATAACTAGTCCACTATTCTTATTATAATTTTAAATTCGTTAAATTTTTATAGATTTACATTAAATGTAGATACATTTAAAAATATTAAATACAAAATTATTTTAAAATAGATAATAAACTTAAATAAAAACAAAAAATACGTTTAAGAATACTTCGAAAAGTTATCAAGAACTAATTTAAATTATTAAACTATAGGTTTAAAAGTAAAAAAAAAATATTTGTTATTAATATGAATGTTAGAAGGTAGCTCCAACTTAGAACTATTAAACAATATATTTGAAAAAAAGAGTTGGGTGTCTAAGGATTACTATAAACAATAAAAATAACATATTATACAAGGAGATAAATGTAAAGTTAAAGACAGCATATTCGTTAGATGCTATTTTAAATCAAGAGGGGTCCTCTTCAAATAAATATTACAATTAAACGTGATCAAAAGATTTTAAAGAAAAATTATCAGAATAACAATCCTATATAGACCGATATTTAGTAGTGAAATACAAAAATGGCAACCAAGATCAAATGCACGACTAGAAGAGCTGTATAAAAAGAGGGTAAATACCTTTTGTTAGTTGTATAGCTTATTAGAGAAATGAGAATGCAACGAGCAAAGCTATATAGAGGCTAGATGAAATTATAGTCAAATAATTATAACAAATATTATTATGTAATATGTATAGAAAAATAGAGAAATATAGCGAAGAAGATAAATAAACGATATAGGTATCAAAATCAAACCTGCTTAAGGTGGTACTCATGAAAATGTAACAGATTGGTGTTGTGCCTAGTGCTCTAGTACAAATAATAAATAACTTTTAGGGGTAAAGAAACTTGACGGATTATTAAAAAAAAAAATAATAAATTCATATCTCTTGTCTTATGAAGTTATGAGTATTAGCCATTAGAATAATGTAACGAATCTGAATATTCTTAATGGATATTAAATTATTAATAATATTATTATTAATTCATTACATTAACTATTTAGTTTCAGGATTACTAGTGTTAACATTACCAAAAACTGGAAGAACCGACATAAAGTAAAATAATAATATTTGATGTGATTTATTTTAATTTGTATCATTGGAAAATAGTATATCCTCGTTTTATGATTTTGTAAGAAAACAAATTTGTTTAAGAACTAATGTTTTGTAGATGTAGAGTGGTTGTTGTATTTGTATTACTACATTTTATGTATTATTATTTATTTTATATCTTTGTTTTATGTAGATTTATATAATTGTTTTACTTAAATTTATATTAAAACTCAAGATTTGAAATGAAAATAAATATAACAAGCATTTTTTTTTAAGTACACTAGTTCTGTAATATAAAATCATAATTTACAGTACCACTAAGTAAAAACCTAGTATAAGTATTAAATAATATATATATTTTATTTCATTGGTCACTTTCAGATATTTTCACTTTACTAATTAAAATAACTTTTATTTTACTAACATTAATTATTGAATTTGTTGTCAATTAAATACAATTTTTTGTTCTAAGGCTGAATTTAAATCATGATTAATTAGATCATTATAGGCTAATATAAAAACTATTTTATGCTATTATCTTTTTATTATTATTATTATTTAATGTAATTTTGATACTGTTAAGTTAATCGATTTGTTCAATTGCTATAAAAATATATTCGACTAATTATGATATATTATAAGTTTAACCAGACACTGAAACATATATGACTATATTATGCGATCTATAAAAATGAAGTATATACCTTACTCGAATATTATTTTAAATGTACATTTTGTGTCTTATCATAAATTCATAAAGAACAGGACTTTTATTTTTAGTCAAACGTATTAGTCTAGAAATCTGCAACATCGTTTCGAACCAAGTGGTCAAGTTAAAAATTATAAAATACAATATTGCACACTATAAACCGAATAATCCTTTTTTAAAGGTGGTATAATTATAGATCACAGGAGTAACGGAGTACGAATTAAAGTTTGGCTCGTACTTGTTCGACAGTTACATTTATTGTTATATGATGGTGAAATGTATTATGGTTTGTATATTATAAGGTAGATTATTGCACTTATTAATTGATTAAAAATCATTCAACTTCTAATGCTTATAAAAAATAAAAAATAAATTGGGTTACCTATATATTGTGTAAAGAAAATAATAATTTTAATAATATCTACTTATTAATGAACTGTTTCAAGCTTTCACGGTTATTATTTTTTGGATTATAACAAAAATACATATGTTTGACGAAGGTGCGTAAAATTACATGTAAATATCCATTTTTGTCATCATTTGTAGTTCAGATAATTGAAGAACGAATATTTTTAGTGCTCTTAAAGGTGGTGTCAGATAAAAAAAAAAACTACACATCGTCGTTAAATTATTGCAATATTAATCAGAATAGTTATTACAGTAACTATATCGATTACTAGATTATGCTATGCTTTACTATGAATGAGGAGTAGTCTTAAACTCTTAAAAAGCTTGGAATTATCTTTTGAATTTTTTTTGGTACTTTGAACTCTAAATTTAATACCTCTAGTATAATACGCTGTGTAGCATATTATCAAATTAATTTTAATTAGACATTATCTATTAGTGTGATTTCGTGTGAACGTGTTTCAAAAGGAACAATTTCCTTTTCTCAGTACCTATATATGTATTGTTGTTTATTCGCTCAATTATGAAAGAGAATAAATAACCGTAATCAATAACTGTGAAAACCGTAATTAATACCTACACACCTATAAGTTAGTAACGAACGTGAATATAATGTTTTCACAAAAACAATAACGGAAGAGACACTGGCCCAAGTTTGCTGGCTGGTAACTGTGACGGGTTTGTCTTGAAAATGTACATCGTATACACCCTTATAATATAATACATATAGTATAATGAATATACCTAAGACATAACCGTATCACCTGTTTTACCGGTGTTGACTGTGGCGTTTGCAATGCCTGCGTATAGTCATACAGGTTTATCGCTGAAATCAAGCTCCGATTAACATCACATCATACGCGCGTGCACGCGTGAGTTCTAAAAGACCGAAAAAAAGCACAGATAGAGCGCCGGGAGCGGGTGAGTGGGCGCGCGCGAGAGTGAGAGAGAGAGAGAGAGAGAGTGATGGCGAGAGTGGCGTAGTACTGTAATAATGATGTTATTATCTGTTGATTTATAAGAATAAGAGAGCTAAACGCAGCAGATCTATATAGGACGTAAGTATAACGTTTCGCTGCAGCCATCATCCCCACCCTTCGACGGCGAGTGTGGTACGATCGTGGTCCTTTTCTTATACACATACGCGTGTAAATAAATATATATATATATATATGTTATACACGTCACAAAATAAAACGATATTAACATTTATCATTGCGGAATCATTGGCGGAATCGTACACTAAACAGGACGTTATTTCAACTGTGAGACGATCGTCATAATACGTATTACAACTACTATCAAGTATATTCACCGTGTACATCACAATATATTATATATATACGCACGCGTGCACGCGGTAGGTAGAGTATTAGGTGTATCTGTTTATGTGGTTTCAATCTTTTCTCTCTTTTTTTTTTTTTGCGTATATTCGGGATGCGCCAAGTCCACGGGAATTCTCAACCGTACACGACGACGCATAGAAAATAATAATAATAATAATATTAATAAAGTCGAACACGCGTCGTGTTAAAACAATCGGCCTTTCGTTACAATCACGGTTTGGTGTTATCGATCGATCGTCATCGTTTTTATAGTGAATTACGATGAACGAATATTATTTAGTATATTTTTTTATAATATAATATCATTATATGCACCTACCGTTGATGATATGGTTGTAATAAACAACTTTTATACGTATGCATTATTATTATAATTTAATATTAACTATAACACATCGAAGCAAACCGATCGTTAATAATATTATTGTTGTTTCGTGCGTATTCGCATTCAGCCGCTGAGGGATGTAATAGCGTAAATGGACAAGAGGTGAGCAACAAGTACACGTACATAAATCATATATTTTAAATGCCACGGGTACTATGTAAAATGTATTAATTTTTTTTATAATATTTATTGAAAACGTTCCCATTATTTATTTTATTTTTTATTGTAATACATTTTTGTCAAAATGTATGAACAGTCTTATACACATATTATATCATGGGAAAGCACGGACAGTGTTCAACATTGGATGACCCGCAGAAATAATCAAAAAGTATATGGCTTATTGCAGCAGTATAGGGTCTACATAAAAATATTCATAAAATATATAATATTAAATCAATAAATAGCTTAATTTAAATTGATATCTCTGCGATAAATCCGTAATTCTCTTCTACAATATTAAAAATGGTTTTACATCAAAAATATCTACATAATTTTGCAGAATAATGAAAAATGTAGGGATCAAGTTCAACGTATAACATATTTTATTTTATTTTTATTTATCCTTCAAGAAGATAATGGGCCCCACTGAACATGTTTGTGTGGAGGCTCATGAGTTCACAATTCGAAATATAAATTCATTAATTACTTAATATAAAATTAAAAGATTACAATTTGCAATAAACGTTTCTCACATAATTAAAATATCAATATAAATAATTACATATTTTTTCTTTATTTATACAATATAATATTATAATGTAGTATTGTGTAAAAAATCGTCTTGTTAAATAATACAATATTTATAATACTAAATTTATCAATAATATTACTAAAATAATTTAACTAATATAAGTAAATAATAAAATAATCTGAATAATCCTATACATTTGTTATGAGTGTCTATATTTTGTTTTTGTTTATAGTAGCCAAACTGTTATTTATTTTTAAGAATCTTAAAATAATTGCTATTTTTAATTTTTTACGATAATATATTGTAAATCTTGGACCTTATACTTCACGTATATTCTTTTACAAAAGAAAACACGGATGCTCCACAGTATATTATTATTGTCATATAATAAAACTTAAGTTTTAATCAATATAAACTATACATTTAAATAAAAACTGTATTTAACATTTTTGCATCGTATCTTTGTTCATAATAAATATAAAATATGAACAATCATTTGTTTATTGAAATTAATTTTGGAAATCAATATTTGAATTCGTGATTAGATTAATGTCTAAACCTATCTACCTAAGAAGCTTATCTAATAATGTACGCCTTTGCTCCGTCGAGTTTAAAACTATACTAATTAATATTAATTATAATAAATGTTATGTACACAATTAATTTAAAAATATTAACATGTTTGTAACTTGTAAGCTATAAGCTTAAATTATATTTGTACTGTAAATAATAAATTATTTTAACCTTGTACATTTTTAGTATATGATTTAAACTTAGGAATTAAACTTATTTTTATTATAAAGACCTTATTCAATTTAGAGTTCGTTTAAGTACCTACATAAGGATCGACGAGAGTGCCTTTTAAACGTTATTAAGTAGCATATTATAATATATGTAGTATAGTTTTTTAAATTGTTAGTATTATATTTGACGAATTACCATTATTTTATTTATGTTAGTAATAAACGAAATATTTTTATAATATATTTTTCTTAAATTTGATCACGATATATTGATGATAAAATTGTTTATTTTAAGTGCTCAAATATTTTTTTAAAATTTTTCTATATATTTATTATAATTATATTATATTGTCAGTGTATTAATCTATTTATATTCTAAACGGGCAGGAATATTTTGGTTTTACAACAAATTATAAAAAGATGGGAGACTTGCTTACCGCTGTTCTATACAAAGTAGGTGTTGACTGGGTCACAGTGGATGGATGTGTTTAATTTGAATTCAATGATACATAATTTTATACAAAAACGATTCTATGCGAAGACGGTCTATCAGTCTATAGTTCTATACTCTATATCATTATGTTTACCATTTCATATTGTTATTTGATATTGCTATTAAAGTAATTTATTTTACCATAAGTAATAGTTTGAATTAATTTTTGCTAAAAATGTTGCATTTAAAAATGCCATAGTGTGTATATTATAAAAAACATACAGTTATAAGTCATCATGAATTTGAATTAAAATAAAATAATAAATATCCTTCACGGTTTAAATAACTTATTTAAAATAAGTAATTTCGACGAAATTTGAACTTAAAATGCTTATAAAAAGAAATTGTGCATATTTATTTCAAATATTTTTATAAAACATATATGGAATCTTGTATTTATTATATTTTTAAACTTTTATAAATTAATAGAAATAACACTCACAAAAAAAAAAAAAATTGAAAATTGAAAATTCTCATAAATAAATTAATAACAGTCAAAATATTTTGAAAATGTTTTTATGTATAAAAAATTATCATATAAAAATTTAGCAGATTTAAATGAAACAGCTTCTGTAAACTACGAGTACTAAATTCAATTTATTATCAGAAACCACATTTAAAATGTAATATCTAAGTAATTTTTCAACTAGTTATTGTGTACAGGAACATACATAAAAATAAACTCGGAGAACTGAAATTATTACGGAAATCTTTAATTTTTATACAATGTATACATTTTATATGAGTTTAATCAACTTAAATAACCCGGTTTTATATTTCTACAGATATCTTTACTTGATTTTTATCGAGTGGATTTGTTTTAAGACAAAAATGTTAATGGTGTTAATGTGTAAAATGTGAAATATGAAATATGAAACATATTGTCATATTGGAAAGGAACACAGTTATCATTCGAAGAGTAATGGATATAAGACTGGGATTTTTCGAATGGTTGATGTTTTGTATTGATAGATACTCTCCATATTTGTAGAACATGTATAATATGTCTTCTAAAATTCGTTTAGGATAACATAAATAGTATTTTCTGCAAGAAAATTTAATTTTAATATGAATTTTTTTTTTGTTTAGAAATATTTAAGATGTTTTTATAATATGCTTAGTAAAGTAGTTTTAACATACAATATCTATGCATAAGACGTTAATTATATTATTGTAATCTAAGGTTATGCACACTAGATAATATTGAAATAGTGTTATTGTTTAGGGAATAGGAAAACTGAATGTAAACATCTATACATGACAAGGTTGTGATTTTAGTTATTAATTTTTACACTTTATCTATAATCTATACGATATACAAAACAAAGAAAAAAGTATCTTAAATTGGGGGTATCATTATTATATACTTAAGTAATAAAAAATTAAAGGTAAATATGACAATGGAAAATTTAAGTTTTAAGTGTATTTTAACATTAAAAAAGTCTTGGGTGATTTAATGCAATGATTAAATTTTTTTTTAAAGAATATTACAATAAAATAAAAATAAATGTCTTGTTCTCGTTCTTATAATATAAATATAAAACGTAACGTGTTTTCTTAGCTTAAAGTTTTTTAGAGATAGCTTTAGTTGTTTATTGGTTTGAAATTAGAGTGGTGTATGTTATTATTAATTTTGGTTTAATATGTATTTACAGGTATTACAAAAAATTAAATCAAAATTAAAAAGTGTAATTTGAATATGACATCTTAATAAATTATAAAATAAGATAAGACAAGATAAAATTGCGTTCTGATTACAATAGTTTTTTGAATAAAATGATTTATTATTGCATTAAAATTTAAAATACTAAGCGCATTGTGACACACCCAATTTCTATATTTAAAGTCGGTTAAATGCAATTATTTTACGGTAGGTATGTCAGAATAATAATATGAAAAAAGGAGAGGGAGAGAGGAGAGAGAAACTAGCCAAGTCCAATAAGTGAATTTTGAATCGTATTACTCTGAAAAAAATACAAAAATTATTTTTGATAGTAAATAGGTTCAAATACGTCATAATAATATCAGTATTCCAAATTTAAATTTTTAATAATGGCTTTTAATACCACAATACGAAAATGTATCTAAAATGCATTAACGTTTAAATAGATTTTTTTTTTTTTTTTAAATCACAACTAAATAATCGAAGTCAGTATCAATTTACAAACAGATTTGAAGAACACGTATAAACTTGTAATTAAAGTATATTAAATATTATCCAAACAAACTAAAATATCTCGTAGAAATATATACAAATATATTTTGAATATTCAAATTTCAAAATTAACTTGATAGAATAATTATTAAAAGGATGTATTGTGGCGCAACATAGCAAATTTAATATCCGTAGAAGTATAGAACCAAAACTGTGGCCTCTATAGGTTGTTAAAATTGATTAACCTCATACAAAATGTAAAGATGTGAGTATTATACGTGGTTTCTATTCCTTAATTTTTACTAATATTTTGAACCAAAGTGTCAGGCTATAGACATTTTAAATAAGTTAATCAAATTTCATTTAGAAGTTAAAATAGCAAAATTTTATTCAAATAAATGTACCTATGTATTAAGTTTGTTGATGATTTAATATCTTTTTATATTGAATGTTATTTAATGTATACAGTTTTGGTCATACAAACGTTACATTTACAGTATAATTATGATTGATAAATTGAACAGTTATATGCCTAGTTAAGAATATAATTTTTGTTCATTCCTAAATAATACGTTGTATTGTAGTTATTATTTATGCGTTAAATATAAATGTGATACATATAAAATTAATGGCTTTGACATTTATATTTCATTTGATATGATTTTAGAAAGTATCGGACGTTTTCAACTGACTCTTAAAGTGATATACTAATCAACGACAACAATAATAACATGATCGACAAAGTCGACTCGAAAACCATGACCCACGAAGAAACTACCGAGGCAAATGGCGAGCAATCGTCACCACCGGAGGAAAATCACGAAGCATGGCAAACCATGAGCATCGTGTCGAAATTTAAATTCATTTTTGACCACTGTACAATCGAGCCCATGTTCGGGTGTTATATCATGACCAGCGTTCTGACGGGGCTGTGCACGCAGAACTTAAACCTGCAGAAGGCGTGCCGAGTGAATCTAAAGTTGGAAAACAGCACATGTTCGGCGCTGGATAATCGGAACTCAGACGCTTACGCTAAAGAGGAAGTCATGGTCCAGGAGCTAGTGACCGACATGATCATATGGAAAACTGTCGTACAGAGTAGTATACCGATGGTGTTGATAATATTCATCGGATCGTGGAGCGATCGGAATCACAAGCGCAAACCGTGCATGTTGATACCCATCGTGGGCGAGTTACTAACAAGTGTAGGGCTACTTGTCTGTACTTATTATTTTTACGAACTTCCCGTGGAAGTAGTCGGATTGGTGGAGTGTCTACCTCCAGCCATGACCGGTGGGTGGATGACAATGGTCATGGCCATATTCAGCTATATAGGCGATGTATCTTCGGTAAGTTTGAAAATCAAAAATAGACATTGTTCAGTGGCTTAGCCATAGGGGGGGGGGGGACAGTGGGCCATGTTCCTCCCCGTATCGGACGTATCAACTTAATATAAAAATTAACTGTTATTGTTAATTGTTGAAAATAATTTTTTTTAGTATTTTGGGTTTAGCCCTCCCCCATTTTAAAATTCTGGTTACGCCACTGACATTGAATATAGTGAATATACGTTAATAGTAAATAGCTATTGTTAACTTTCTATTGAACTGGGTAATTTAGTGTATAGTGAATAATTTTTTTAAAAATGTTATCGTTAAAACATCTGTGAAGTAGTAAAATATTTTAATTTCGAGTTTTGTAAAAAAATGTACTCCTATAGGGTAAAAGTGTTAACATATCAAGCAGTCGTAAGCATGAAACAAATTCATAATCCCATGTACATAATCGAAATAAATACATTTTTGATTTATCAAGTTAAAGATTTTTTTCAATTGTATATTTTTGTTGACTTTCAGGTAAAATACCGTACACTAAGAATTGGAATAGCGAATGTTTTCTACTCCGTAGCCGTTCCCATCGGTACCGCGTTGTCCGGTGTATTGTTTCGAGGACTCGGATTTTACGGTGTATACACCATAGCTATAGTGATGTACGCGTTTACGATTACATACGGTGTGCTATTTATCAAAGAAACAAAACCAGAGACAAATTTCGAAAGCAAAGAACCACCAAAGTCTACATCCTGTTTTTATTTCATCGAGGATTTTTTTAGTCTAAGCAACATCAAGGAAGCTATTCGAGTGACGTTCAAAGAAGGACAGCACAACAGAAAGTTAAGAATTATTTCTTTATTAGTTGTCGTCATCGTCGTAATGGGTCCTCTATATGGTTCGTAAATTAAAATATTATATTTATAATATATTTCAATAAATATTTTGAAATAATATTGTTATTTTTAATTTTAATCTAATGTTTAATATAATATATACGTTAGAAATTAGAATACAATGGTATTTTATAATAACAACTATACATAATATACAATAATAGTCATTCCTCATTACTATTCATTTAGATTGTTTTTAATGTCCGTTAAACACATTTTTTGCATATTATATTATTTTAATAATTAACAATGAATTTATTGTTAGAAAAATCCTACCACTAGGTGTCGTTCTAGTGTTTATATTGTATTTTAGTAGTACTGTATGAATTTACACCTATAATAGTCTACAACCCAATTATTTATCATACATTTGATTGTTGTTGAATTGTGTTGGGTGTGTTATAAGAAATAAGAACATGTCTGATTAATTGTTTATTGTATAAATAACTTCATACTACGAAATCTCATTTAACTTATTTCAAAAGTTGTTATTGTAGGTATCATTATACTATTATATATTAATGATTGTTAAAATATTATATATGTTCTTACTTTATAATGAAACTATTGAAACTGTATATTATACAACTGTGAAATATAGTGATTGTAATACAATTCCCACTTGATTTAATTCAATTTTTAATTTTTAGGGGAAATGTCAATGATGTATATGTTTACACGTTTAAAATTCAATTGGAACGAAATCGACTTCAGTTTGTTTTCTACATACGCTATGATTACCAATCTTATAGGTTTGCAATGTTGTAAAAATACTATTTTTGTAATATGTTAAAGTATTTGAGCATGTATAATTTTAAAATACTATTTATTTTTATCAAATACTAAGTTGTATTATTGTATTAATAATTAGTACGATATATTCTCAGATACGGATTTTTTTTTTAATACTTTACCAAGTTTACTTGTTTATGTAATTCAAAGTTTTGTGTGAAGGTTTTAAGTGTTTTAATAACAAGTTTAAATTCAGAGTAGAAGCTAGTTAAAATTTTTAAATTGTTATCAGAGTGAACACATTTTATTGATTAATAGTAATTTAAGATATTATAAATTATGTATACATTTAATCGTACAGATTTTAGTTACATTTTAAAATATAGTTATAAGTAAAAAAAAAAGTAGATATTTAGAAAAACTTTTAAGATACATAGATAGTATTTAAAATATGAATTTAGTATTTGAAAAAGTATTTAAATACCAATACTCAAATACTTTACATCGTTACAGGTTTGTCAGAATTGACTAACCGATTGATTTTGTGGAATTACTAATTAATACTGTATAATTATTAATTTTAGCTATTTTTATTTTAATGATTTAGGTACGATGTTTTCAGTCGGTGTATTCAGTCATAAGTTGGGAATCGATGATGCTTTAATTGGAGTAATGTCATGTATGAGCAAAATATTAGCAGGATTTGTCTATGCGTTTGCTCCTACTGCTTTAATATTTTACTTAGGTGGGTTATACATCGATTTCTAGATTAACTTATTTTTATGAAATCATAGAATATTTACTACGAAGAAAATACAAAACTAAAGAGTTTTTAAAATTTATAAAATTTATTACATTCGTAGTTCAATAATATTTATTATAGGTTTTTCTTTTATCGATGTTAAAATTTAAATATTTTTAAGTCACAGAAAAACGTTGATATAGACGTAGTAATACACAACACTATATATGTTTACAGCTCCACTTGTGGAAATTATAAATGGTACATCATTTATTGCTATGAGATCAATTATTTCCAAGCTCGTACCGTCAGATGAATTAGGTACGTATTAGTAATAAATACAAAATTATCGTATTAATCACGTTGAAAATATTTTAGGTAAGGTAAATTCAATTTTTGGAGTTTGTGAAGCCATAGTACCATTGATTTATGGACCAATGTATAGCTTTGTGTATAAAAATACATTAAAGACATTTCCTGGAGCGTTTTTTTTTACTTGGAGGCTTATTAACGGCCCCGGCAGCGATTATATTTCTGTAAGTATTTGATTTTGATATATGTCGATTATACTATACACATGATAATTTAAATACCTATTCGTAATAAAAATGTATCAATTCACATGTTATATTAAATTTTAAAAGATGGATGTACAATGAACATTTAAAAGAACGGAGAGTAAAAGAGTCAATGCCGGTCAGCAGCGGAGTAGATAATTCCGAAGAAATACACAAGGAGAATAGTTTAGACATCAGGTTATCCTCACAAAATTAGATTGAATAGATAGCCTCATTAAGCACACAAATACAGCCTCTTAGAATTTCAGAGCTATTTTGAAGTTGCATTGGACAATAAAGTATTTTAAATCACACATGAATTGAGTGGTGCAAATAAGTGAAATGGCCAATAACATTCACCGATAAGGTGGTTTTATTTTTTATATATTCCTATATGTATACATTTTCTTTAAGACGTTAATATTTGTATCACTTTTTATATAATTTTAGGCGTTTGTGAAAACTAATCACTAAAAAATGTATATAAAAAAATAACAATATGATATATTCGCATATATTTATAACTACAAATATTCTAAGTCAATTATTTAAATAATTAATGAAAATGAAAAACTTAAACATAAAGAGTGATCAAAAACTTACATAAATGACAAATAATATATTTCATGTAATATAATAAAACAAAATTCTAAATTAGCAGAATTACCAAAAAGAAGAGATTGATTACCTAAAAAAAAAAAGTAAAATTGTTGTTGCCATTTGTTGAATATCTTATTCAATTGTTGAACAATTATTTTTACTCATTGAATTATTATTATTATTATTATTATTATTATATTATAACTATAGACAGTATAATATTATATATTTATTTATTTATTAATTGACATTCGCAAGGTTAAAAGTACATTACTACAGTCTACGTTGAATATACACACTATGCATACCTATACAGATAAAACCTATCTACAATCAATAGACGCTAATTATTTAAGTTATAGTGTCTTACATTGGAATCTTAAAAGTTTAATATTCATAAGACATTTGGAAAATCATACTATTATTATTTATATGACTTTTGTAATTTTGAATATTGCTTACAGCTTATCTTCAATTTAAACAACTTTGAATGTAAATTTAATGAAAAATTATAGATATTTAAGTATTTTTAAACTGTTAAGTATTAACACCTTATAGTCCAAATTAACTATAGGAAAATACAAATATGTAGTTATTTTATGGGAGTCATGTATATTATATATACATACAATATATTATGTTCCTTGTACATATTATATACTATATAAGTATTAAATATGTTCTATTTTTATTTCAATATTTGAATGCATTTGATTAATTGTTGACAATGATTATTGATTATTGAAATTAAAATATCATTTTTAAGAATTAAAAATCAGTATACGGGTATCACATAATTAAAAATAACTTCATAGCTCGTAGTCACTATTCGTATTACAGAATTAGTAATATTATTCACTAGTAATAGTCTCAACCGATTTTATCTAAGTTTGTTTTCAAAATAATATAATTTTTATAGTTTTGAATTGTAGTTTATATATTTTGGTAATTATAATATGATAATAGATTTTTACACGCAAATTAAAAAAAAATCGCACATTATTTTTTTTTTTATTATATATTTTATGTAATGACATCAGATAAAATACAGTCCTCCGCACCGATTCTGAGATTTAAATTTCAGGGCTTAAATTACAAAATTTAAGAAATCTAAGGTATATCCGGCACTTTCCATGCATGACGATACTTAGTCGGGTATGGTAAATAAGTCAAGTATCTAACTCTGGAATAACGGACTGTGGAGTTTGAAATTGTAAAGGTAATGACTTTATACAATGTTTTTAAGGTTTCTTTGAACTCCCATGCAAAAATCGGATCAAGTGAAAATACTATTTAGGTAGGTATCATTAATAATACGAATAATAAATTAAAATTAAAATGTTTTTTCGATATCTATATAGTAACCTAGTTATAAAATCATTTAGAATGACATTTAAGATATATTTAAAAATATTTTATAAAAATGTATTTATGTATAGCAGCACCGATGATTCCATTTGTATATTTGTATTGCTTTATTCATTTCACAGTTTATATTTGCAATAAATAGTACATTATACTCATTATAGTAATATATAATATTCTATTAAAAAGTACAAGGGTTAACATTCATGTATGACGCATTGACGTATGTAATCTATCACCCCCCAGAATTAACAAATTAGGACAAAAATGTAGATGGAAAAATATGTATATTAATTTTCTAAATTATTAGAAATAAAAAATATCGTTTGTATTATTATATTTAATTATTTAATATTATAATATGACATTTGAATTATTGCCTTTGGAATGAGTACAATTTATAAGTAAAACACTACAAATTATACAAAATTTGATATTTTAACGTGAGGTACCTACCTATGTAAAAATTATTGCATATAAAACATGACATGATTACCGATAATAATACATAGAGTCCAATTCGGACTGTCCGAACATATTAAAAGTACTTAATACTTGAAAAATATTATTATTCGTTAAAAAAACTCAATATTTCAGATTTGGTATTTTTAACTAACTAGTGATGATAATGTTGAGACAACTGCGCAACTGTATAGTATTAACTAAATTACAATAAAACTAAAATGTATTATTTAGTTTTCACTAGGTCAACACCAATAATAAAATGGTTTAGATAAGTGATAACCATATAAATGGTTGTCGTAACTATTTTTTTCTATGTGCACAATATTTCGTATGAATTATTATTATCCAAATAAAAACATGTCAAATTTAAAATATGTATTTAATCCATGGTTACTGGTTGTCTAGTATTTTCATTGCTTTAGATCAGGGGTCGGCAACCCGAAGCCCGCGAAGCAATGTTTTATGGCCTGCACTAAGGTGGATAATTTTTGTATTTTATTTTTGTTCAATAATATCTAGAGTCTAGATATATAATCAGACGAATAGGTACCAATATGATCGGAAAATATAAACATGAGCTGTTATATAATTAGGTAATTATTTATAGAAGATTTCTATTGTGTTATATGCGCATGTGCCTTGCGCCTGTTATAAATATTTGATATGTACGAATAAATACGATTTATTTAATTTAACGTTTTATCTCACTTTGAAAACTTATGTACAATCATTTCGAATATATTTGTATTAATACAGAAATTCAAGATTGCTGTATTACAATATTGTATTGTTGTTATAGATGTATTGTGGTAATATATACGTTATAATACATAATTACATAATATGGAATTTATAAATACATATATTATTATACAAAAAAATGTTACCATTACCATACATTGAAAATATACTAAAAATACTGAGTCATATTCAGAGGAACAGGAACTATTTTTACATGATCGGGGCTGGATCAAACATATTGACGGAGTAACTATGGATCTCTTACTGAGATCTGTTATCCCCAAGAAACATTTAAGGGAACCCAGGGAAAGGATTAATCTTTTATTATAAAGCCAGTGTTTGAAATGAAAAAAAAATAGTAAACCAGGTAACAGCTGATGTGTATCATTATCGATTAATTAAATTGTAAGTGGTCACAATGCGATCCGTTATGTACCTATGGTTATGAATTAGAGTTAATAGTAGTGAATATATTACAATGTGTTACATACTTGTATGTGTGGCAGTGCGATGCAAAGTGTTCAATATAACTTAAAGTAAAGAATAGAACATTCTCTATGTTTGTATATTTGCTTTTTTACGAAATCAATTATATCAAAGCGATATATGAAATATTTTGAATTATAATATTTTATATATTCATAAGTTGGATAACAATTTAAATATCGTAAAAAAATCAACGTACTAACACAGATAATGTTGTCAATTTTAAGTTTGGTTATGGTCAATAAGTAGCTATAGGTAGCTAAAAATCAAAGTTCGTCGTTTGTATTGTGCGTGGGAGGGAGAGAGAAAACAATAGTGCGGCGCTAACATCCTTTTAAGATTCTATTTATTTCTCATCTTTAACATTGATTTTTAAAATAACTTGTTCAAATACTACTGTTTATGCTTTGGGTTAATAACGCATGCTTAGCACGTAGGTAGTTATAAAGATTTAATTCTTTTTACGTTTTAAGTTTGTTGCACAACATGAAATTCGTTTTTCAGAAACGATTCGTTTTATTTTTTTATTTTTTTATTGATTGAACAACTTCCATCTCTTCTGCTCTTTCCTAAAACATAATTTAATAAGATTTGTATAAATTATAATTAATAGAAAATGTGTTACTCTATTATATTAAACATATTATAATGTAAATACGGTGTTTTAGATACTTTTATCTTAGGCAATAAAATAAAATATTCTCAAGTGTTAGCTAATAAAGGTTTAACGTTATGACAAGATAAATAAATAATTCATGTTCGTATAATACATTTGTTACATAGTTAAGTAAAATAAATTCTTACAAAAATAAAAAAAATATAAAATATAATCAAATGTATTATTCAGTTTGGTTAGATAAAAACTAAAAAAATTTACGTTTTATTCCAGACATATTAATGACATCTCGAAAAAAAATAATTTTTGTTGAAGTTCAGGTGATTATGATAATTTATCTTATACTATCAATAGGTTATTAGGTAATACTATAGTATTATTTATTAAATTATAAATTCATATTATTTTCCAGGATGCTCGGAATATTGGTACGGTCCATACATTTATAACAAAAGAAATAAAAAACGCGGAAAACTGGTACTATTCAAAATTTAATTTACAGGGGTCCTAAAATATTTACAATGTTTATAATATAATTTCGATAAATCACCATCGTCAACAAGTTAAATTTAAATAATACTTAAAACAAAAAAATAATGTTAGCAATAAAAATTAACAAAAAACACAAATAAGTACATACAAAGATACAAAGTAGCAGGCAGGTAAAATAAATATAAAATATAGGTACAATAAATATAATATAATATAATATATGATTAATAATTATTATTTCGTATACTTTGCTATATTATTTATAAATTGTCCTATTTGAATTTCTTTGTTTAAGAAGCTCTCACATTCGTTGTGTAGTTTGTCTTACAAAGTATTTTTTTTTTTTTTTTGAACTTTTAGGCGGTAAGGTATTGTGTATATTTGATTCAAAACGGGTTCTTAAAGGTATTATTTTCACTCGCAGTCACTCGCGAGTCGCGGTTTCCCATCGATCGTCGGTAAAATGAAATTAAAAATAATTGTTGATATTTTATTATTTTTTTTTTTTTTTGATAAAAGTTTGGGAAACCTTGACTATTGTGGACCGTACCACTATTCCGCGTTTATAAAGACCGTACCAGTTTTCCGTTTACCATTTTCCAGGAGGAGTAAGTGAATTTTGTATTCAGCCCAATTATATAAATATCTAACCAAAATTTTTTCAATACCATTAAGATATTTAATAATATTCTAGTCATTTTTGTTTCAACTCAAAATGTCTATCCTTGTGAACTTTTAATGAAAATTATAAGTATTTTGGATTAATAAAAACCTGCTAAAATTCAATCAGAATATTCTTTAGAAAAATCAATACCTACGTAGAATAAAATACTTTGTACTGATTTATATTCAATTATTGATATAATTAAAATATAATAATAATTTCTTATTATATTTTTAGAAACTTTAAAACGTTAAATTAAAAAAAAACATTTCCAATCATCAGACATGGACATATGGCTTCAAATGTAAGGTTTTTCATTATGGAAAGAGTGAAATCTGACTTAAAAATTACAACAAGCGATAGATATTTCAGTGATATTATATGGTTATTGAGGTTCAGAAAAATAAAACAAGTAAAATCGATTTTACAAGGTTGTTGATAAATTTTCTAGAATGAAGAGTTGGAGATTTACGCTGATTTATATTTGATTTACTATATTGCTTTAATTTTTTCTACAACTTATATCTTTATGAAATTACTTTAAATATTAACTTGGAATGGTTTTGTGAAAACAATTAACTGTTTTGTATGTCTGCCTAGCCTGCCTTAATTTTTTGCACCCTTAATAACATTTTGAAACGATTTTCTATTTATATATTGTATGTTATATTTACTTTACATATCTAATATATCAATACATCATAATATATCTAATGGAAGGTTGATAAAATATATTAAATTTTATTTAAACATAATTCTTAATAATTACAGGTAAAGTTATAAGTATAGAAATTAGCGTATTTACAAATTTCTTTTAACTGATGTCGACAAGAAAAGTTGATTTGATCTATATCTACTTAAATTAACTTTACTGTTACTGTTATCTATTAAATAAATATAGAAGTAAATTTTTTTAATAAAACTCTTGTTCCTAAAATGACTAAAAATTATTTGTTTGTTTTTTTTAAAATTTTGTATTATAAAATAATCTGTAAATTACAAAATGTAAAACATTTTTATTTTTTATTAAATAAATTATTAAAATATAAAAAGTACTACAGAGGTGTATCACTTATAATAAATATCTCCTTGGTCACCCTTTTCATCACTTATCGCTACTAATACGATAATTTATTTAAATATAATAATTAGTCAGTTTAAATATATTTATATTAACTAGATATTTAGTTATTCTTGTAATTGATTTACTATTGTAAATTAATTATTTACCTTTTTTATAGGTACCTCTATGTAAATAAATAACCAAAAATTATTACGAATGTTTCTAGGAGAATGATTAATTCAAATCTCTAAAGTGAGAAATTATTATTGAATACTAGGGAATTATTTTGAGATATGATTTATAATTATTCTTTAACCAACTCATTTGGTTGTATTAAACAATTCTGATCTCTATAGGTAACGGAATTGTTTTTATAGAATGGGTATGCGTGATTTTTGTTTAAAATTAGCAAAATGCATAAATAAATAAATATATATATATATATAAAGGTATTATTAAATGAATCAATAAAACCTAGCTGTTTACAAAAAAAAAAAACCTTGAAAGTGAATCTATATGCGTATAATTAAATTAAACTTCATAGTTTTTATTTTTATTCCCACAATATAATTTATATAGGTAACATACACGTTCATCATTAATTATATATAATATTTAATTTTAGAGATGAATTTAATGATCAAAACAAATTATTTAACAATATTGCATAAAAAACAAAATATTAAATTTAGTTAATAGTATAAAATTAAAATACGATGATAATTTCGTATATAATTTTTTAATAAAAAAAAATGACGTCCGATAATATATTTTTATAATATATGGTGAGTTTTTAAGTATCAGAAAATAGTAAAAATTTAGTTTTTTTGCAATTTGTTTTTACTTTTAAAATAAATGATGTCTTGCAACAGTTGTGTGTTAGAATGTTAATTATTTATTTTAAAAATTAAGTATTGTGATTGGCGTGATAATTATTTTCCTAATTAACCAATTGAATTTTAAGAATTTGAGCAAAAAAAATCGTCGGCCGCAAAGGAGGATATAATTTGCCTGTCAACCATTTTTCAGCTCTACGAGTGTCCGACGCATTTACACACGATACATCCATTAGTTCTGGCATAGCTCGTACATGCAGTTATTTAGTGACCATTATACAATGCATATTTTAATATTATACACAGTGTGTTGATTTCAACTTAGCCTTCGGCTCGTGGAAGTTACAAAACTGTGTAAGTAATCCAACATAATTTCCTGATTTCTGTTCAGGTCACGTCGTATCCCCAAACACTACTTCACTTCCCCAATACCCGTACATGTATAATACATATCCGTACGCGCGCGTGATACCTATATAATATAAAAAATAATACATAATATACGTTCGGTGTATTTATTTTTATTATTTTTTTTTTCCCGTTTCACTTTCCCACCGCTATACGGTCGTCTTCTGCTCCTCCGTCAACGGAACGTCGGTGCCGTCCCTATCTTCCGCACAGCAGTAGTGGAGGTTTGGTTTGCACAAAACCCACTACGGCTATATATATATGTATGTACAGACAATGGTTTTATTTTTTTTTCAAGTGTAAATTATAATAGAATACATTTGGTGGGGTCGACGTGTGCAATGCATCGTCGATATTAATGTTTGTCGTCGTCGGTGAAATTAATGATCACCCGGCCTATTGTCGAGTCAGGTGTCTGTGTGCGGTCGTCTTGTGTGTATATAATAATATGTATAAGTAGTTTATTATTATATACATGTGTGCGTATATGCATAGTTCGCCGATGTAACGCATTGAATTCGGTGAAAATTTACATTCGCAGCGGCCCTTTTCTCCTCGTCTTCCACTGTCTGCTTTTTTTTTCCATACTATCGATTTAGCCTTTCCTAGGAAACCCCACAAATACAACGGTTATATTTTTAATACATTTGGGTGAACGCGCGCGCGTCTGCTTGTATCGTCCGTGTGCGTGTGTGTGCTGTTAATGCTAAAAGCGATTCTCGTTCATTCATGCAAAAACGTTTAACCGTGACGGACATCACCGCGGAATGGCGTAGCTATACTTGTAGGGGAACATGAGTGACCCCGGGGGATAAACGTGATGACGCCGCCGGGTACGCCACCCAAAACGAAAAGTACAGGTAATACATTTTTTTAAATTATATTTTTTTTGTTCATATGTATATACTAAATCACCTGCAGTATCTGATAGGATCAGTATATTTTTTTGTTATACTGAAGTATCAATTCTGATCAACTGTGTGCTGTGAAGTATACCTACGAATAATTTTTGATAACGTATCAGTAAAAATTATATTTTACCCATGTTTACTGCCAACAAAATTATCAAAATACCGTTAGATCAGAGAATTTTAAAACCTTGAGGCTATTTCTATAGAAAATTGGTACAGATCATAGTTTTTAAAACAAACATATAATTGTACAGATTTTAAAGTGTCAATGACTGTACTTTTATTTATTTTTTGTTAGGGGGGATGAGGACAGTTATACAATTTTTGTATAATGTGCTTAATTTAGGTGAATTTATTTTAGCTTGGTGTTTTTAAAATTATCCAAATATTTATTTATAACTAATTTTTTTCCGTTTAGGAGAGAAACCACCCACTTATGACATTCCTTAGGCGTGATTATACGGTTAACTTAGAAGGGGAGGAGTAGGTCACCAAACCATTTATTTTTAAGACTTTTAAAAAATTACTGGGTATTGATTTGGTTAAATATTTTGCTAGAATATTTGGATGATCGAATAGTGGGTTGTAATAACTTACGTGTATTATAGAACTTAATAACAGATTTTAATAATGTATTTATTGTAGATTTAGTGTAGTGTTTGATTTGAGCAGGATAAGAAAGTCTTAATTATTAAACAGATAGTTTTTTAGTTATATTTTATATTTTATATGAATAAGAACAAATATTATAACGTATATAGGTATCTATAATATAAAATATTATCATAAGTGCATAATAGATAAGGGAACCTACTAGAGGGTCTTTAGCATCTCTAATATTAAAATTAGCTGTGTCGCTGGCAATATTTTTTAATTTTTATGTAGATATTTTATTAAATATTGTATTTTCCGATTGTTCAAATTCATTATTTTATTATTTAAGTTTTGAAATATTTTATTGTAGAGGAGTAGGTATATGAGTTGATAATACTATTTTTTAAATATATAGGGAGATATTACAAAAAACTTAAAAACGGTCAATTTTTTATATGTACAGAACAATAATAATAAAAATAATAAATTGGTGCATAATATGATGTATTTGTTTTTACTTTTTGTTATCACTTAATATACCTAATATTGTAATATTTTATATTGCATTAGTGTTGATATATGTATGAATTTGTTATACAGGAAAAATAAACCAAATAAGAAAATACCTATATAAACTAAACATAAAAATATTACTAAATATCTTATTAATTTTTTTAAAGTGTTTTGGAGTGTTTAGTGGTGAGGGGAAGATCCCCAAGACGATTAGCCATTAACCGTTTTAACACCCCTTTAACTTTAGGTTTAGTTGTGTCAATGGATTTCTATGACATACATTTTGTTTCAAAAACATGATAATATTATATTGTTTATTACTATAGATAATATTATTATAATAGTTATTTTTATTTTATGTTTTTTACCTATTATTCCTTTTTTTATATGTGACATAATATTTTGTAACAAAAGATCAGAAAACGTGTTATAAACCCCTTTATGAAATCATAAGTCACACTTTTGTTTAAACTATATTATTATCTTTTGATATTTTACCTAAAAAAATATTTTTTTTTTAACAGGATTGTTAAAATAATTTTTGTGCCTGTGATGACAACCATATTTCACTATATTATATTATTTTTCAAAAATTAAATCAATTGATTTAAAAACCATGTTATATATATGTATTATATATGTCCACAGTCACGCAACAAGGTACATCGATATCTATAGTCGATATTCGATTGATGCATATAATAAATGGTCAAATATTTTATTCCTATTTAAATAGGGTAAAAGTTTTTTTTTTATAATTTCATCGTGAATCTGATAATTATTACGATTACATTGATTGATTTACAGTTTAAAACGGATTATTATTATAATATTATTTACCCTAGTGTCAATGTTGTATTTATAGAGTGTAGATGATTTAATAAAAAGAAAATACCAATGGCAAACGCCTATAACAGAGTTTAAAACTTTAAGAGCAATTAAAATTCATTTTTAAATTAAAATGTGCGATGCCATATGAAAAAACCAAGCTCGTGATCCTGCAGGTTACGAATACTAATATTCTATTTATGTAATTATATATTTTGTACACCACACACGCATATTGGAGAGCGTATTTGAGCCTTATTATAGAAAATAAATGACTACGTATATGAATATGTCGCGTGTCGAATCGTTTTGAATATACTAGCCAGTTTTCATGGCCAAAAGAGTATCCTTATCGCAAATTCACAGATATTATGTCGCACAACATATATAGGAACAATAATAATGGTGCTAGGTTTAATTATCGGAATCATTTCCATGTTCACTAAAAATTATTATATAGCATCGTTGTTTTTATATATCTTTAGTCACGCGTTAACTTTCACGAAAAAATATAGCTATGAATCTCGAACTTCTCCATTCGGTGGTATAGACCAGTGGTGACGAACCTTTTTTTTCCGAAGTCTATAAACAAAAAATAATTTCTCGACAAGCCAAGAACTTTTTCTTTTTCTTTTAATTGAATATTATATTATATTAATTTTTACAATGTTACATTTTTAGTAAATTTTGATTATTTTGGCGGGCTGTACTTGAAACTACTGGTTTAGTTTAAGTCTTAAGACTACATATACATTTGTTATGAATACATATTATTACAAGTATATTAGATTGACTAAGATGTAAAATAATATGATATATTAAATTCAATATGTTTAATTTATAATAATACATATTATTATTATTATTACACAATCAACAATATGTAAAAATATAATTATTGATATGAAATCATTAGTTAAATTTATTATATATTTTTTTTTTATACCTATATAAAATTCTTTAAAATGTGTTATATTAAATAGATATTTAAATCGCATTATTCTGTACACAATTTTTGACAATTTTAATTTACTTTAATATACCATTGTTTTTCATATATTAATAAATAACTATGGTTTATTTTAAAATAAAATATGTAGTTTAATTCAAAAATATTTGTTGGTTTTTGTGTTTAAAAAATATAAAAATATTTATAATACAAAAATATATTATCTGGATTATGATAGGTAATAATAATTACATAAATATAACATTTTATTAAAAAAAAAAAAATAAAACAGGCTCTTATTTTTTATCATAATATTGTATTTTAACAGAGCTATACAATATATATATATATCATTGGTAATTTTGACAAAACAAAATTGGCTATGCTTAACAATATTAAATCTTTTGATTAGTTCTTCAAGTTATTTGTGGGGAACAATAATACCGGATAATATTTTGAAACAAAAAAACTGTTGCGAAATTTATAATTAAGTACCATTGTTAGTGCATAAATATTATGAGTATGTATATTTGTATATATATGCTATTAGAATAAATTAAAGACGATATTTATGAAATATAGACTATTTTAAACAAATAAATATTAAGTATTTTAATGATTCTATTCAACATAATCCTACTTTTGAAATAGTACATTACATTCGTTTAAACGACATAATGACAAATCATAACTTACAAGTAAAATTGTGTCTTAAACAATTGTACGTTAAAAATCATTATTTTCATATATTTTCAACATATTCGAATATACATATTTTGTTTTGATATTATTAAATGAATAATAATTGAGTAAATGAATAGTATCTGCCATATTTTACTAATAAAATATTATACCATAAACTTTTGTTTATAAGAGATACATGTTATATTTTTTTTTATTAATTTGATAGCGATATCGTTTGTATATAAATTTCATACTATACGCCAACAACGCATTAAATAAGCTCTTATAATATTTGTTTGAACTATTATATATAGCCTATAGATATGTAGGATTTGCGAAGACCGTTGTATTCAATATTGTAAATTTGTAAACCTGTTGCACGGGTGGTTCGTATTTAAATATCATTTATATTTTATAGTGCTTCTTTATCTTGTTAGTTATCTGGTTGATGGTTGACCCAGTCCAAGGCACTCACGAGTATAACGAATAATTAAATTAAAAAAATCTTAGTAAGTGTAGCACAACTCGTATGTAATAAAATGCTTAATTCCGTGACGACCGAGTTATCTATAGCACATTATTAATTTTTTTCGTATCGGTTTTTGTAATTTTTCAAATTAAATATTTACTAAATTTTAATGGATATAAAACCACTCTTAAAAGCATCAACACGAAATTTCAAAATTAATTATCGGGTCTCACATTAAATACATGTATCATAAGACATAAACTTAAAGATATTATTAAATAACGGGTGCAAAGTTATCGTTCAAACGTTAATTTGTGCATATATTAAATTTAAGCATGCCGCTTATAATAGGAAATTTGAAAAATTGTAGATCATAGTCTACAAAGAGGGCTTTTACCACAGAAACATAGAAATTTCATTTTACATTTCAGGGGAGAAAGCGATTTATCGATTATTTAAAGAAAAAATTTTGTTGCTATACTTGGCAGTACTAATGGCACTTTTACCATTCGTGACATATACCTACATGTTTTTTTTTTCAAGAAATATTCGATTTGCACTTAAGGACACAATAAGACCTATACAGTATACACGGAATACACAAATAAATTATAATAATCCACATTTTAACTTGAGTGTACTTGAAATTGTGTTTTAGTTAACCCTGAATAATTAAATATAATATTTAAAACTTATTATTTGGTTTGTAAAACCTAATAAATACTACATATATCTATAAAATATATGTAATTCAGTAAGTATGTTGCTGAAGACATATAATATTAACTAGGATTTAAGCGTTATGTTAATATGTATAATGGTTTTCTTTATATTATATACATGTACTGGATTATAAAAACCTCTATTTGACATTGAACTCGATAGCTGTTTGTTGACATTTTCTTAACTTAGTAGGTAGCTATGACTTTTTAAAGTGTCTAATAAGTATTTAAACATTTTTTTTTTTGAAACTTTGGTTTTTATGATAGTATTTATGTGGAAGTGTGGTTTTTAACTAATCATATTATCATTATTATTGTTATTATTAGGATTATTATTATTTTCTTAATATTATTTTCTTATGTTATAATTATTACAGACAGTGCTGAAAACGAAGACGTAAAAGTGGTAGACATCGAAGATGACTCAGTGTTTGCCATTAGAAAGAATGATGGAAAAAAACATGTACATTTTTCGGAAGAGACCATCACAGTGATGATACCCAATCCACCCAAAGGGTTTTGTGACTCGGTTAAAAAACTGTTAGATTTTGTTTGCTGTTGTGGATGCTGTTTTCCAAACTACTTATAATAATAAGCTTTGTGATAATTAATAATATATTTTTTTTGAATATTAGATATTATATAATATTATATACTATATTATACTGTTAACCAGTGCTATCGTGTGTTCTTATATTAAATTTGTAAATAAAATAATTAGAAAATATTTTACGAAATTTGTCTAATTTTTTGAATAAATATAAAAATATGCGTATAATGTATATTGTTTTAAATGTATTTAGCTATAAAACTATTTAAATAATTAGCTTTATTTTAGTAGATTTCTAATACAAATTATGAATAGAGTAGATATAATGGTACACTGAAAAGCGAATAGAGCAGAGTTTTTAATCAGTTTCAAAACATATTTAATTTTTTAATTTGATCGTAAAATCTTTTTTAAGGTGGAAAAATGATCTGAAATATTACTTATTACTATAGTGGATTGACAAATTTATATTGATGTAGATGCTATTTCAGAGATGCTGTTTTTTATATTAATCGTAAATTTTAATTAAACATAATTGGGAATTTACTAGATTAATAGTATTTAAAATGTTTGCTATTTACTTAAAGTACCTAAAATATGTCCACCATTTGTAAATAATTGTTACTTATCTTTTTAATTAATAAATATTTAAAACATTTATGTTACATAATTAATGTTGTGTGCCAGTAAAACGAAGGTTTCTGCCAAAACAATGCAAACACAAAGAAGAAAACGTTTTTTGTTTATTAATTTTGTTGTACATAACAAACAACTTCACAATGCTCAGAAAAATAACAAAAGTGTATAATTATACAAATAATAAAAAATAACTTTAAAATATATTAAACATTGAATCAAAATATAAGTTTGTTTATTGTATTGAATCCAGCTAGTTCCAATGGTGAGGTTATATTGAATGAGTGTTCAGAAATTTCAATTGAAAGTTTAAGTTTATTTTATTACATTTACGTTCAATATTTAAAAAATGAAAATATTTAAGTTTTTTTTATGAAAAACAATTTTTAACTGGAGGCTTCCTAACATTAGGTTCACGTTTTTAAAATAACACATATAATTAGATGTCTAATTTGTTATAATACAATTAACTATAAACTAAATACCTTTTACTAAATCCCAATTCATTATTAGGGGTACCAAATCAATTACAATTTAATACAAATCAAATATTCAAACATGATGTGTAGTTTATTATATTTAAAATAAATTCTTATAAGTAGGTCATAATTTGGAAAGTTAAAATTGTCCACTTTTTAAAGTTCTAAATTCGTATAACTATTATCAATTATTAAAAGTATAAATTATTTATAATTAGTAGGTATTTAATTATAATTTGTGAGTACATGTTTGAATTAATTAAATATATACATATCATATATAAATAATAATTATTAAATGCTAAATAATAGCTATAGTTACCAGAAAATTAAAATGCATTTTGATGAATATATCACTGTTTACTAATTTGTAACTAGTAAGTATCCTTGTTATTATATTCATTAATCTGTCGCTCATAATAGACTGGAAAATTTTATAAATGTTTCGAAAAAAAATCTTAAATATTGCATGGTTATATGAAATTATTTATACCACTATAAAATGTTCATAAAATAACGTGGAAGCAGTATTAAAAAGAAAATTCAATTGAATGACCTAAAAAATCGATCAATACTTCCTTTATAATTTTGTCCGCGTTTAGTTTTGCTTATAGTTATGTTATTGTAGTCGAAATAAAATATTCTCATATTAAATTCGTTAACCAACTAGAAAATGTAACTTGATATGGCGTGAAATACCATTTAAAAGTTACCTATATTGTGCTGATGCACTAAAATTGCCTACACAATACGCCAAATATCGATTCTAATTTGTAAATAATATATAAATATAATATTATTATACATACTAACACTGCAAAAACACAGTATTATGGTTTAATTGTAATTGATATTTTATATAAATACTTAATTAAATACTATGGAAATACTACTTATAAATAGATATAGTTGTATATTTCTTATACACTGCGTCACTATCTATATTTCAATAAACGAAGAAATAAAAAAAAACTCGGTAACTCACTCTGCTATATAGTATAAGGTTTCAAATGTACTTCGTCACTTTATTAGCTGTGTTTTATTTAACATCGATGATAAATTATTGTAAACGAAAAACTATTCTGTGCAAAAATAGTGTGTCTGTATCTATTTCATAGGGTATTTTATTATATATTTAAATTTATATTAATGCTTAATTTTCTAATAGTACCTGCCTGATATATAGTAGAATAATTAATATTTTTAAAACATAGCCGGTAGGTATACCTGAGTATATAACTATTATTATAAGTCAATATTGGCGTACCGTAGAATGATACAATTAAGACATAGTGACAAAAAGGTTTAAAATTAGTCCATATATTTTTCTGCTCCATAATAATATACCAATATACGTAATGGTGAGTGAAAAATCTAATTTTATCAAAATTTTGACTTTAAGAGCATACAAAAAAAATTCTCCCTTTGTATTTTTGAAATTCTTAAATATCCATAAGAGCAACTTATGAGGAATCGTGTATTCCACTATTAAACTTTTTGACTAAAATTATGACATAATTAATGACATTATTCATCAACAAATATTTAAAACATTTTAAAATGTTGAAAAATTAAATTTCTATAAATATCTAGCTGAAATAGTTTTAAAATAAAATCATGTCTAGAAAATATAAATCTAATTATTTTGTAAATATTCCAAGTCCTTATCATTCTTATTCTTTTCAAAATAACAAAAGAAGAATAAAAATGTATTTCGATAACTAGTATTGTATAAAAATTCTTATTTTTCCGTGTATTTTGTTAGATTTTTTAATTATTAGGAGAAGTAGGTATAATTGGAATTTCTTATTTTGATACACCGAAGTTATACTGTATCAAATTTGCTATCAGAGACCACCCTTAATATAGAAGATTGAGCAATATTTCTGTTCCAAAAAGTATTGTCAGACTAAAAATATACATACATCTACTAAAATAAAGTATAACATTTTCAATCTACATAATTATTTTTGTGTTTGGTGATTTTACAACGACGGTCTAATGCATAGAGCGCAGCACTTAATTTAATTTTAGTGTCTTACTGCAACGTCGCAATAGGGACCAATAATAATTATCACTAATACTTATTTTTATAATACTTCTTATACAGGTTTCTACTATCTATAACATGCGTGGGTGGGATAAGTATGGTTAGACGTAGTTTACTGAGTGTTGAGTGAGAGGGTGTCTCATTCTCGAAAAAAAAACAAAACAAAACAAAACGGTTATTAAATCGGTTTACAATATCATGCAATATATTGTATAATGTAGGTATATACATTACTTTTTCATTCGATTGAATATATAAATATATATATGTATGAATAAAAGTATGATTGACAGACATATCCATCAATTATTGTCTATAATATGAATATAGAAACGAATTTATTAAGCTTAAGAATTTGTACAGTAACTCCATTAGCATAGATTTGAACATAATAGTAAAACAAAAACACAATAGTTAATAGTTACTTAAAACTAATGAAATATGTACTTAGAATTAATATTAAATATAAATATATGATGTTATATTTGTTTTATTGTTATTTTACTTATCTAATTTACCTTATATACCTCTAGGTCAAATAAAAGTGAATGCATTTGTTAAGAATTGATCTAAATGTTGTAATAATGGTGTCGTAAACTTGTAATTTAGAGGTCACCGAACCCGTATGTGTTTGTCTCCAGGGCCGGATTAGTCTGGCAAGCTACTGAGTAAAACTCGGTGGGCCGATCAAAATATATGCCGGTTTTGAGTATTTGGTCTTATTTTTTTTTTTTGTGATAAATTAGTATAAACATTGGTTGAAAATATAATTGATTTGAATTATTTAAACCGTACAGTAGCTGTAGCTGTAATCAAACGTTAGAAATACTAAAACTAAGTAGACCGATATTTTGTCAATCCGGCGCTGGTTGTCTCCGTCATACAATCGTATAAATTTCAAATCTAACAGATAAATAGGACTGGCAGAAGTAATTTAGTGTTGTTAGTTTTAAGATTAGGGTAAATTTACGTGTTGTCAAACTCAAAGGTAATAATATTATAATGCATTCCATAGACTTTATTGATATTGAAGTAATTGATGAGCATTTCAAAGTTTTAATACTTTAGATATTACTGAAAATATAAATTTAAGCCTTCAAGGTGCTAATAATTTATTTTTACCTTTGAGTTTGAATAATTCAATAATATTAAAGTTAACACAATTGGTTTTGCTAAACGCAAATTTGGTATGTGGTACACTTGTACGTTTGCAAGACAGAGATAACACACGTGGGTTCAGCTATCTCTTAAAAAAAAAATGACGCTCAAATCAATAGGAATTATTATAAAAAATCATAAAATGTTCTAAACAAAATATTAAAAATAATCGCATTTCAAATCAAAATTTAAAGTTATAATGGTGGTCGCATAAAATTAGTTTAGAAATTTAATATTTCAGTAGTATAAACGAATATAACGTAATTATAAAGCGTATATAATTTTAGACTATAGTATACAAAAAAATATTTTAGTAAACATTTTCTGGATTACTTAGGTCCTTAGTTTAATGCAACTTAATTTAATGCAATGCCTATAAACATTAAAAAAATATTTTTTATAATATAAGCTTAAATATAGGGATTTGTAGATTAAGAATATTTTTCTAAAATATTTACTAAACAAATTAAAAAATAAAAAGGAGATAAGAAGTAGTGAGAAACTTTACTGTTGATAATATGTTAAATTATGTTAATTATGAAAAAATCTTAAGTAAATAATTTGGAAATGTAAGTAAATTAATTTTGTTTTTTATTTCCATTAAAAAAAAAAAAATATTGCAAAATTTTTTTATTTGTAACTGTAAAAAAAACATTTACTTTTTTTTATTTTTCTCGGAGATACAGGAGATCAGGAATTTTGTAACATAATATATACTTACCTATATGTATACTATACTATATTATAATTTATTCAAAACATTTTAATTGTTTTCCACTATAGATTCATTATAATATAACATTATTTTAATTTAATCTGTAATCATTAGTGTCAATAAATTATTATTAATTATTATTTACCGTCTTTGTTAAAAATAAACTAATTATATTCGTCAAATACGTATGTAATTATAAAAATAATAATTAATAACAATATACATATATATATATATATATATATATATAAAGTAAAAAAACCACAACAAGCAGACATTTTGAAACAATTGGTACCAAACTATACAATAAAATACCATCTTATATAACAAACCTCCCAATAAACTTATTTAAAAGGAACATTCTACAGTGGCTATTGGATTCTCCTTACGAATTAAATTTATAATAATATTTCTGTACTTATTTTCAATTGTTAATTCTATTATAAGTTACCTAACTCAATTTGTATACACCTTAAATCTTCATACGCTTATTTATTTTTGTACATTTTCGTTTTAACTATATAATTGTAATTTATATGTAATTATTATATTTTTGAACTCCTGGGCCCCCACACGAATCATCTCAGTGGGGCCCAGTATTCATATGTATATGAAATTAAATTAAGTAAATAAATAAATAAATATATATATATGTATATATTTATTTAATATTTTTTTTTTTTTGTAACTATTTGTGTATAATATAATATAGTTTATAGAATGATAAGTGATAACATATAGCAAAAAAGTAAATTAAATTAGTTATAAACTACATACATTAGTAATTAAAATGATAAAATACAAAACAAATTATGTAAACAAGACAACGAAGTTGGGGTAGATTTTGATAGATTTTTTTTGTATATTTACCATAAAATGTATATGTACAATAGTTTGTGTGATTATTTTGTTATAGTCTATAATTTATAGGAATTAGGTATGTAAATATAATAAATAAAGTGAAATATCAATAATACTTCGTAATAAACTATAATATTCAAGTATACTTTAAAAACATGGATTTAATTTAAATTATATAGTTACAATTATTATATGCAAAAAAAAAGTAGTAATAATGGTTTACTTCTTAGTTGAAATTTGTCTTAAGAACATATAAATGCTATTTTGGTCGAATGGACATTGTCTGTAGACGGTGTTACATTCTCCATTCTTTCCTGCTTCAAGAGCTGCTTTGAATCTCGAACCATCAATCATAAAATTCATTACAGAATTTCTAAGACAGATTTTACAATAAATTATTGAAAAAATGTGTTTATAAATGTGATTTTTAAAATAAAACAAAAATTACATACTTCGTTAGAGTATTTATTGAATTGTCTACAAAATTGTTGATTCCTGATTTTTCTTTTACTTGTTCAGTGGAATGTATATAAGTGCATAGTGCTTTTTGCATACATTCTGTTGTATTTATATTATATTTGGACATGGATTCTTCAATTTTTGTGACTATATCATTTAAACCAGACATTATATCCTCACCTAAGTAATAACAGAATTATTGTTCACCTTCCATACCATATTTATATAACAACAAAATGTAAACATAAAGTACAATGCATTAAATTATATTATTCTTATTTTATAGTTATATAGTTTATAGCTTAATTGTTATAGAATAATAACAATAATTAAGGAAAACAATTAAAAATGTATATAAAAATATAAAAAAAATAAGCAAATTTAAATAAATCAAAAGGAGACGGAGATAAAGTTAATCATAAATAAAATACTATGTGTATATGTAAAATAAACTGAAAAAGTAGCATACTACGTTCTTCAAAAATAGAGACAACACAAAAGAAAAATATAAAAACTTTAGATAGGTACCTATTTAATATTGTAATTATAAACGAATGTGATCGTTTTTACTCACTCCTTCCATATCCCGAATAACCGTTTCCGACTGGTTGAGCGCTAAAAATATTGGTTGTTGCGAATAGTAAGTAAAGAATTTTTGGGATGAAAATTAGAATACCAAGCCCGACAACAGCACCAACGACGAGACCTCCTATATCAATTTTCTGGGATCCATAGCTACTGACTGAATTACCTTGATATCCCTTAAACAAATAGTCTTATTTTAATATAATTTATCTGTATAGCATGTGTGCAGTATATTCTTTCATCTTTGTTCTCATCTTTTAACCAGAAAATTCAATTTTTGTCATCTACTACGATTAATTGATAAACAATTTAAGGATTCCATTTTATACTGTATAACATATTGTATTTAATGTATTTTTTGTACTTACACCCATTCCACTTGATGCTCCACCAAAAGATGACGGTATGTATCCAAATCTAGCCTCGTGAGAACGTCCAGCATTTGTTTTGTTTTCGTTTTGTATGCCTTCAAAATATGTTACAGGACTCGGAAGTACTCCACTTTATAGTTAGAACACAAACGTTATAAATCGTACAATATTATGCAATTGAAGGAATTAAATTTAACTACGAATATTATTAAGGTAATAAGTAAGTATAATAAAATGGTAAATTAAAACTTTATACTAAAGTGTACTTAATAATTATTCAGTGGACACGATTAGTTGAGGTATAAATCATAGTTAGGTACATTATATGCGTAAGAAATATATAATTTTAATAAAATGTATAAATTAATTTTTATTTACATAGGTACTCACGTATGAAGTATTGAGCTTTCGGCTATCATTTTAAATATAAACTATAATAATATATTTTAATGTTTCATCATATTGTAATAAAAGTGTAAGAACCCTTTTTTATACTACAATAATATAGAAGAACTTTTTTTAAAATGCACAAAGGTACGGTTATGTGTGATTTTTATACTGTAGTTTTTATTATACCTACACGCGTTAAAATATTTTTAAATCTCCATTTAAAACTATGAAATCCAATAAATCCAATATTTTAAGTACATTTCAATGCTGATATTAGCCATTAATAGGGAGTTTTTATTAAAACCTTATTTTATTCTTATTACACCCAACTCAATTTTCAAAAACTATTTAATTATTGATACAAATAGTTAATAAGGAAATACCTATGCTTATAGAAAAATAAATATAATGTATATATATAATATAGTATTCTGAATCCTGATCAATGATAATCGAATTTTTATCTATTTATATATAATTCACAGATAATATCTCAGAGTTGTATTTATAAATACTTGCATTTACTTTGACAGTTATTGTCGACTCGTAAAAGTTGTTTTTTCCGTAGTGACAAGTGGTAAACCATGAATATTTATTTCGTTAATATTCTTATAATCACAAAAAGATCTTATATCTTTGGCAATAATTTATATTGAAAGACATTTGTTGAATTGTATTAGTACCTAATAATGATGTTTTGAATTTGTTTACAAGTGCAGGGCAACAGGAAAATGTTATTATTTTTATTTATTATTTTATAAAATTGTATTGTTTAGAAATAATAGATTTTTATTTAAGACTTTTGTTGAACGGTCATTTGCGATAAATACTGTTTAATTATTTAAATTTTTAAGGGACTTCAGTATTTTATCTTTAGTTATGCCTAACTGGCGAATGCATATAAATATTTTCAAAAATGTTAAAATAGATTTATAATTATATTTATTTGTTTTTTAAATTAAAATTGTTGACGGATAATTTAAAATTTAGTGTGTATTTGGTCCTAATAGTATATATTATATTTTACTTATGAGTTGATGAATAAATAGAGACTACATATACAAATAAAAATAAATACGAAAACTTATGTGCCTATATCTTAACACTATTATATTGCACATGAAAAAAAATTAATACTAATATATAGTCCTAAAAATAAGATATTATTGTTATTATTTTTTAATAAAGCCCCCTTATACCTATATATTTTAATTATTGTTCATTAAAATTAAAATTAAAAGTATAATTATTTAATAATAAGTATGTATAATTTAGGTGCTTAAGTTATACAACATTTAAAAAAATAAATTCAACATTCTTAAAAACATTTTGAAATATATTGGAATTACTTACTTTGATGGAATTTCAAACGTATTAGGCAGCACGCAAACGGCTAATTGAATAGACGCCAAAACATAAACAAGTGATTTGAACACCTGGAAAAACAATGTTCAGATAAACGTGCGCAAATTTTAAAAACCGAAAACACGTTTTTATTTTTGTTTACCATTGCAAAGCAGTGAATAATAAATTATACAGCAGCGTGTGTGTTGAAAACTGTAATGTCTTGAAAATTAGTAAGCACAGTAGTATATATGGCACACGAAACAATATGCGGATGTCACACATAGGAAGGAAAATAAAAGTGAAAATGTTTAATAATCTGTCGTAGGAACAGTTTTTCCAGAACCATTGTTGGAGGCTGTTGATGAGCAACCATTTGTGACTCAGCACTGGAAAGATTTTTTTTTAAAAGAATAGTAGTTATTACTTCACGAATTACAACATGTTATGTTATCGTTATGTGTGTTTTGTTTGTTATGCATTCACGTAATAATTTACCTATATTTTTGGATACGTAATTCATGGTTTGTATTGTATTTATTGCAATTAAAATGTTATTTTCAAAAATGTAGGACATATTTAATGCCGACCGTTTTTCTGGTGGTTAAGTTTTACTATCATTTATTATTTGCCTACCACATACAATATAATATGTTAATATTTTGTGAAAATAATACATATACATTAGATACAGTGTTTCCCGTATTAGGTGTTTTGTATTTATATAAATTCTAAAAAATCATTATATTTGGATAGTAAACAATAATTTAAGTAAAAGTTGTTTAGTGACTACTAAATAATTGGTTATCTACGATGAAGATTTAATTGTTTGAATATCTGATCGTATATTTACTAAAAATAAAATTTAATCTATATATTTTATCTTGGGTTAAAACTTACTGTAATTATGTGTATAAGAGTGATTTATACCGAAGTTTAATATTGATTTATATAGATAGGTATTATTAAATGTTTGACTTTTGATTTTCAACGTTTTTAATTATTTGTAACACTAGTTTCAGATTAGCAGGTTTTGATCCAATTTTTGTCTACATTATTCGCATGTAAAATATAATTTAAATCCACTATAATAACACTTCCAAAATACTTATGTTTTACTCAAGGGTGCCGACTCTTCTTACAACATTATATCGAACCTTGAAAAAAATGGTACTTACTCAACAAGTTTGTATAATATATGCTTGCACATGGTTCAACAAATGGGCGTATTTTCAATTACCTATTAATAAAATTAATAACTGATTTATCTTACTAAATATTTATATATTGTAGAATATACGTCTTCTAATACGTCTTGATTCGATTGCAAATAAATTGTACTTTGTTTATAGATTTAGTATATACTTTGTACTTCTTACTTTTAAAACTTGTTTATTCATTTTTTTTTTTTGTATATTTTTTAAAACACGTCGATAATTTGATTCAATGAAATTATTATAATCAGGAATACTACATATTTTAATAATATAGTGTATACAAATAATAAACTACTTCGAGTAATATCTAGTATCTACCTAAGTGTAATAAATGCTTATTATTTGGTAGGTACCTGGTACATATATTTATAAATTATTTATATTTCCGCAATCACAAGTTAAATTTCTATAAACTCGCCTGTTGTGTATATAAACTATATACTATATAAAATATATCCTAAAAAACCTACAAAGTAATTTGAATAATCTTATTTTAAATAGTAAAACTAAATAATTTAAACATGTTCAGTGAAATACTCGTGTAAATATAATATATAGTGTATCAAGTTTATATAATATATTTTAATACATTAATATGATGTTTGCAGGCTGTTTTTACAGTTTTAAAAAAAATCGACTCAACTGATGTAGAAATTTATTTTATATTAAAAATTATTTTCTATAATTATTCACAAATGGGTTTGGTCCTTTTTACTATTATTGTTTTATGATTGTAGAATGTTTTTTTTTTTTAAAAAATAAATTAGTTTAAAAGTATCTAATTTCTAGAAGTTAAAAAGTGAGTAAAATAATGAATACGATCACTAGGTTTAATTATTGATTTTTTTTTGGATAATCATACTTATATATAACTCCTAGATGATTTTAAAAGCCCATTCATTGTCTCCTGGCTACGCCTATTTATTTTATTTATCTATTTATTTATTTACAGGTAAAGACCCGTTTATTTTTTTTGTACAGTACTTACTTAGTAAGTAGTAATATTAAATATATTAGGTATTAAAAGCGTTAAGTTTTTTATTCAACAAAGGTTGTCATAGGAATTTTTGACTTTATAATGCAAATTATTTTTTTATATATTATATAGTCACTACAAATTTCCAAAATTATGATATATTGTATCTTCATAAGTCGTAGCTGTCTGTATGTTTTTGTCTATAATTTATTGTTGTGCGTGGAAACTGTTATCACTAAAGATATCATTTCTCCGTTTGCTGTAATAAATATTATGTTTAAAAAAAATCTATTTGTATTAACTATACGAGTATTTTTAATTACAGATCCCAAATAAAGTAATAAATTACAACAGTAGAGTCAATTTTAATGAACAACAAAAAAGGAAATTAAAATCGAATATAGTTAATTATGCACCAAATAAAAATCTAATTTCGAATTTTCCAAACCGATGTATGGAAAATAAGTTAAAATCAAAATCATCTAAACAAATTCAAAACGAGATCAAAATGAAAAAAAGGGAGTCAGAATGCTTTAAAAGTAAGAGATAATACAAATTTAAGTTTTGAGTAAAGAAATATAGCTATAAAAATCATGCCTATTTATTTTTAACATTTTTATACAGATATAATAAAACTTATGTTGAATCTTGTATGCAATTTTCAAGAATTTCGATCCAGTGAATAATTTTTTTATCAACAATTATAAAAATTAATTGAAAATGTCTATATAAATAGCTCAAAAATAGTTTTAAATATTTTGACAATTTTATTATATAATAATTAAAACAATAATATGTATAAACATTTGCTAATTTGGTAAAAATGTCAAGTATATCTACTGTAATTTTTATTTTTAAAATGTAACAACATAAAACAAATTGTTTGAGTAGAAATAAATATTCTACGAGTGAATATCGAGTGTCATAAAAATTTAAACTTAAAATGCCCATAAAAAATTAATTTGACTTCACAATAGAAGTTTTTTTTTTTGTATTAATGTTGAAAAACTCATAAAAATCTTGTATTATATTATCTTAAGTATAAAACAAAATAATTTGGTAATTTTCTTGATATTATGAATTTTAACTTTAAACGCTTATAAAAAAAATATTGTGATTATACATTGTTGATATTTTTTAATTGAGAAATCAATAATTTATGAAAAGCTTTGTATTTAATTTTCAAAAACTTTTACCAAGCGAATAATTTTTAACCACATTTTTAGAAGAAAAAAAAACTAAAATTGAAAATTTCTCATACCTAGGTATAAAGCTAGCTTAAAAATAGTCGAAATATTTTCAAAATTTTAATGTAAATTAAAAGCAATTATAATTTCAAGTATCAATAGATATTCGTTCTTGAAAACAAAATCAATTTTGTCGAAAATTTTTTTGTTTTTTACCACCCAAAGTGCTTATTAGACCCTTATTGAGACATACCTAAGTATTAACTCTAGGTACTCAAATTTTCTACCAGAAACCACCTCCGTTTTTGGAAATCTAAGCATTTTTATTATCCAAAAACGCGTTTACAGACAAAAAAATATATAATTTATTGTAAAACCAATACATTCATCACTCGGCTCAAAATCTAAAATATATTATAATTTTAAATTAAATAAAAACAATTTGATCGCTGTGACATTTATGACATTCCAAAATCAATATTACAATAAATTATGTATTATAATATAATAACACTTTTTAGGTACTCAGTATAAATTATAACCGCATATTAGCCGATAAGATATAATTATATAAATATGTACTCTATATTATCGTTAATAAGTAATAAATATATTATTATATAAAATATTTAACAATCTAATATCGGTTTGTATTGATTTATTAATGAATTTGACTATAATTTATAAGAGAAACTGTATCGAATAATAAAAGTGTATTGATATAATTTAGTTTCTGTTAGCTAGTATAATGTATAATTATATATTGGTAACAACCATAAAGGTATAGTATTTAATAGGTACCTATAATTTAAGATGTACACTACTATTATCACTAATATAGTTTTGAATAACTAATACCAGGTTGTAAGATCAATCACTAAACATTTAATAGTAAGCTAATGGTCCCTTAAACATAATCTAGTAGCCCGTGATTGGTCCAATAAATTGTATCAAAGCAAACAAATAAGCATTAATCAATTTTTCATGGTGGTTAATTATATGCATTTAAAATATGCATATTGCATTATATTATTGCCTATGTTTTAATAATAATACCTCAGTTCCCGGAAAAGTCGGTATACAGGTGTCGGCATTTTGCTTTTGTGAACAAATCCAATATATAAACATCTAAAATAAATAGCTAGGTGAGTGTTGTTTAATTCTACCTATATAAAAAAATTTATCCAATTTTATTTGGTTTGAACATACGTTTCAGCAGATAATTTATTTATCTTGATACCTAATGTATATATTTTTATTATGAGTGATTATTTACAATATGACGTATACAACATTTCATTTAATACAATGGGCAATAAATATAAGGACATAATGGCTTGTGAGTAAGAGGAGTTCATTATTACAACATTGATAACAAAAAACATTTACTAGGACTATCAAAATGTTGTCACAACACCTAATACATCACAACTACCATTACATATACCTAAGTATAAAACTCGCTATTTATTATTAATGCTACTATTACCATTAAGTATAATATAAAGTAAAGAAACGATAATCTATTTGCCTATATTATAATATGTCCACGAAAAACATTCAATATTCATGTATTTATGGTCTTAAGAATACAAAATAAAACAGTTTAACAGAAGTATATATTAAACTTAATACTACTACTTTACCTAGGACTGATAATGTAATTTTAAATGAAAACAACAAATAATTTACCCTACAATAATATAGGTTAAATGTAAAGTTATTCAAAGTAAATGACCCTTTTAGTGGATATTTATTTGTTTTCCTAATTTTTGTGGGATCATTACAACTGATATTATTTAACCTTTTGTCAATGATATAATTATTATTTAAATTAAATGTTTATCCATCGAACATATTAATTACCATATCTTTATTCAACGTATGCAAAAATATCAATGTAGACCGACATTATTATAGTATAATTTTAATTTATTGTTAAAAAATTAAATTATACATTAGCATTTTAATTGTATTTGACATTATGTGTTTACACGCTCAAATACGATGTGCATATTTTTTAATTGTGCCAGTGTATCTGTTAGTAATAGTATACAACACATACATCTAAGATTATTTTCATTGATATAATTAAATACTATTGCTTAAAATCTCGTATCAGTAATACCTAATGTGCATAATAAATGTTGTTGATTTTACTAGATTTTACAGAAATCAAAATAAGTAAAAATAATAATTTTTAACCGAAATCTGTAAACGAAAAAACTAACAATCACATCAAAAATATTGTTTTTTATTTGACAAAAAAAAAAAAAAAATTAAACAAAACAAAACAATATTTAAATAATAATTATACCATGAATAATTCAATTATTCAAAACTTATAAAACATATTATACGTCCGACTAAGTTCACGCACTTAAAAATGTTCTTAAAAATCAAAAATCAAATAACTATTTTCAATATTTTGAGATTTAATTATTTCGACATAATAATATGTTAGTTAATATTAAATAAATATTATTTTATAACATAACTTAATCATATTATTCTTAATAATTATAGATAGGTAGGTTTACCAAATATTGTGGCAGTAATAATGATGCCGAAGATCTTAAAGTGATATAATATTATAATATCATATTCATATTCATATAGTAATAATGTGAAATTCAAGTATCTTAGGACTTAATATATTTACTAAATTCTATATCAAATCGACATTTTCAAACATAAGACAAAAATAAATATGTAAATATTTAGGTTATGTATAAATTATTATATACAATATACATGTATATTTTAAAATATCAAAATTAAATGAATCTTAACTTAAATATTTTTATATATTTATATAATTATTAGGTCAGCTTGATACGATTAACTGTAGTAATTCGTCGTATACTTATATGAGTTGGGTTCTGACCGACTCGTAGACAAATATATGGGACGAGTAATGCAATGAATTATTATAAACATCATAATTTATTATTTATCGACGTAACATACGAATTTTACGTTTGTTCTCGATATATTCAAAGCTGCGCGAGAGCCTGCAACGACGTCCGTTTGGGATATTGGCGGCACGTGGTCGTCAAAACTCGCAGGCGTCCGGTTCGTCATCGACACGCACAGCACAGTGGGCATAGACAACAGTATACCTGTAAAGATATTAGACATAGCGGTTGGCACGAAATCAAACGGTTTCCTCAACAAAGATTGGATGGCCAAGGCCAGCGCGCAGTACGGACATCTCGGACCGGTCTCGTTGTCTGCTATAAACAGGGCGGATAAGAACGTTGCCGTTTTTATCGGTAACTCGCGTTTAGGGGTTTCCTGTCCAGAACTAATTTTTTTATTGAATAACAATACGAGTATCAAATAAGTATACGTTAATATGATACGGATTTATGTTGCCGGCTGAGTCGCTCAAAATTGACCAACAACGTTTTTGTTTTAGCCCCCATAAATAGACGTAACTACGGGTGAGAACTAGGGAGGTGCTTCGTGCTCAACTACTTCGGTAGCACTACCAAAGAACTCGATTCATTATGCACTTATATGCTATATAGTGTATTAATTTCTATAATGTGACGAATAATAAATTTACTACGGACTATAGAATGATTTTTAGATTCATTACTGTTAAATATTGACAATGATTAAACAAATCAATTATAACCTGAAGAAATTATTTATGAACTTTCAGCTAATGACAAGAGAATTGCTTAAATCTGTAGATAAGAAAAAAAATGTACGAATAAGGAAATAAAGTCATTTGTATTGTAAGCTTTGTATAATATTTTAGCACTTTCTAAATATAAAGCTTGGTTGCAGGTCCCAATCCCCTGCAATGAAGATATTTTTTTATTTAAATATTTTAGGACTTGTTAAATTTAAAGTTTTTCATGTTATATATTTTTATGTGCACTTTAAAATATTAACAAATATTAACCTAAAGATAAAAATTGGTTATTTAGGCATAATACGTATATATACATAAAAAAAAAAAGAATTTTGGCGATTGCTAGCAAGAAAATAAAATCAAGGACAGTGAACAGGTTACGTTTTGCCTAGCAAGATATTTAAATACCAATTTTCTGAAACGAGACCATATTATAGGCAAGGACACTAAAAAATAATAGGAATTTTAGTAATGTAGGTACGTCACGTACATAATAAATGTGAACAAGAATAAAACCTGATTTTGTTAACAATTTTATTGGATTCAAAATTGAAAACGTTTATTTAAAACACGTATCATATATATTACGAGTATACTCGTAGTTTTACTTATTAGTTATTTATTATATAGTTATACGTTATACATACAAATTTTTTTACTGTACACTATATGTACGATTGACTGTATTTTTTTATTGTTATTAATCACCAATTTTAAAATATGAAATAAAGTTATGATTACATAAATAAGTAATTATAAAGAAATACAGTAGAATAGTATATATTGTGTATTTTAGAGAAGTTATCAAACAGGAACAATAACAATTTAATTTAATTTTTAGGATTTGTCAACTCTCAAAACAATAAAGACTTTGTTACTGGTATGTGGTCTATGGGAAGAAACAGTAAAAATAATTTGGACACTCATCAGTCAGTATTTAACATACCGGATGTTCTGTATAAAGATAGCAATGAACAAGGTGATTAAAAATTGCAACAATGTGTTATTTTGTTAGTTCCTGTGACGTTACTTAATAAGTGTCAGATTTTATAAACACAATCTTGACATCTTTTCATTTAAATAATTACACTTTTTCCGGAAATGTAGCAACGTAAAGTATTAAATAGTTTTATTTGCATATATTATGTAATCGTTATTAATAAGGTATGATAAAAACGTATTATTTAATTTAATAATTCGATATTATTAAAACACCTTAAGGCTTCAACAACAGTATATTCCTAATACAAAAATTATTAATAATAAAAAATATTCAATAATACCTATAACATTATTAATTTATATTTTTTGTTCTATGATGAACGTGTATCAACTTTGTATTTTTAAATAAGTAACACCACTAACACCAATATTTAAAACCATCAAATTATAAAATTTGCTATAGGCTGGACAGTAGTACTTGGTGTTACCTAATTAATCTATAATTTTAAATTAAAACAAGGTCAAAATCATTTTAGTGTAATATTTAGTGTGAAAAGTTAATACTTACCATTTACAATGATATTATGTGTAGAAAAAATACAAACAATTTTTTTCTTTATTAATATTATTATTATTCTATTTCTTTATGATATATTATTCTATTTAAAAACAGTATTACATAATGATGTTATGAATAATAAGCATATTATGCTGGTAAAATTATAATAAAAATATTGTTAAAAAAAAAATAGAAAATTATAGATTTATTCATACATTTATAATCAGTTTTCAATAATATAAAAAAATAATTTACTTTCAGATGTTTATCAGGTTATTAGATTAACTATTTACATTTTTTTAATTGAATTATTTAGCTCATTATTTTTTATAATTTATAAGTTACAATTTTTAATTTATGTAGGTTGATTAAGATTGGTTATACGTAGTAGTTACCAAATGTAGAAACCAATTATAACATTTTAATTACAAAAGATAAGTAAAATAAATATGAAAAATGTATAATTTTAATTGACGAATTTTATGTTAGAGGTAACTTTTTAAACATAAACGTTGCTATAGCCCCGATATAGTTATGGATATGTGAATGAGCCATGGGGAAAAAATCCCCAACATAACAATTTAACAGTAGTTTATAGATTACTAATAATATTACAATAAATAAGTATTAAAGGTACTAATCTGATAGGTACTATAGTAATTTTTTAACTGAAACGAATGTATAGAATATTTAATTTTTGGTCTTTACTAACAAAAAATATTATAACGCCTCCAAAAAATACTTTGAAGATCTCATTAACAGATTATTCAAAAATAAAAAAAAATTATTTAAAAAAATATTTTTGTAATAAATTGTATACATAGGATCCTATTTAAAAATCAAAAGTTGTTTTTAGTTTCACACAAAAAATAAGGGTTGATAATAAAAAGGGAATAGTGTTTAAATTTTATAAAATGATAGTATTCTAAAAATTAAATTTTAAAATGTTAATACTTTTTGAAATAATGAGTGTCTTACGTTAAATGAATCAGCAGTATATTTGGTAATATATAATAGGTAGGTACGTCTGTTTCCGTTTAAAAACGTTTTTGAAATACAATTATTTATCGTTTAATTCAAATTTAACACATCCATTACAGATTTCTAGACTAAAGTGACCTAGGTCCTAGATATTTAGTGATGATATGTGGTACCACTCGACACTTACTATATAACAGAGCAACTATTTTCTAATTATTAATTGTTTCTTTTTTTTTTTAAATCAAAAAAAAAAAATTGTAAACAAATCAATATAATATAAAAATAAATTTCAACAATGTTCAAAATTTTCAATTGCTAATTTTTAGATCGTTTCTAAGATTGTGCTATGTAATGTCAACTTCGTGTAGGTACCCATTGATATCTTGTTTTGTATCGCTGTACATTTGAACCAAACGTTTTTTAAATTATTGTTATACTTATAATGGAGATAACAAGATAACATGTTACATAATTTATGGCCAATATAGAAAATGTAGGTAATAAGTTATCAGTACTATATAAAATAAAGTAACTAATTACAAATGAATCAAGGAAATACTAACTATGATGAAACAAATGTAGTTAAACAATGTTTTACATTTCAAGGCCATTATAAATAAAGTAAAGATTTACCTGCTTAAAATAAAAATCGGATCTCAATTTTTTAGAAATTAAACACAACAAGTATTTAAACTTATAATTACAAAATAAAATTGTTTTACTCATCCTTAAATATAATAAACATAAGAACTGATTGATTATGTGAGCTTCGCAAAAACATAGGGTTTGTTATTATAAATTTAAGATGCAACAATTTGCTTAACCTACCGAAACATTAATAATAACAATATGAGACGATATAAGACAAAGTCCATCCACCCATCTTTCTCCCTAAAAATGTTTTTTTTTTTTTTTATTGAATTAAAATCTAACACATCCATGAGTCATGACAGTAACCTACTCAATAACAAGATACACTGCACACTTATGGAATAGCTGAGTGAGTTTTTTTATTTATTAAATTAACGTTATATGTAAGGTAACCTAATAAAATTATCTTGTATAATATCTTTATCTCTGTATTTAATTAAATCACGGTTATTAGCAATGTTCTATAAAAAATGTTCAATGCTGTGAAAATTATACTTACATAGAAAAAACACTAACATAATAATCATAACTTAAGATCCATAAGTATCTTTAAACCACAATATAGTACTCTTAGAAATTTATAGAAGGAAATAACTCTGTTAACTTGTTTCGTTTTTACTTTTTTTTTATAAAGTTGAAGTTGCTATTGTCTCAGATTTGCAAAACTATACCGAGTAAAGAAAAAAAATCACAAAATTGGTCAATTTAAAAAATACTTATGTTATACGTATGTCTACTTATAACTTATAGAATCTATTACGTTGCGAATTCCTTCTATCCAAAATAATGTTCTATAAATAAAATCATCATTGACTATACATATATATATCTTTAAATTATTTAAAATTTTAAGCTTTAAATATAAATTATTTCAAGTTGTGTCATTATACGCACCTATGAAAAATAAGTGACCTCGAAGTCATATGTAATTATATAGGTTTATTCTAAGATGATTATGATATTGTAAAAGTACTTTAGCTCAGTTAATTATTAAGGATTTCTATTGTTTTTGTTGTTCTATATGTATCTTGTGAGAAAACACTTTAAATCTTACTATAGCAGAGAAATATCACAACACAATATGTTCACGTATTTATTATCTTGTTTCAAATACTTGTAATGCGCATATTATTAAATTTAATAATATTTTGAAATTGGATTTTCATGACTAGTGTTCTTGACATTTAGGCGGATAATTTGTAATTCACATCCAAAAAAATAGAAACAAATAATAATTGGATTTGGTTTAAATTCCATTTTGTTTTTTATAATATGTAAGTAGATAGTATGCTTTACTGGCAATTTTAATACAATATAAAAGTTATTAAAATGTTTCAAATTTTAAAACAAATTAAAAATTGTTTTTTTTACGAGTTACTGTAATTAAGTAATTAATCATTTATTATATTTTTTATAATGTTTTATTAATAATATTATTTTAGTTAATCATTTTTCATTGCCGGGATTTATCGTTATTTATTAGTTCTTAAAGCAGTTCTTATATTTATGGGAAGATATTATAAACGATTGCTAAAAATCACTACCTATGTGAACTGTATAATATAAATTTGTATATTTGTACTATTCTAGACGGCGTTCTAACTATTATAACTTTAAAACTACTAGATCGTTAAATTATAATTACGTATGACCCTTTCGACTCTCAATCGAACTCCACAAATTTACAAATTATAGCCGCCAAAACAATTTTTTCATTTATTTTTAGAAATTATTGTTTAACTATTATTTTAACATTTCAAAATTTAGTCTAAAATGAAAATTAGTCAATTTTTTGTTTTATTAAAATAAATAATGATAATAAAAAAATCAAATAAATATAAAATTCTAACGAATTACAATTTGAATGGATTTAAATGGTTAAAGGGATTAATAAAAAATGTATTAAAAAATAATAATCTTTAATTTTTCTTTTACAATAAATTTATAATAAATAATAATAATAAACATTTATATAAAAAAAATATTATATGAGATATATAAGATTAGATTAACAGTAATATGTTAAATCATTTAAAAACGCTTAAAAATATTCTGATTAAATAATATTAATTATATTCATAATAAGTATAGAATACGAATAACAGTTCTGTTTAAAATTCATACATTAACATATTTTGTTTTAACTCAAAATATTTATGATACACCGAAATTATACATGAATATAAAGTGTTCAAAACGTACATTTTTTCACATTCTATGCAATAAAATGAGCATGGTCACGTTCGATTTCCGATTTATTTTTCTCGATTTCGTTAAATATTAACGCATTCATATGGCCACATGATTCATTGTCATAGATTTATAAAAACTTATAATTTTATCATATTATTATAATTTATATAAATGTTTATATTATTTTTATTTTTACATATAATATATCTATAATTTAATATGTTATAGCAAAAGGTAAAATGTATTGATAGCTAAAATTAATTTACCTAAGTTTAGTAGTTTTAGATAATACAGATTTGAATTTGGTGTTTTTTTAAGTTTATTCGATTAAAATATAACCATAAATACGATTTTTATTATTTTATTTACATTATTATTTCTTTTAATACAATATTCAGTTACATTTTTAATTTTTAACTGTAGGTATAAATATTACATTTATCAGATCTTCGGTAGGGATTGTTTTTGGTAAAGATTTATAACTGTTTTTAAATTTATAATTTATAATTGCTAGACTAACACATACCTTAGCCTACGTCTAAGTGAAAAAAAGATGAGAGTCCTTGAAATCAGAATTCTGGTTGTTTGCATTTATTTATGTAAAACAACAAAAACATTTTTATTAATACGTGCATTACCCAGATGATTACCACCAAACATTAGTTACAATTAATGAGATCTTTATTAATATGTTGACACGTCCTTATGACTTTTAAGAAAAATGTATTGCATTGTTTTTTAATGATAATTACGGGCGGTCTCATGTAACGTTCCTTTTTTGATTGATGTGTAATTAGGACTTATAATGATATCATTAGGTATTCTTGTATATTCAATATAATTATATTAAGTTATGACATATAATAATACTAATGATAGAAAAATTAAATTATTTTAGTGACCATAAATTTATATAAGTGTAAACAACAAATTGTATAAACATAACTCAATGTTGGCCAATGATTTTTCTAATATTTGTATTTTGTATATGTTTTTAAAATAATTTTATTCTCAACATGCTACAAAAGTGAATATAAACTGTTTGAAAAAGGTTATTATGAAATTCAAGCTATTATCTATCTATAGGGTGATTCTTTTATCATAAAACACTCGTTATTTCAAAAAGTATTTATGTTTTTGAAAACATTTTTTTACATAGTTTCAAGTTGTTAAAAAAAACAACGTTTTTATTAAAAAATTATATTTTTAAATATTTTTTATCCTTATATTTTTTTTATTTTTTTACTTTTTTGAATGACAGCATAGAGTTTTAATTTCATATTCTGGTGCAGAATAATTTTTTGATTATTTTAATACATAAAAATCGAATTTATGAGTTATACGTATTTAAAGTTTACGAGTAGTTTATTAAGACAGGGTTAATTCATTGTCATGATTTAATTTAACTCGGGCAACGCTATGCAATATCATATATAATTATTATAATTATATCTACTGCAAACAATTAAAGGCTTAGAACAAATATCCTCAGTTTTTGATTGATTTTCATTAGATTGACATATATAGATTCAGTAAGATCCACAATATCTTGGATACTCTTCGTACTTAATTTTTCAACACATTATTGTTGAATATAGTTAACTCACTCATAATTATCTTTTTTTTATATATACATAATATTTGATATATTTTATAATATATTGTTGTCATTGGTTAAAGAAATGAGAATAGTTATTATGATCCGATATAATTTTAGGCCTATGTTTTATATTTGGTGTAAATAATTTAAATAACTGTATTAAAATCTATACAGTTGATATTGAACGGAGTTTAATTAAACCGAATTAATGGACAATTAGTTTTACACAGGCAACGCCGTACAGGTTCAACTAGTATTATCATATTTTTAACTTCATTATTTTTTCTGAAAGTCAAGTGTCTGTGACCTTTATGCTCAGGATATTTTTGGTAAAGCATGCTGAACATATTCATCAAGATAACAAGATAATTTCATTACTGGTGTAGTGATATATCATCTTAGTGTCCTACAAACTGATCAAAACCATGATCAAGGTAGTACAGTTAAGTACTATACGTCGTTATGGCAAATTATTTTGCAATTAATTACTTGTTGTATTTTTCAATTTAAGATTCTGTGCAGAGCGATTGATTTTCAATGATGTATTTTTTTTTTCTATACAACGTATACACACCGTTTTGTAGAAAAAAATGATGCGATGTTTAACCAAATAGAAAATTATAAAATTGATTCCAATTAATATTTTTACCAAATATTTATTTTAGCATTTTTTGTGATACATTTTTCAAAAATATTTTGAATCTTTTCGTGCTTTATATGTATTTTTTCTTTTCTATAAATGTTGATAATAAATGTATGACTCGGTCAAAAACCTTGAAAGTCCATTACAGGTTTCTAACATGTTAGAATAAAAAAAAAATTGATCATTATTCCACAAATATTTTTTACGAGTGTCTGGAATTTAAATATGAACTAAATTGGATACTGGATCCTTTTCACAATTTATTATCAAAAGATTATCTTATTTTATTGAAATTACGAACAATTATAAGTTATTTAGTAGTTATATTTTTTTAGAATTTTCAGTTTTTTAAATTTAAGATAGAAATATTTAATTATTAAGCACCTCATAAATAGCTTATACTATAAGTTGTAACCAAAATATCTAAAAAAATCTATAAACACATTTTTTTTATAGACATTTAAAATTTCACGAAATTAGTTGATTAAACAAAAAATTACTATTTAATTCAAATTTAAAACATCCGCTACAGTGAAATACTAAATTACGAGGTAAGTACCTACACTTATTACACAACAGCGAGGTTATCTACTTTCCCCCTTTTTTATGTGTATGAAGAGATGTATAAATATTAATTACTAAAATAAAAACAAGTAAATATATCAATTATTTTTTTTTGTTTATTTCATACTTTAAATAAACATAATGATAACTAACACGAATATACAATATAATTATATATTATTTGTTCAGTCTTGGATAGTAACATTCCATCTACTTAAATTAACGTAAAAAAATGTTGATTTACAATTAATCCCATAAGCTTTACCTTATAATGTACGTTTGATTTATGTAAAAAATATATATCACAAATCATAAATAGTTTAAAATCATTTAACAATAAAAATAAAAAACACATAAATAGATCTAATACACATCTAATTAAAGCACATGTTGATGATAAACCAGCAGATTCGCAGCAATACTAATACCATAACTGATTTTAATAGTAGGTGAGCTTTACGTAATCTAAAAAACAAAATACAAACCATTAAAACATGTACTGATATAGATCTAGAATAAAATTAATAAATATTTTTTTAATACAAATTTATTATTTTTAATATATATATATATAAACTGTATTTTATAAACAATTTGTCCGTAAGTTGTAAACATTGTTTTATGTAAATCCTAATAAATACTTTTATTTTATAAAATTGTAATGTTGCGTATAAGTGTTTTTGCTATTAAAATATTTTACTAATAATCAATTATTTGTATAGAAAAAGTACTATAATATAAAAATAGGAATAAATATTAAATGATTACTTATTCTAATGAATAATTGATATTTTTTTCATAAGTTAAAATTTGAGTCACGGAAAATACCAATTGGTTAAAAAATAAACTAAGTAATAACAGTAACTAATTACCATAATTTCGATTAATTAAAAACGTTATGAACTTATGACTTAATTTAATTATGAATTAACGCATTGATTAATAAAAATTAATACAAAATTGAGCATAAAAGTAGTATTTATAAATAATATTATAGTTATACCATTTTTATTATTTGACCAACACAATAGTTTACTAAAATTACCATGAATCAACTTACTTTTCCCATTTGATTCTTGCATTTTTAATTGTATGTATGTCATCTTTTACCAAGTATAAACGTAAACCAATAGCACAAGCTCGTGCATAATAATCCCAAGACATATCTTTTATGTCGAAAAAGAACGTATTTTTATCAGCTTCTGACATATCCTTCCATAGTGCACTGGTGTTACTGTCATTGAATTCCCATTCATTATTTGCAAAGAAAGATAGTGCAGCGTTGGCTTTTTTCATTTTTTTATAGATGTTACTAAGCCTGTAGATAATTAAGACATTCATCTATATTGTATGTATATTTTTAAAAAATGCATTTTGTTTTATGCTTACATTGGCTTCCTGCCAGTCATCTGACATAAAAAGTCCAAAAAGTAACCGGGTATTGTGTGGAATAATAAGAACAACAAGGAATATAGATATGGATTATTAGTGGGCATAAACGAGTAGTACCAAACTGCATTGATGGTAGGCCAGTTAGGTAGTCCGTGTTTCTTGATGATTGCGAAGAAATTTTCTAAGTTTATTGGATTCTGTTTAGAACTGACATAATTAAAAATAGGTGGATCTGATTCACTAAAAAAAAAAAAAAATTATAAAAAAATACACCTATTTTCTTTATAAAATAATCTAAATATTTATTTAACTTTTAATTTAAATTTACAAACAACTCAAAACTCGATTAGATAAATTCAATCGTTTTTATCGCATTTTATTGCAAGTGTCTATACTCTATCCGAAAAATCTTTTTACTTATGATATATTTTGTTTTGTCTAATGATAATATTTTTTTACGGTTATTGATTGTAAACGATTTCAATTCTAATTCACAAGTAAATATTTAATACTTTAGATAAATAAAGATCAACTTTTAATGTTATTTGTTAATCAATACTAAGTGCTAATTGTTAAATAGCATCCATCAGAATATGATATTTATTGATAACTTACATTGTTGGTATATTTTTGCTGACTTTATAAGCCGAGCATATTAGTGCATTAACAACCAAATCTACTGGAACTAAGTCAACGACCTTGGTAACATCACAGTGATGTGTGTGAAGTACTCCGGCACCGACTCCCACAATCATACCAATGGGTCCATAAACATTATCGATCCAACCTCGAACAGGTTCATTATATGTCGAAATAACTGCAATAAAGTAATAATGTTTTAATTATAATAAAATTATAAAATATAAATAAACAACAAATTTCACACAACTAACCGACTGACGGTCTGAATATTCCAAATGGTAGTCCAACAGACTCGTGTTTAGCTAAGTCTTCGGCTAAAGCTTTTGTGAATGTATACGTGTTTGGCCAACCAGCAGTTAAGCTAAAAGTATAAATTTACTTGATAAATATTCATATTACATCGTGTATTATTAAATTTTTTTATAGAAATAATAATTAACGTACCTGGGTGTGATGTTTTCTAATTTTTTATCGTCATTTGCCGAAGTCACTAACGATATAACTCCATCGTAATTATACGGCGCTCCATAAAATTTTTCTTCAATTTTATTATGTACACAATTAGCATACGCGGTCGATACGTACATACATGCCTATACACATTAATTTTATTGCATTTTAATTTCAATATGTTAAAATAAATAAATAGTTTAAAGGTTAAAACGTTATTACTAGAATAAGTATATTGGTAAATTACAATTTACAATAATACAATATTATCTTTTTGTAATATGACTATAATATTATTATTTTGCGATTCGTCTTAAATTATTTACTGGTCAATAGATATATAGAATAATATAGAGTACCGAATATAATAATATATTTTTTTCATACAAGCAATTCATATCTAAGAAGATAGAGATATATAATAATAAGAAATATACACAATAGGTAAACGTCATGATCAAGTTACCAGTTTAAATAAAATTCCAATATTATAAATTCATACATAAAACAGGAACTAAAACCAGTATCAATTATGATACATTATTTTACTATGAGGAAAAAGCTGTCTACGATTTGTTTCAATTCAGTGCCACACTAAGACCTTCAATGCAAAACATGACTAGAACTAGATTTTGAAGTCAACCGTACAGACAATATTTTTTTCAGATTTTATTCATTTGAAAGATCGTAAGAATAAAATTAATCTTATAACCAATAATGCTAAGAAATAAATACTTATTTATACATTCTGGCTAAGCTATACATCATTTTTAAATGTAAATACTTATGATGAAAATTGTTCCTATGTGTGTCATTATAATATTAATAACACATTAGAAACAATCAAATTTACACTACTCAATTGAGATTGTACTGATTACATATAAATAATATAAATAGGTAGTACACTGTGCTGTTTTTCACTTGGCTATATTTTATCGTTATTGTAACGTAGTTAGTAATTTAGTTCTTAGTATTGAGAGTATTTTAAGGCTTAAGCTTGTTTACGAAGCTGAGTACCTTGAAATTTTGAAATAAATTGTTCATAAATTATAACTATAATATTTCTTGTTTTACTCCTCTCTAGACACGTATATTTTAGGTATTCAACCCCTACCTTCACTAGCATTTTTTTTTCAAATAATTAATATTATAGTGTCCCAATGGATAATTTGTAATACATTTTTACTAGTAATTGTTTTATAAACTAATTAGTTTTAAACAATTTGTTTATTTATTGTCATTCGTTATCGCCTATATTATAATCGTTTGATCATTTGATTTGCCATTATTTAATATGTACATGAAATCAAATTACATGAAATAAATTGAAATTTGATAAAAATACAAAATAACAAAATTATAAAAATGTATTAACTAAGGTTATAAATGACAGTTAAAAAAAAATTAATCATAGACCGAATATATCAATACCCAAAACCTTTTTATACCTTTTTTTATACGCGTAACCGCGTTCCAATAACACGTACAATGTAAATATTGTAACAACTGCGTCATTGTGGAATATTTTTTGCTTTATTTTTTTTTCTAACATTATGTAAGTTATACTGATAATACCATTGTATTTTAATGATATTGACCCCTTTGAGCGTATAAATAATTGTCTAGTATGTTTTTAATTATTATCAAGTGTTAAAAAATTGTTACCTTAAGATTAGTCATTTCTTTAGCTAGGTTTATAATTTCCCTTGTTCCAAGGACATTGATGTTGATTGCGGTGCGTATATGTTCATCAAACCTGATTGTAGCTGCTGCGTGGAATACAATATTCACATTTTCTGCCAATTTTTGTCTGTCACAGGAAGATATACCCAATCCTGGTAAGGACGCATCACCAGCGATTGCAGATATCTTATGATAGAACTTAGGTCTCTCATGTTTCAATCGCATAAACAACTAAAATATAATATAAAATAAATGCATAAATTACTTTTATTTCTACAATTAGTTTCCATTTAAAAATAAATGTTAACAATAGAATACCAGCGAAGTTTTAGTATTTTTATCAATACATTTAACAATGTTAAATTTTATTCTTTATGTAACATTAAGTGATGACACTTCTTGGAATCATTAAAGTGCAATAATATATTTTATAATATTTAATATAATAATATATTAATGAAACAATAAGGGTCATCTGATGAATTATTTATCATTAACTTGTCATTTCTATATGAAAAAAATTAACGTAATCTTGCAAATCACTGCGACATCGATGTGTGTGTCCAATAATAACGAAGTATCAGTGACCCCATTTAGAAAAAATATATATGCATTATAAGCACTCGCTACTTTAAGTCACGTATTTTATTACAACTGATGTATCAATAAATAATATTAAAGTATAGTAATATCATAATTCATAATGTATGTCTTTATAACATTAAAAAAAAAAAAAAAAATTAGAATGTTTAACTTTAAATGGTTCTTAACTATTTTTATAATAGCATACTCAAGGGTACCTATACAATATACGCACTTTGATTTTTTTTCAAAAATACCAATTTAAAATGTTTTGAAATTAATTTAAAAAGCAAATGTTTTAAACTTCTAAGTATAATCAAGAATTTTTTCACAAAATATTCGCTAAAAATTTGCTATCTAGAAAGTTGTGTGTTATAATAGATCAAAATAATTTTAATTAACCATTATGACTTTAAGAAGTCAGCCTTAAAATAAAGCTCTTATTTTTTTTATTGTTTCCGTAAGATGTTTATTATCAGAAGTATCAAGAAGACAAGGTAGTAAAATAAAACTAGCTTGTTACTGTTATTGACGGAAACGACATTATTTTATGTTATTTATATAGTCAATTTCTTGTAAATACATTTTATACCTAACTGTTTTAATTAGTATAAATTAATTGTACCTACATGAAAATAAATTAGTACTATTTAAATGCAATATCTTAAATTCAAAAGTACATATATAAACATTTTAAACATACACTTTGCTAAAAAAAAAAATCAAATATAAATTTATAACGAACTTATAATTGAATAAAAGAGTTATTTATTTAATTCAATCTAACATATTTTAATATCTTATTAAATTTTAATGAGATACAATTTCTTGTTAAATAATGTATATAGACATTGATTTTATAATAATCATTATTATTTTATTATTTATAACTTTTCTGATATTTATTATATATTAATAAAACTATTTCTTCTCACGAAGAAAATATACTATAATATACTATATTAGTATTAAAATTAATATGTAAATTAAGTTATTGTTTCTTACTAAAAACGTATTTTATCATCAAAAGTATTACTATTAATATTAGTATTTATCGCCTTTTTCCTATTAGTTATTCAAAAAACCATTTTCTACAATAATAAATATATTTGCACGGTTATAAGAATATTATACATTTATTGAATTTAAATTTTTACGATCCTTAAAGTTTATTTTAAATACCATATTGCTAATCGTTTAATAAATTGTTTTAATAAAAATTCTATTAAACTATTAATTTATATTTGTACACTTAGATTATTATTATAACAATTATATTTGTTTAAAAGTTTATAAATCAAGTAAAATAAATTTTTAGTTTTCAGTTTTGAATTAATTATTTTTAACACTTTAATAAATATACTTATAGTATTTATTATATCGATCTATACTTTTAAATTATTCAATCAGTACAGATATAATTAAATTAATTTATATTATTCGCAAGATTTAAGTATTTGACGTTTCATTATTTAAAAAAATTAAAAATAAATTTTAGTAAATACTTAACTAAATCGTAAAGATTTTTTAAATTTAAACATAATTAATAAAATTGTCTTACCCTATCTTCAAATATAGCATCGATACGTTCATTAACATCCTTGCCTTTTTTATTTCTAATTAACAAGTAGATGTGCTTGAGATGTGGACATGATCTACTGAGTTTTTCGATCAACATCTTTCCCATAAATCCGGTACCACCAGTGATGAAAATAGTAGCATCTTTATAAAACTCCTGGATATCTGATCTTGGTAGCTTGTCAGTTTCCTCTAAGACCGCAGGATCGTCAAAGCTCAATTCTCCGACCAATTCTAACGGGTTCAGTGGAAACTCGTCGGTCACAATTTCCTTCATAATTTCATCATATGATTTTTTGGATTTCTTGAATTCGTTTTTTCTATGTAGGTCTAACGCCATTTTTTTCTGCGTGGGTATAAACAACTTTGGGATTTTTTAAATATTACGATAATTAAGTAATTTTACGTTTTCATCCAACTTTAACAATATATGTCAATTAAACTGCTTAAAGTGGTTAAAAATATCAAGCAAACGAATTTGAGTAAAAAAATATACAATAAAAAAAACTCAACTACGATTTACTTAAAATCCAATATAATATCACACTGCACAACCGTTAAGGTTTAAGCACTTGTGTATACTTTGGAGTGCGAGTAACGTCTGAAAACAATTCTCACAAGCTCGTCTACATATTATTTATTTTTGTCCTTGAGTTCCGCGCCAAATGTTCCTATTGGAGATCGTTGGCCGTGGGACGACTTCCTAATCCTCACATTCAGTACAACTTAATTACTCGGTCAAGGAAATGTTAAATATGAATTTGGATTTTTTGTCGAGATCACAAATAAAAAAATCAACCATTAATATTGGATGTACCTTAAATAATTTAAACAATTGAATATTTTTCCAATAGTATCAATTTAATTATTTATGTTTTTAAAAATATAGATAGGTAGCTAAGTAGGTATTATTTTAGAAAATTTAGTTTGAGTGAAAAGTGAAACACAGAACAAGGCTGGTGTATAATCACTTATCAATTAATGTTAATTATTTATATATCTCAGTTTACTTTATACATACCTATACAGTTTAAAAAACTAAAGTATAATTTTTTTTAAATCAAATTAAAAATATATACGTTTTTAAAATAATTAATAGTAATTAAATAATACACTGATTTTTTTATCATTTAAATAAATTAATAATTATCATATATTACATTATATTATAATAGTCAGTATGTATAATTTATATGCCATATTATATACAGTGTAACCACTATATAGTGGACAATCATGGGGAATTAAAAAATGTTCACTATAGGGAGTTGACCACTATTGAAAAAACCTATAGGTACTTATAGGTGAACATTTGCGAGAAGTTACTAAATATCCACTATAGGAAGACGCTATAGAGAATTGGTTATACGTATTATGTATATATACATATTCATACATTGAAATATTAATTTATTATTTATTAAATATAATATAATATAATTAAAAAAATCTGTTATCTTTTTTGTGTAAATTTTGTCTGTTCTTTACAATGAATTTGCAAATTGGCTACTACCAATAACTCGATCTCATCTTCTTATTAAACACATAACCGAACTATTTGTCATGTTTCGAACAGGAAAACCATTAAGGTAGAATAAAATATGAATGAAATGTATACAATGTCTATGTCCACTATTAGGAGTGTCCACTATTAAGAGGTTATAACTCCTATTATATACCCTATTGGGAAAGGTCCGCTATTGAGAGGCATCCATTAATAGAAGGTTCACTGTATATTATTTTCTGTAGATGTAATATAATATAAAAATAAAATAAAATGCACCTAATGGCCACTATATCCACAGGTTTGTTTAAATAAAAAAAGTATATACATACTATTATAATTATTTATTTCCTAGTTTATAAAATTATAACAAATACTGACAACGATGGACATATTTTAAAATTATGTTTTAAAGGCTGGCCATCAATATATTTCAAAAATATAAAATATTATCAATTAAATTTTAAAAATCGTTAAGTTTGAAATTAAAAACTCGGGAAGCACTTAGCTGTATAATAGCTATCGACTGTGGAGTGTACCTCTTCATTCAGTAGGTCACTGAAACGGATGTATTAAATTTGAATTTAATTATAAACCTTTGTTTATGAAAAACGATTCTGAGCATTGACAGTGTCTACTTCCTGTATCCTACTTCTTAGGATATTTTATAATAAATTATTTTATGTATAATTCAGTCTTGTAAAGTATTTTAAATACTATCTAGGATGTATTTGTATTTGAAAATCAAATACTTTTATACAAATATTTTTGATAAACGAATTATTCGTCAGTCGTCACATATATTTTTTTTTTTTTTGAAAATTATTACACTATGTCTATTTTATTTATATTTTTCATTCATAAAGTTGAGAACCCCTGTTCCCTATTGCTGATGTCTCGTTCATTTGTGAATGTGATTATTACAAAATATAAATTTATTTACTGAAATGCAAAACATTTTTTTGGGAATAATTTTTTTTTAATTGCTTTTTATATCCTCTTATTTATATTTCATTAACAACCTACTACCTAATATTAAAAAATTGCTATAATATGACAAGTTTTATTTATTTTCATTGTTTAGTATACAATTAAGTAAGTGGTACAAAAAGTTCTAATAATACCTAGTTGAATGTAACATGACAATTTTAAATTAGTTATTACAACATTCATTTGAAAATCTAACTAGTATAAAAGTAAAAAAAAAAGTATTTGAAGAGTATTTAAATACATGACAAGTATTTATGTTTGTTCTTAAATACTTTCTGAATGGATGTATTTGTATCTGTATTTAAATACAATTTTAAAAGTATCTTTTACAAGACTAGTATAATTCATTGATATAACTATAAAGTAACAATTTATTTTGCTATTAATAATACAGAAGGTTGAAACATAACTTTCCAAAAACAAACATATGAAACAATATTAATAAAGCTTATCACAAAATATACTTAGTCATATAGGCTAACGACCGTCTTCGCGTAGAATCGTTTTTCGTATACAATAATTATTATATCATTGAATTCAAATTTGACACACCCATATTAGTGACTCAATTGACGCTTAATGTTCAGCAGAGCAATATCCTCTAACCTACCTTTTTTAATTGTAATTTATGTTATTTGATTACAAATATAATTATTACACAATCCGTTCATATAAAGAACAATAAGTGAATGTGATAACAAAAAGAATGAAAAATAAACAACACAAATCACGGAGTGAAGATAATGACGGATCTCCCATTAAAAGAACTTCAACAAAAACACGAATTTCATTATTTGTACATAGGTTGTAAAGTTGAAAAGTAAATATAAGACCCTTAATTTATTTTGCTACAGAGAGCTAGGGTACAATTTATTAAGTTTAATCTCCAAATAAATTGTAATCAATAAGTTCTTCAACATTGTATTCTTATTAGTACTTTGAAAAAAAGTGATTTTAAGAATTTTTCAAATTTGCAGGAAAATTACAAAAACCGACAATAATTTAAATTCAAATAAAATATATGATCAAAAAAATCAACTTAAATTAAATATATTAAAAAGCAAATGTATCAAGCTATAAGTTCGAATACTCACAATACACATTAAAAATTTATTTTTTATAATATCTCCTAAGTTTAAAATAATAATCGGATTAGTATTTTTAAAACGTCCACTAAATATTATAGTTTACCGACCAATTCAAGGATATTTACCAAAGGCTTCCAATTTTTTTTTGACTTCTTGCATCTAAAATATTTTCTAAATATATATACATATATATTATAGGTACTCTGAAGTAGCACATTATGTATTTATTTATATTTTATAAAATATAAATAGAGCATTACAGTGTTAGCACAGACTATGTCAAACATAATAGTTTTTATATAATCTTTGACTTGTGTTATCACATTATAGCTTTAAGCACATAATATGCTATATTTATCATAAAATCAATTTTTTAAATTGTGAAATAATGTATATAATTGGCTTGTACTTGAGGCATTCTTATTGGGAACTACTGGCGTATACAATAGGGTTATTGTGAAGATCAGATCCCTATGGCCGTATTTTATAATTCCTGAAGTGTAGAAAGTTTAAGCGAATTAAACTGAGTCCACGTGATGATAATAAAATATAATTATATCAATCGTAACACCTTACATAATGAGAAATTAAAAAGAGATGATGGCCGTGAAGACAATGTGATAGTTGCTGCCACAATGCCAAGATAGATTTATCGCACTATCAAACACGCAAATTAATTTATAGTGGAATTGGAGGGCTTGAGACCACCTAAAGTTATGTTTATACATACATCTTTTTTTTTATTTTAACAAGTTTTTTTACTGTTGCAAAATAATCTACAATAATCATTCCATATTTTCTCAAAACATTTCCCTATATTACAATTATTATATCGATGTGACACAAACAATATTATAATTTATAACACTGTTATTTTTATTTCAAAATTTTTGGTGACGTACAGTTTTGTATATTTTCAAAACTTCAACGTTTTTAAGACCGTCTAAATTTGTTTAACACGTAAAACACTAAACAGTTTCAATATTCTAGATGTTTTAATGCTAATCAAACATTTAAATATAAATTATTATGAGATGTGAATGTATTGATATTAGTGGATATTACAAATATATGTTATATCTAAGTATACTATCTAGTATAAAAAATATTCTAGTCATCAACCTCAAGGTGGTCTCTGATAGCAGATTAGATCTAGTTTGTACTTAGGTGGGACTAAAATAAAAATTTCTTGATACTTTTCAAAATAATTGGGAAAAACAAAAGATAAAAAAAAAGTACGAATATTTGTTAAATTTACGACATTATTATTAAAATAATTGTTACTTAATCACTAAACATTGTCACCAACAATTTAAACTTTCTCAGTTTAGGCTCGAATTCCATCATATTTAATGATTTATCATTAAATTCAAATTTAATGCATTCATTATAGTAATAACCCACTCAATAACGAGGTAGGCACGCTCAACACTTATTGTACAACAGATCGGTTAAAAACTTGAATAATTTTTAAAACAATTGTATTGAACAACATTGTTATTAATATAAATACAATAAAAAACATACAATACCATAGCTGGTAGGATGCATCATTGTTTTTTATAAACAAAATAAAACTCGTTACGTTTTCAAAGTTCAAGAACGTTCGTTGTTGAGTCTTTTTGCTACTTTTTTTTATTACTTTGCACTAATTATTGACTATGTGCAGTGTGCATAATGCCATAATGTATTCTATACGTACGTAATTTAAATACCATGCATATATTACAGATTTACAGACACAGTTATTTTTCTACGAGTGCTATTTGGATCTCGAACATTATGCCGAGGAACTAGGAACATTAAAATCTATAGTACTGTCTACTAATTTAAGCCATTTATGTTGTCTGGTGTTGGAAAATCGTCTCGTTTCATTCACGTCAACACTAGCCAGTATTGTATATGCATTATTAATCAGTTAATGCGTTTTGTAAACACATAGATAAAGTTAACTATAAATCATGACATACATAAAACCATTTTTATAACTGCAATATTAAAGACGAGGGATGGTGAGAATACGTGGTGAATCACCCAATTAATTTTATTAAACAATATTATCCTTCATTACAAAATAATGCAACTATAAAAGTAAATTCAAATTCGGTGTTGATCCAATGTTTATAAAACGGGTACAACATATTCGGGCGAGATGTTCTATTACTTATTAAATGTGATTCTGAAACACAATAATAATAAGAATTCAAAAGATGCAAAATTCTATTTTATTGAAAAATATTTTAAAGATTTATCTAATTACAAAAGAGTTAATATATTTTGTGATTTTTACAAATGTTAAAATTTGATCTCAAATACATATAAAATATTACGTATGTTTAATATGTTATATATTATTATATATATACATTCTTTAAATACAACAAACAATGATTAAAAATTGTTTACAACAATTAACAAAATAATCAAATAATTAATCAACATTTTACATTATGAATATCCAATATCATAAAAATTTGAACTTCGAATGCTCATAAAAAATTGGTTTAGCTGTCTGGTAGAATTTTATTTTTTATAAATAATTGGAAAAACATATAAAAATCTTGTGTTACATTTTCAAATCATATGCGTAAACAGAGATCTTTTTATAAATTCCAATTTATAACCACAAAATAATTGGTACATTTTTGATATTTTGACGGATTTTGTCAACAACGCATTAAATTCCCTCTACCCATCTATCAAAGGTTATATTTATATAAAATATTTATAAATCTACTCTAAAACGTAAAAATATCATTTTTTATATAAATATACTAAAAATATATTAATATAACAATATAATTAATAAACTTTGCAAAAATGAATATATTTTGACCAAAAATTTTTCAATAGTATTTTAATATACAATTTTATTGTGTAATACGAGTATAAGTATAAAAAATAAGTTTTAATAGTTTTAATTATATCTAAGAATACAATATAATTTAGTATGTAAAATAGAAAAGTAAATATATATATATATTTTTTTAGTAAAAATTAATATATTAAAACTATTCAAAATATTAACTTTAATAAAACTTTTTATTTAACTATTTTTCATAATTTACGATTACAATAATATTGGCTATTTATATTAAATTAATAAAAATGATATTAATTTAAAATTCTTTGTTTTCATACTTAAGCTTTAACTTTAAATAATTGTGTATTTTGACAAAGACTTAAAAGTGAGTATGCTTACTATTTTTATTTTATAAAATTTGTATAGATAAATTAATTGTTAACATTTAATTATTAAATGTAAAAATTCAATTATAATTCTTATCTTAATAACCCTTCAATTTTTAATGATTTGTCTTGAAATATTCGTTATGAAGTAGGTGCATTATATTAATAATTATACCTATTAATTATCAAACCATTGTTTGTTTAAACATTTAATATAGGTAATATGTTTTAGAAAACAGCTATTAATCTTATTTCAGGTACCTATTTGTTCTAAAATAAGCTATGCAAATATTTTACATACTTGCCTATATCAATATACATAATATTATAATTTATATTATATAAATACAATATCATATCAATGTTTACGGAGAATAAAATTTTTTATTTTCAAGTATTACTCTGCGTGTATAGTTGTTCTCATACAAAGAATAATCCCATATCTATTAGCTCCTTTTTCTTATTTATTAATAAATAAATAATACAGTATATTTTATATTCACATTATACAAAAACAACATTATTTTTAAACGCACAATTATATTTTATAAGTGGTAAAAAGTAAGTGGTAATACATATTTAGCAGATATAGAGATAATTTATAAATATACCGGTTTTCAAAGAATATTTTGGTGCAGTTTGATAAAATATTTAAGACTGAATGTAAACTTAATACTTACCAAATTTAAATGATAATTGTTTGTTATATTTTTACTGGCTTAAATATCAAAGCATAGCAACATAATACTATATATTATAAACAAATTCATCACAATAGGAATCTATAAATCAACAACTAATTTAATTTAAAATACTAAAAATGTATTTACCAGATGAGTTCATATACGGTCTTAGTTTTGGGCTTATTGGAGTTATTGGAATGTATTTTAGAATTGTAAATTACTTGGAGTCTGACGATGAAGAAGATTTACAGGTAAATTAAAATATATATATACCTTAGAAGTGTTTCAGATTTGAAAGGTACAATACATAGAACGGATAACGAAAGTGTGATCAAATCTATATTATTTGAATAATTATGTATATTAAAAATGTACTAAAATATTTTAATAAGTACCTTGTGTATTTTAAAACGCATGCCAAGTTAGAGATCGGCATGTAAACTTTCTTGGTTTTAAATTTTTAGAAATTTATTAATTGTATGCAAATTATGTTATAGTATGTATAATGTATTTTAATTTAGTGAGATAGACTCTGAAACTGGATAGCAGATTTTAAATAACAAAATCCGTTCACCAGTTTCGGTAATCTACCACGCTAAATGAAAATCTAACAAAACTAACTATTTTTTTAACTGTGAAAAATTAAATAATTTTTTTTTTTAATTTTTAATCTCACATTTTGTATCTACTTGATAATCCCTTTTTAATGAACTATCAACCAACTTTTTAACTATAATAGTTTTAGTGAAAAGTTAAAAAATAGAAATTTTGGGACTGTTCATGCCGATGTTTTTGTGGATTAAAATCGTTATACCACTTGGGTGTGATATTGGATATCTGTTATTAATATTTTATGTTAAAGCTAGCTTAATTGTCCACCTACCTTACAACTGAGTTGCATTTTTTATCATTTTCCTATTTAACAAAAATTCTTGAAGTTTTAAAAATTCAGACTTTTTTCATTTCAATTACCATAATTACTTGATTAAAAATCAAGAAAGTAAAACTTTAAGAAACAGTTTAAATAATTTATAATTGTATATAAGTCAATCAATATCGCTTTTAAAAATGAGACGAGACTTCAAACACATTTTTTGAATCATCAATCATTATCATTTTACTTAAAATTATCTGATATTTAATAATAATATTTGTAAATACAATATTACTAAAATTCCAGATTTTAGAACTAAGAGAGGTAGGTAAATAATATGTTAAAAGAAAATATAATTTATGCTAATAATATTATATTATATTAATACATTGTCATATACACTAAAAAGTAATATTATTTATTTATATTGTTAGAATGACGTGTCTGAGAGATATATCGATGCGGAAACCGGAGATGAAGTTTCCAATATAAATAAAAACGTAAAAAGGAGTATTTTGGAAATGTATTACGAAAATATCGAGGAAAACTTATTCGTGGATAACAATTTTGAAGGATTAGAAGGTTAGTGTTTTTTAATTAAATTAATAAATTGTAAAATATTTTTTAATCAAAAATATCTTAAATTCTAATTCAATGATTTCTAGAACTGCATAGTGGTGATAATCAAAAACTAACATCTAGAGAATTACAAGTATTAAACAAATAAAATATTATGCAGAATAATATTGAATGAACAATAATCGTATTGATATTAATGAATGGTTTTAATTTAATTTTCAGTCACGTCGTTTAGAAGAATGTTTCTTCATGAATTTTGAACCAAATTGCAAAGATACACGTGAATTGTCATATACTGTCGAGAAATTAAAAAATAACGTAGAAAAACAAAAACTTAAGATTGAAGAAATCAATAATTATTTCATTGAAGTGAAGACCTTAAAATTAGACATAATGAGTGTAAAAAATGATTTGTACAGGATGAACACTAACATAAACGAAATTAAATCAGAAATTATGTTAATAGAAAGTAATATACTTACCGATAATAAAATAAAACATTATTACATTTTTGACTAACAATCGTTTAGGAAGCGTCGAAAAACCGAACAGGATAACCAAACTTAAGAACCGAATTGGAAACCTTGAAAGTAATGATTAATTAAAAAATATCAGATAATTATATTACATAATTACTAATAAAGCTTATGTCATGTGTGTGTGTGTGTGTGTGTGTGTGTGTGTGTGTGTGTGTATGTGTGTGTGTGTGTGTGTGTGTGTGTGTGTGTATGTGTTTAGGAGATGTAACAAAGAATACGGCTAACATAATAGGAATGAATAATTATACCTACCAAACACTATCTTCACCAACATCTCCACCAACATCTCCATCAACAACTCCACCACCACCTCCACCACCATGTCTACCTCCACCACCATTTCCATCTCCACCACCATCATCACCACAACTTCTACCACCATCTTCACCGCCACCTCCACCGCCACCTTCAACACCACCTCCATTGCCAAGACCATAAATGATGAAGACTGCAGGTACATCACAGAACGAGGTGGCTAAAGGCGTCTAAGGTGGCCGTACCTACAAAAACTAAACACATTTATATGAGAATAACGATTACGGCGGAAATTTTCAATTCAGTCGTTTTAAAACCACCCATTCAGAGGAAGGTTGGAAAACAGTTATAGACCAAGATAAAGCAAAATACGAAAATATTACGCTGTTGATGCAAATGAATTTACAAATACGTGTGTATACTTTATTTATTTTTAAATAAGATTAATCTTTTAATATACAGTGTTTCTTACGTCGCCGTGTGCGAGGTTTTTTTTTAAAGATTATTGATTTGAAAAACATGGAATTAAAAAAAAAAGAAAAATATGTATTTCTTTATTTTAAAGTTTCAAGTTATCGATCGATAACCCTTAAAAAACCTCCAAGCACAACGAAATAAGATACACTGTATATTAAAAGACTAACAGTAAGTATACACACGTATTTATAAAGTGTTTCAAACTTAGAAATTGTTGAATAAAAGTAGGAAGTTATCGCATTTGACAATTATTCGTCAATTTCGAAGATTTCAGGTGATTAAAAATTAAGAGATTAAATTTTCAATTATTTTCAATTGTTTACAATTTTCCATTTGCTACAATATACAATTATATCAAAATTGTTAAGGTACTTAAATATATTTTAATAAAAATAAATTGAATTAATTATAGTAATATACGATTTTTTTTGTATTTTTAATATTTAAAGAGATAATTAAAAAAAAACATAAAAATCGACATTTTTCACAAAACGTTACTTTCATATAGATTTTTATTTTTATAAAAAAACTATGGACGGTGCGAAAAATATATTAGAACACCTTTTTTAGTAAATAGGCAAAATCTACATAAAAGTTTCTTATGAAAAAACCAAAACTTTTGTAATAATATCTTAAAAATTACATATTTTTACTTTTTCTCTAAACTTTGAGCTTAGAGCGTTAATCGTATTATATACCTATAGCTCAAATTTTGTAGAACTTATTTTTAGATTATTTCTATAACAGGCACCTTAACTATACGTACAATGTTTCTTACGTCACTGTGTGAGAGGTTTTTTTTAAAGATTATTGATTTGATGAACATGGAATTTAAAAAAAATGAAAAAAGGCGTGTTTCTTTATTTTAAAATTTCAAGTTATCAATCGATAACTATAAAAATAAACTCCCAAGTACAACGAAATAATAGATACACTCTGTATATTACAATAATTATTAGTTATACAGCAATCTATATAGAAAAAATATTTTAACTGAAAAATTAAATTAATATTTTATGACCGTGTTTGAATTCAAAATGTATACGACAACGGATATTTAGACTGTATCGGACGTATAATAGTTATTTCTTCTAAAACGATTTTTTTGTTTTGTTTTAATTCAAAAACGAGTAACTGTAGATACTTGAAATTTTCATAAGATATTTATATTATAATTTTCTATACATTGTAACAGTACGTCACTCACTAAAACAGTCCTTGTCAGGACTACACAATATCAGCCAATCAGAACACGACTTACAGGAAATTACGCTAGTCAGAACTGTTTTACGAAATAGAAGTTCTTCCAACTAAACAACTAAACTAACAACCTGACAAATACGGCCATGGATAGGGGAGGTCAGGACAAATATAATGAGATCCCCCATGGCTGTAACCAGAAAAACCCAACAAACAGCACGCAGACCCTACCGACTAGAAACACTAACATCACGGCGGCACACACGATAGTTTACTAGTCGGTACGGCACACGAGTTATATACCGGTCGTTTTTAACCACCTTTTACCTTTTTCTTCAATCAACACAATTTCTTTATTCAAACAGTACAAAGAAAAGAAAAAAGAAGGATAATATACCGAAGACCACGAGAAAACCGGACAGTCCGCGTTCTCCACACGGATCACGGATCACGACGAGAATACCGACGAACGCTCTTCGTACGGATCAACGCCGCAATCGACGATCCAGCTCGCAAGGTAATCCGACAATCCGCGTTTTTCACACGAACTACGAACAAGACCGTATACAATTAATACCCCCCAATTCACCCACGGCCGCTTTTGAGAGCTTGCCTTCCCGGGTCAGATTCACGCTAGCAGTCGCTTCATAGCTAGACACTATCCGTGGTCGGCCCCGTCCCCATGCTGTACACCCTTTATAAGTAAGACCCCAAAAGTGTCGATAGGGCGGAGTTTACAGCTCGCCGTGACAATATGCCGTATTCGACAGCCCGCTTTTAAGCCTGGCTGCCGCATTAGTGTATATGCCTCCCAAACTTTGTACTACTAGTATAAATTTACATACCAATAAATAGAAAAAGTGATACCATTAACTAGTGTGTTGTCATTCACGAAACAAACCAAAAGGTTATTGTTTCAACATGATAAACATTTTAGATTGATCTAATATTTTAGAATTAGAAATATGTAAGACTTGAGATGAGAGATTTCTGTTAAATTTGAATTATTTCCAAAGGAATCCATATATTTACTAATTTACCATTGTATCTTTTGAACTTCTTTTAACCTAACCTATTTATTGGTTTACACGAGAAACTGTGATATACTTTTAGACTGAGCGAAGTGATAAATGTAACGTGTGTGTTTATTCTTCTCACAATCATCACCATTTGAGAGAGCAAAAATACTTCGACTATTAACTTAAGGGGTAATTTCTGGTAAAGCAAAAAATATGATTTTAGTTATTTTGTTGTAATTCAAAAATATTATTCATGGATACTTGAAACTTTAAAGTATTTTATTACATTTATTAGTGTTATAGGGGAATTTTTAATCTCCATTGATAATATTACATCAATTAAAACTTTAATGCAAAAAGTAAACATATAAAATAATGGATGACGTTCAGTAAGTAGTAAAAATGCTTTATCTTTAAAAGTTAAAAACACCCTATATTATAATAATGGTAAATTGTGTTTATAGTATATAAAATATAAAAATATTTTTACAACAATCTAAGAATTACTAAAAAATAATTTTTATATAAAAAAAAATGTAATGATGTTAATATTTTTATAAAAGTCCAAGATTAACTTGGAAATTAATCAAACAGTTCACATTGTAATGTCTATAAGCCTATTCTATATGCCTTGCTCTTAAAGGGGCTAGATATTTATTTTATTGTAAACGTTTTAATATGTTGTAAATTATTTTATTTATGTCTTAACAATAAAAAATAAATAAATTTATTTTAGTATAAATATACAAAGTAATTAATGATTATTGATCATATTGAATTAAAATTTTACAAATAGTGATTTACTCCTTAATGACGAGGTCCACTCGATATTTACTGTACAGACTAAGTGGTTACCTACCTTCCCATTTTTTATTTTGATTATGAAACATATATTTACAATTTAATAACAAACAAATAATTTATTGAATTAACTCATTTTGTTTACCAGGAATATGTATTATTTTGCTTTGTTTTTGTCAGTAAACAAGTAAAATAAATAGAAAAGAATAAAACAACTATTTTGCAACTGTATATACATTGTAAGCATGTACGCAATAAGGGTTTTATTTTTATGTAATATTGACGTTAATATTTACTAAAACATTGGACCGTGGATAGACATCCCTGACATATTTCTAAACTTATATCAAAGCTATGTATACTTAAGTAAACACAGTCCGTAAATATTTAAAAATTATAAACTATAATAGTATATGAAGAAATTATTATTGAAAACAAAGAAGAACATTATTGTCAATATTAATATAGAATCTTTTTAATTTTTTTCCCCAAACATAATAAACGGATTCTAGATACTTAATTAATTTCTAAGCATTTGTTCATTATTAAATGTTTTATTAAAATAATTAATTAAATTAACAAAAATAAAATAAATACTCCATGATACAAAAATAATTTACTTTTTTATTTTATTTTAAAATATTGTTATCGTACAATAAATAAGTACCGAATGATTTCGGCTTAGTTATTTTAAAGAACATAACGTTTTAATAATTTATAAGATTTGTTTACAACTTGCGGATAAAAATATCGTACAAATTGCAACGACATTATATGGACTGCGAAAAAAAATTAATGGTACGTGTATTTCGTTGTTGAATTTCATCAAACTTGTTTTTATATATGTGTGTGTATATATATATGCATAAATTATGCTGTATATTCAGGAACTGATTTCATACTAACAAGTAACAATATTAAACTATCTTTGTACAATTTTATTAAGCATAATCCATTTACCTTAAACTATATTATATTTTATTATTATAAAGTGTTTAAAACAATATAGGTACAATACTAAGAAAATTTCAAACAAAACTATTTTACAATACAACTTAAAATGTATAACTGTATAATTTGTATACAATCAAATTAACATTTATAGTAAATACAATGTGAGTTATTATTATTGACTTCCTAGCTAACAGACAATGTTTAATGTATTTTTGTACCTACTCTCTCTCTCACACACACTTTTTCTCTACGTAGTCATTTATTTTTTGGTAAGCACATAAAACTATATTATATAAAAAAATTACATATTTTATTTATTTATATCATTTAAAAAATAAAATTACACAAAATCGATTATTATTTTAAATCTTAAATATGTTATATGTCATAATAAGTGTTGCAATAACAATATCATTTGTTATTACCTACTTCACTATCATTTCCTATGATATTTATGTAAACTTTAAATCATTACTAATAAATTATTTTTATGATTATTATCGTCCTAAAAAATTATTTAAACTTTTTAGTAATCCATCATATTTACTGTCTTTAATGTAATAATACAACTTAGTATACGTCCAGGAAGCAAAAAGTAGGATTTTATAGGACTCTTTCATACTTTTTATTCAAAATATACTCTACTAGTATTTTAAAACATTTTTAACACAACATAATATGAACGCGTGTAAATTCCACCGGTACGTTTATTTACCTGAAAAAAAAAATGTACAAAGTATGTACGTCATTTTTATTTTTATTTAGATAATCGGGATTTACCTTTCTTTATTTGAGATAAATTAATTAGTATTACAATATATAGGTTTGATATAAAATTATTAAACACGCAATAACAATATAACTAGTAAGTAATAATAATAATAAGTTACAAAAGGTACATATTGTATGTACAGATATCTTATTTATATATATTATATTCAGATACTTATATCGTTATTTACACAAATTTAAAAAATATATTATATAATAATTAATAATGATCACTAGTTGGCAGTTGAAAAAAAATTAAAATAAAACACACTTAGTTGACAGTTGATATGAGTTATAACGTACTAAAAATAGTTTTAATTTGTGAATTTTACTATCGGTGGAGTTGACATGTTTACAGGTCAAAAGTACGTACCGGTGGAATTTAAATGTTTTAAATTCAACCTAAAAATTGACTACCTATAAATCGGTGAAATTTACAATTACCCTATAATATGTATGTCATTAAACGCCATATAATAGTAAATCAGTTTTAATTTTTAAATTATTTTAAATTTGATTATAAAGGTGGTGTAAAAAGATTGTATTGCATAATAAATTTAAATACTTGTATAAACAGTAAATTGATATTTTAAGTGAATTTTTTTTTTTATTTATAATGACCTCAATGGTGCAATTAGTCGAGTGTAGAAATATCGGAGCAAAGATTCCCATAAATCGTCTGAACCCCCATATTATTTTTTACAATATCAATACAAAGAGACGAAGTAAAACATCTTATCAATAAATTTACTTTATATTATATACTGTACCTATACGTTTTGGTAAATATCAAGTAGAAGTTACCTGCAGTTTATATTTTAGAATGTATAATGTATATATTATGAACTTTAGAAGACAGATAATGTTATGCATCAACGATACATTTTGATGACAACGCACGATATCATCTTAGTCCATTAAGTCAACTGGGGAACTTTTATCGGTTATAATTATAGTATATACTATACAGCTATATGGAATTGTGGAAGTAGAACTTCTGCGGATCACATTTGGTTAATATTATGGTACGACTCAAACTACCCCAAGGTTTATGCGCTAACTGCGCTTCTAAAAATATAGCCTTGAAATGAAAACAGTGTCTCAGTACAAAATATTTCATCCAAGCTAGTATTTCCTTGATCCATTTGTAATTTGTTATTTTAGTAGGTCCTCTATTGGTAGTAATAACTAATTACCTACGTCTTCTATTTTAGCCATATATTATTGCAGCATAACGTGTTCTCTTGTTATCTCCATAACAACTATAATAATGATAATAATAGAAGATTAATGTTTCAATTTGATCACGAAAATGTATATTATAAAGTTCATCAATATCGATTTTCATTGTTATTATTTTTCTTTTTTGGTTTTTTGAGTTTAAAGGTTACCTTACTTAAAAAATTAAGAATAAGATAAATTTATAAATAAAAAAAAAATGTGAAATTGCTACTTTCTTTTAAAATATTTGATTTTATACCGAATCTTTCCAAGGATTGGAATGCGTAACACACATATTACATATAATCCCTTAAAATTGTTCTATATTACTTGTACTGTATTATGAAATCTCCGTCACCATTTGTTAAAAAATGGTAAAATCTTTAACGCCAATATTCCGCATAATAATATGACAGTTACGTTATATTTTAAAACTTTTATAATATATTTTCCTAGAATTAATAATTTCCATGAATAATAATTTTGTACTATTAAAATACACAAATATGATTTAATTAAGTCTCAACAATGGCCCCCGTACCTCTAACGCCTCAAAGCCACAACCCAGCCACTTTTGAAAACATTTATTGAATTATTTTTACGCACACACAATGTCGATTTTTTTCTTAATGATATTCTTGTAAGTTGTAACTTATAATTTTTAATCATTGAACATAAATATTTACACCGTTATAAAGCTAGTGATGGTTATTAGTAGAGGTCGGAATAATATTCTCTTAAAATAGCCAAAATAAGATGCTAATATTCTCCTAAAAATTTGATAATATTCTTCTAATATTCTTTAATAATTGTAGTTAAATATACAAAAAATATGTTTTTAAAGTAATATATTCTCCTAAATTCAAAATATGCTTTTATATTTTAAAAAAAAGGTAATTCTTGGTATAATTATATATATTAAATGAAATATATATATATAAATGTATAATATATTTTTAATTAAATAAACAATACATTATAATTTAGCTTTAAAAAATACTTTAACTTAACATTTTATTAACATGATAAAGTTATATAAATGATATATTTTATTTAAGACAATTCTCCTTTTTGGAAACAGTTAACAACTATATTCTGTTCCATGTGTTCTGGCGTCATTTTCGTACGACGATCTGTTAAAATGTTTTTATATGTACTGAACGAACGTTCAACATCAACTGAAGTCACAGGAGCATACTGCAAATCAGTTACCATAGTAGGTGAAAAATTATCTACAAATTGTATTTCATTATTTCCTTTCAACATTTTTGCTACGTTCTTTAAAATTGTGAGTCCCTGATTTTTTTGTTGAAGTTGTTCAATTTTTATTTTTATTTTTTCTCCATTTTCTCCAGGTATTTGTTGAAGTTTAACAATTGTACTTTCAATAAGATTTATCGAATCAACAAGAGTCACATTTGACTTTTCTAAATTTTTTATGGCTGTTATAAGCATAAGAAAATGGGTCTTAATAAATATTAATTCATTTTCTACAGTTTTTAATTCAAGAACTGATTTACATTTAAGTATAGACTGACTAGGAGATTTTTGTTTACTTAATTCTTCAATAACTTTTTTTAAACCTTGGAAATGATCACAGTTAAAAACAGCAGCTTCCAACCATGTTCCCCATCTTGTTAATACCGGTTCGGGGGGTAACGGAATATCAGGTAACAGTTCTTTATACACTTGAACATGGTACGGAGCTTTTAAAAATACTTTTTTTATGTTATTAATTAATGAATTTACGTCTGGATACATTTCTCTAACCTTTTCTGCTACCCTATTAAGCATATGAGCTGCGCATGTCACGTGAATTAAATTGGGATAAAATACTTTTAATGACTGTCCAGTTTTCACCATATATGGTGCAGCATCTGAGAGCATCAACAACACTTTTTCATCATTTCCGCCCAAGGGCCATAGTAATTTTAACCCATCATTCACAAATCGAGCCACTGTAGAATGGTTAGTTTTTTCTAGAACTTTACATGTTAAAAGAAAAGAACGAGTCGGATGATTTGACTTTAATATACCAACCAATAAATTTGCCACATAACGACCATTTATATCTGTCGTCTCATCAACCGCAATCCAAATGTTATTTTCCCCAATTTCATTTTTTATATTGGATAAAGTCTTATCATAACAATGTGGAAGATAATTTTTACGTAACAAACTTTCATCGGGTATATGTTTGCCAATATATTTTTCTAAAAATGCACGGAATTGTGGATTTTGTAGTTTATACCACGGTATATTAGCAGAAATAAAACTCAAACATAAGTCTTCATAGAATTCATTTACATTTTTTTTAGAAGTAGATTCCGATAAAAATAATTGTTTTGAAGTATTTAACTTACGGTTTAGAGCTTCTTGGTGTAAAGATGTGTGTACGTGTTGTGTAATCTGAGACTTTTTAATGCATGGTATGTGTTTGTTACACAGTTGACAAAAAAGAGTAGCACCATCAGTTGTAAAAATGACATTGTTTTTATTTAATGGTAGTATCCACTGTGCAATTAAATTTTTTAATTTACTTGATGGGATTTTCGGCATATTGAAAATAATTTAACAGGACAAATAAATTACACCCAGTATGACAATATTACGTATAGACGACGCGCGGCATTAAACCATAGACTGATGGGATATCAACTAAATGAACTACACTCGCGTATAATATTATGTTATACAATATGAACTTTGTATATCTATTCTATGAACTCGTTTCTTAATGTCATAAACGAACGTTTGGAGCTATTTTTGAAGTGTTTTTTCCAATTCATTTTTAGCCTACGTGACTTATTGAGCGTCGTAATCATTATTCCATTTATAGTCATCTCAATAACAACAGACTAAACACTTATTTAATATTATATATAATTTTCGTCCTTACAACAAAAAATATCCAAATCCCAAAAGATTAATCGAAATATTCTCTAATATTCTTTATTATACGAAATATTCTTTCATCTTAAAATATTCTCAAATATGCAAAAAAAACTTTTGCCATTGAATTATATGATTCATAATTTTTATAGATTTCAAACCGAAATTTAACTGCATAGACTCAAAAAAAATATGCAAAAGAATATTATTCCGACCTCTAGTTATTAGAAAGATATCGTGTTAAGAGGACGCCATCTCGCATGTGTTGTCTCTGTTTTACTAACGTACATCATAACAAATTTTCGTTCAACAGAATACATTTTGTGATGTTAGCTTTAATATTAGAGTCAATAAACTTATTATCAAACTTAGAGGTAAGAATATTATCTAGACAATGACATAATATGTTTTTAATGATATTATTATTTTAAAGTGAGTTACAGCTGTGTGAAGTATTACAACTTTAAAATGTTCATAACTCACTTTAAAATGATAATATCAATAAAATCATATGCCATTGTCTTGATAATATTTTTACCTTTAAATTTGATAATAGGTAAATTTACTCTAATGTTAAAACTAACATCACAAAATATATTCTGCTGAACGAAAATTTGTTATGATGTACGTTAGTAAGACAGAGACAACACATGCGGGTATGGCGTCCTCTTAAGAAAATATTTCATTACAGGACCTACGATGTTCAACTTATCAATTTCCATACTAAATTGCTTAGATCTCAGTAATTGTATTATTTATGAAACGTGAAGGCTAGCTGATTAAATATTTTAATCGGGGTACTAAAATAAATACCTTTAAGACTTAATATTATCGCATCATTGAGAGGACAACACCCTAACAAGGTTTGTTCCTTCCGTAAATATCATACGTAAACATATTAACTAAGATCAATTGTAGATGAATAGAAAATGTTTTTTATCTTTTAATAAGATACATAAAATAAAAATTTTAAATAAAAAACTGATATTTTGAAGGACGTCTCCTTTTTTTTATTACCTATATCAAATACATCGCTCAGTATAAATATATTTTTAAAATATACATTTTTTCGGTTACTTTAAACTGGGATATGAGATAAATTTTATATAAATACATAATTTTAGAAAAAAAAATATATGCCTTAAAAAATATAATTCTCATTATAATTTTTATCATAGCTCTAAACCGTTTCTCGTTGTTTATTAAATTCCAATAATTAAATGGAGTTAAACATTAAAATACGAGTTATGTTTATAATTTATTATTGCATTACTTTATTTTTAATTTAGCATAATAATTCCCTACTCGTTATAGTGGCACACTCGTGCTAGTGCCAAGTACCAAAACAAAGACCCTTTCTTAAGTGGCTACTTTTGGGTCTTGAAACCCTTAAGTTCTATAAGTACTATTTTTATTGTTTTCGTCCTACATATAAATTTACATATTTATCAATACTACATAATATTATAGTATTCTTATGATTTTCTTCGTTTTATTAAAAAAATATTATTATAAATAATAAATCTTCAAAACAAAAGAATACAGTTTCATAAATTTATATGTGTGTACTTATACTGATAACATGTATATTTATAAGTTCTAAACATCTTTGAAAAATGGTGGTGATGGTAAATGTATCCTCCCCGTCCTGTTGAGGAAATTATAATATGTATGCCAACGCACATCCCTTGACAAAATCCTAAATATATCACTGCAGATATTAACTATGTATTTATTAAGTAATATATCCACATAATATTATTGTTGTTACATAGGTTCTATTACGTTGTACAGTAAAACCTCAATAAGACGGAATCGCTTGAGACCATGCAATTTTTCCAGTTATTATGACGGGGTTCAAAAAAATGAAATTTGAAAAAAGCACCAAAGAAATTTTCCGTATTACCAGGGTTTCCGTTTTACCGAAGTTGCGGCTTATCGAGGTTTTACTGTAATACTAAATTTAAATAAATAATACATAGTACACAATATAATATATTATATTATTATGTACTATAGTATACCTATAATTTTGTTTAAAATATCATTAAATATTAAAATTAGAAATTTTTTAAAAATTTTACGACATATTTTTCAACACACACAGGCCCGTATACAGGGGGATTAGGGGTTCAACCCCCCCCCCTCCACCGAAAATTGATCCTGGATACGTACTTGAACACATATGTGAAGTATTTCAATCCAACAAAGAATTTTTAAAGTAAGTATAGTTGGTAATTTTCCAACAGATAATATTATAAACACTAAATAATTTGCTTTAAAACAATCCAATAAATAAATTATCATTCTCTACATTTTGTTTTAATTCTATTTTACCTTTAATATTCTATCGGAAAGTAATTAATAGTATTATAGTCAGGTACAAGATATATTATTACAAATAAATTATATTATGACATACAAGATTATGTAAAGAAGTCTTATCTTCGTTATACAAACGTATACAGTATACAAAATCACCAGAACAAATTGTATGCTATTAACTTCAATATTCTTATATTTATTATTCAAAATTCATTCTAATAAAGCCAATGAAGGGCAAATGTAAACCTAACCTAAACGAGGTTACCATTTTTGTTGTAAACTCGGCCCGAAAATTTAATTTAAGCTAATAAAAAAAGTCGGTTGTAAACTCGGTCCGATAATTTTGGCACTATTAAAATATAAAATTAAGGAAATGTAGATGAGTGAATATTTCAAACACAATATGACTTACTTACTTAAAAAAAATAGATTTATATTATAACCTTACATTATTACACTACAATTTTATTTATATTTTTACACTTTATTATACTTAAAATTTTACATAAATACATTTTACTTATTTTTTTTTTGTATTGAATACTCAAATTAAATCCAACATTGAAACATTTTTACAAAATTTTATATTTGTATAACGAATTTTGTACCATGAATATGAAAATGAAAATAATTTTTAGAAGATAATGAGAATTGCTTCCTCGTGGTGTCACCTGGAAATTCTAAGTGGTTCTCAAAAATACTATAAGAAAAATATTCGTTTATTTTTATTAGGGGCGACTTAACTCATCAATAATTTTTACCTGAAAAAAACACTGGCCGAGTTTACAATCGCGCATATTGACCTATTGATAAGAATATTATCTAAAACACTTTATAGGCGATAGGCTTAATTATATAATATAGAATTACAATATCAAGAAGATTTTATGAGATACCCTGGATAATATTCTTACAAATTTGAATTGTATAATAGATAAATTCTTCTAATATAAAAGTTTACAACACAGTTGGTCTGAATTAAAAAACCTGACCAAATTCAATGTGACGGTAACTTGTTTAGACCTATAGAAACGAATGATAGAACTGGGTATTTTTTACTTTTGATTGCCACTTCCACAAATATGTACCAAATAAATTTACTTTCTTATTAAAAGAGATATTAAAGTGAAAACCCAAAACATTTTATTGTTCCAAAAGGTAATAACAGACAAAAAAAATACAAATCGTCGTAAAAAGTTCATCGCTCATTTCAAAATCTAAAAACAAATCAAATAATGTATATCAAAAACTTTTGTTCTATAAATACTAAATATCTCCATATTTTTAATTTTATTTTGTTAGTTTATTTCACAAATTACAATTATTAAGGAAGTACTGGGAATTTTTCACCCTAATATTACCCACTCGAATAAATCTGATACCAAAAACAATCTTCAATGTTAAATAATAAAGCATTTTTTTTTAACCTAATAAGTGTCATTAGACACAAAATTAGATACATGACGTATATTCTTATATAATATACATAATAAACAATATAGAATATACAATAAACAATATAAACAGTTTTTTTTAAAAAATTGTAAAATAAAGTATAAACATATCATTTTCACAAGGTTAAACAATTATAAAATAAAATATATAATAACCAGATAAAAATACAAAAATCTTTTGAGAAGTTACATTGTTTTGTTGCAATGTATATACAGTTCAATCTACGAAATTATGTTCTTAAATATAACTTTATATATGTGTAGTATTCATATTATGTATAAGTCATAGGACTATAAGTATATAATTAATGTGTGTATGTATAGTGAAATTAACTATCAATAAATTAAGATCATAAATTCATAACTCAATTAATAGTTAATAATATACATTTTATAAGACACTTAACAATATTATATTACTAAAAATTGTTTATCAAAATTATATAATTTATAAGTTTCTATTGCACAGGTTATCTACCGAAGTAGACATCATATTATGATGTTAACATAATTGTTATGCTTTGACGTAGTATAACTTAAAATATATATATATATATAACATAATAATATAACGCAATGCTAATAACTAAGAAATATTTACGCGTTTAAAAGGAATTAGATATAAATAAAATGTACCTAATATTTTAGAATTATCGTTTAAATATAATTAAATATTTTATTTTAAATTGTTGCAAAATTAAAAATAAACAAACTCAAAGTAGATTCATGATATCATAATTGTATACAATTGAAGAGTATGACTACCAGTATTTAGTGAAACAGTGACTTTTTAAGAAACAGAATTCCGTACGTTGATCATTATAACAATATTTCATTGTTACAACTTACGGGTCAATCAGGTCATAAGCATAAGTACCTAATATTAGTAATAAGTAATAATATAGGTATAATATGGAGCTCAATATTGTTGAAATATCGAACAATAAGAGTAAACAAATTAGGAATTGCATTTGAGGAAATATCTTCCTCAAAAACAACATAAAACACTTGTACATATTTTTATAATTACAAATACTTTCAATAGGTAAATGTTGGTAACAAGTCCAATAATAATCAGTCATGTTGTAATCTGCAAGAGTTTCTTTACACGAAACCAGTCAATTTGAGAAAGAGATAAGTAATAATCCATGCGCAGTACAGCAAGAAGCCGTATATAAATACTAATAAAGCAATATGCGCAATGTATAATCTGAAAAAAATAAAACAATTATTTAATAGTATAATAATAATATTTGGTTAATGGATAGCAATGTAATTAATTACTTAGAAATCCTGAATAATATTTAAAAACAAAATAATATGACTAAACATATTTTTAAAAAATTGGATTGTAAAAGTCCTTTTTTTTTAAATATTATGTCAAATATTTATATTTCATAAGTCATAGCCATAATACATAATACATAACATTCCTAGTAGGTACTAAGTAGTCAATATGCGATTTTATTAAAAATGAAATTTTTGTTTAAAAAATGTATAGTTATCTCTAGTTATTTTTTTTAACAGAAATAAAAAATTAGAAAATCTTAAGTATACAAAAAATAAAAAATGCATTAAGGCAATCATCAATCTATTGTCTTATTAGTTATCATGAATGAAACCACTCTGCTGTACAATAAATGCAGAGTGTACTGCGAAATTGAGTAGGTCAATATGATAAATTAAATAAATCAAATAAATATAAAAAACTAGGCATTCATACTTTTGCAAGAACCAACTAGAAAGTATATTTAAGTTAGAAATTGATTAGGTTTTTGAATATGGAAAAGACTTGACGTTATACAAAAATTATATAATTAATAGAAGTTTTCAAAATTTCATCTGAGAAACATTTAAAATTAAAATAACAATTCTAATATTTTAATTATTATTTTTTTTTACCCTTATGGTCTTACGAATAACTTGAATTGTGATTTTTAAATGATAACTTATATAGGTAATATTTATCATTATCCGAGGAAAATATTTTTTTTAAAACAATAATATGATATATAAGCATCGAATATTAAAAATAAAAATAATAATAATATAAATATTAAATAAAGATAAGATAGAAGTGTCAAAGAATTTCCTACAAAAGCCGTGTGCATCACTTCTGCTTATATTAAACTTTTAATGGTTATTAAATGTATTTATTATCGTATAATAAAAAAACCATTGATTTTAGATTCAATGTTTATGTAGGTATAATAAACATATTTAGAAAGGTATTATGTTTCTTTTGATTTTTTAAATTAAAAATATAGACTTATTTGAAAAATAAAAGATGAATTTACGCACGATTTAATAATTATTGAATTTATTGTCATAAAATAACGCTTTCTTGATTATGTAACTTACTTTTCCCATTTTTTCCTCGCCGCAGGCAATGTGTGAATATCATCTTTTACCAAGTAAACTCTTAAGCCAAGACAATGTGCCTGACTAAAGTATTCCCAGGATAACTGGTTTATGTCAAAATTAAATATTTCTTGATCTTGACTATCAATAGTGTCCCATAACGCCAGTAATCGATCATTAGTGAACGTCCATTCTTTGTCAGAGAAATAGGCTAATATATCACGTACTTTATCAATCTTTTTATAAATTTTCATCAGTCTGTGTGGAAAAAAAACAATTGTAACTATTTATGAGTGATGTGACATTATATTTATATAACATATCTTATTAAATTTGACATTTCAAATTTATTATAGCAAAAATATATATTTTTATACCAAAATAATGTAGCAGATTTTATTTTTTTAATACATTACTTACATCGGTTTTTGTCCAGCGATAACAGCTAATGTGTCCAGTAAATATCCAGGTACGATATGGCAAACAAAGTTTAATAACGCATAAAAGTATGGATTGTTGGTGGCCATGAATGAGTAGTACCAGATTGCCCGGATCGTGGGCCAGTAAATTCCATGACGTCTGTTCATCTCAATAAAATCATTCCACCTAATTGGTTTTTGTCCTGCGCTTGAACACGTGTATATCGGTATATTGTCATCTTTTCTGTAAACGAAATTCAAATAATAATACATAGAATGATTGTCACAAACTTACACGTATAGCGTAAAAGCTAAAATTAAAATATCTTATCAAAAATTATGTTTATGCAATAAACAATATTACTGAAATAACAGATACTAATTGAAAATCAGAGGATTATTAGTTTTTTAATTATTATAAAATTATCAAAATTAATTTAATCAAAAATATAGATGATTGATAAATTTTATTAGTTTTTCCGTGAGCTTATAGAACGCCAAAAAATAACTAAAAAAGTAATACCTAATACAAGTAACAATATTAGACACGATTTAAAATCGTTAATTGAAACTTTTAAAACGCCCCTTCTAAATAGAGTCACATAAGTGAAATAAAAAATAACACTTTTAAAACAGTAACACTAATACCTTCCTTACGCTTAAATGTAAATTCGTGCATGTTATAAAGAGTATATTTTAAATTAATTTACTTATTTGTTGCAGTTTCTTTGGTTGCACATATAAGTGCATTAACAACCATGTCAACTGGAATCATATCAGTGACCATATTAGAATCGCCATAGTAGGTATGAAGAACTCCTGTACCAGCTCCAACTATAAGCCCTGTAGGACCGTAAACATTATCTATCCAACCCCTTACTGGTTCTCGATAAGTAGCAATAACTGTAAAAATAATATAATAATAAAACTACAACATCTACATTCTACAATATTTTATGAAAAACGCATCCATGAATTTCATTTTATAAACCATATTATACCAATTTCAACCTCTAATATATTATAATATGAGTGTACTATTATAAATTTATCAATCAAGTGTACATACCAACAGTGGGACGGAACACTAATATTGGAAGATCTTGTGCTTCTCTTCGAATGGCGTCTTCTGCCAATGATTTAGTGAATGCATAAGTATTTGGTAAATCACCAATGATCCTTAAAATTGTTGTTATTATTAAACACATATCCATATAAAAAAAAAATTGATAACCTTACTCTTTAGTCATATCTTGAAGCGTTTGATCGTCGTTAGAAGAAATCAATTTCAAAACATCTTCATAATCAACAATAGGATCGTAAAATTTTTCTTCGACATGCAATCGATTACAGTTTGAGTATGCTGTGGAAACGTGTGCCATGACCTAATAAAATAAGAATCTTAATAAAATTTATATCAAATTTTAACGAGAGAAACTCAAAAACTTCCATTTAGTTAGTTAACTATCGATTTTTCATAACACAATAGTGTTTATGAGAGAATATTTATTACAATAATTAATACTATAGTTTTTTATTATTATAAGTATTGTCACGTATCAAAATCATATATTATTACGATGTTTCCCAACTGTTATTACATATTGACCCATTATATCTGAATTGCATAAATCGTGAACAAATGTGAATACAAACAATTATTGTATTTTAAATAAAATACTATAAAAAGTAGATTTTTAAGTTAGAAATAAATTATTAGATAAAGATAGCTTTAAATTATACTAAAAATCTTTACCTACCTTTAAACCAATTTCAAAGATAGTTTTGTACCAAATTATTTGTAATATATATTTATGAAGTAAAGTTTAATTTAAAAAGAAAAAAGATAATTATTTTGTAATCCAAAAAATAACTGTGGCGGCCTTTTTAGTTCTAGTAAACGCTATTTTATAGAAAAATATTTCAATATACAACAAATAATTCTTTATCGAAACTTAAATGCTAAACGTTGTGAATATCTGTAAAATATAGATACAAAAATACAGTATTTGTAAAAATATACAAATAGGTGTAATGTTTGAATAATATTAAAGCTCACGTTTTTTAATAAATATAAAATAAAGACTAACAAATATTTAAATATATAAGCCATGTAAATTTAAAAACACTATTACCTTTAAGTTGGTTATTTTTCTGGCCAAATTTAGTAATTCTCTTGTTCCAGAAACATTTATGTTCATAGCTACACGAATATGTTCATCAAAACGCACAGTAGCTGCTCCGTGGAAAATTATGTTTACTTCGTTAATCAGTGTATTTCGACTACTCACACTTAGTCCTAGACCCGGCAAACTGCAATCACCGGCTACTCCAGAAACTTTATGATAATACTTGGGCACTTCATGTTTTAATCTTTTAAAAAGCTGAAACATAATAATTTTTACATATTTTAATAGATAATTATTTATTATGGATAAAAATTCTCAAATAATATATTTTTAAGATATGTTAAATATATAGAGGTACCGACTTATAATTCAACTTTTATTTTCTATAATTATCATTACTCTATTATAATTTTGAATATTTTAAGATGTTTTTTCATTATTGTTATTTGCGAAGATATTATGTCTTTAATAAGCCTGTGTAGTCCAGTGATTTCACCTAAACATTGTAAATATAATTAGAAAGTAACCTAAGCCAATATAAGTACCTAATAGTACCTAAGCCTATTGTTTTTTTTTTTACATTAAAAAAAAATAATCATAAAAACTAAGAATGTTCTAAAATTGTTTTTATTAAGCAATATTACATTATGTATTATATAATTAATATCTATTATGTTTAGACTAAGTAAAAAGCATTTTTAATATATTCTATGTTTTCTTTCAATTTATTTGGAATACAATTTATAATGTTTACTTACTCAGTCATCCTAAAAATGTAATTCAAGTTTAATTTATATATCGCCCAAACTATTATAAAAATGTTAAGATTTGTTTAAGTGCTTAATTATTAAAAATATATAATGCAATTAGATATTTTAATTAAATAATAAGGATATTTTTTCCTTTCTATACTTTAAAGACTTTGCTAATTCAACTAATTCTCAGTATATAAGTAAAGTTATTATTATTTTAATTATAGGGTCTAATAATTATTATGTTAGAATCATAGTTGTGAATTAATTAGTCAACACGCGGATCGATATTATGCAAATAATTCAATGAAAATAAATTATTTATTCAAGTTTATTCCACAAACCCAATTAAATTGACTCTATATCATTATATCTGGTTAGGTAATTTCAAAATTTAAATGTTCCTATGCTACTATATACAGGTAAATAATAATAAAAATGATACCAAATTAAATTGCTCGTACCTTAGTTGTATCTCATACAATTAACGATGTTATTTGGGACACGAAAGGTGTGATAGTCGAATACGAATGGTAGTTCATACATCCATTAATTATTAATAGCGTTCGGCTACTATATAATTGTTTACTTAAATGATAGTAACTTACTATATTAATTAAATGAAAATCGATTAAACTATTATACCCATATAGATTTTACTGATTTTAGGTGTAAGTACATATATTTTGTGTAATTCTGGATATATTCAAAGTCTATTTTGTAAAAGAATGAAAATGAAATGAATTTTCTGATATAAAAATACTGCTTATAATGTAATACCTATACAATCTGCAATTTAAACTGAATTATAAATATTTCATTAGATATTTTTGTTTTTATCCACACAAATTTTCGGTAATTTAAAATTAAATTTCTACCAATTAAAACTACAAATTGTATTCAAAACAGGACCCGCCCTATCCAAAATCTATGATGACATACTAACCTTCATCATAATATGTATTATATTTTTATAATATCATGTCACTGAAACGGTAGCGCCCATCAGTAACCAATACAATCTCTCCCGAAGGGTATTTATTATGTTACTTAATACGTTGACGATTTACATTTTAGTTATTATTATTTTTATTTCAAAGTTTTTTTTGGAGTTAATACCCACTCAATAATACCATTTATGCAATAAGAATAATTAAAATTAATGTTCAGTATTTTGTAAGGTTATTATCTCATAATTTTACAAATTCAAGTGATTTCCCGGTTTACATTTAACAGGTACTAATAAATAAAATTATTATGTATATAAAATATCCGGATATTCCATGATGAAAATTATTTCATATTTTATCTGACCTAAAAAAAATATAAGTATTTTATAAAATCGCTTTAATTTTTCTATTATAATGTGCATTATATATTTATTATTTTGACGGACAACATATTTTGATTTATAATCTTGTTTGACTACAATTTTTTTTTAATATTTAGTTTAGTTTATTTCTTGTCATACTAGTCTATGACTAATTGACTAGTATCTGAGCATAATACAATATAATTTATGATGTATACTATAACACAAAATATAAAACAGTATATTAAAAATAAGTTTCCAGTTTAATTCCGCGTTTTATCCTAACTTATTATAATTTATCTTTGTTAACTAATTTAAAATTAAAAATATCTTGAACTATTCAAAATATGCACTACAAATAAATATGTAAGAGCATATTTATACATAACTATTTGACCCGTCAAACATTGTTTTGCCCATAAAAAAATTGTATATTTTATAGCTGACCCTGCAGACGATATATCACACACACATGGTTATGAGTTCAAATAAAAATCTCATAAAAAAAATTGTTTTCAGTTTTCTCGATTTTTTGGAACTTTTGGAACTCATGCCATAATATAAAGTTAGCTATAGAATAATAAATTAATATATTTCGTAATAATCCGCTTAGTTTAAAATCTAAAATCTTCACAAAATTGGTTGTATTATTTTTTTTAATTTTAACGTGATTTAAATTTCAAAAAAATTAAAAATAGGTGCTTGTTAATATGCATTTTAATTAGTCATTTTTTTACATATTTTGAAAATTGCCTACTTGAATTACAAATGAATAATACTAATACATTGCAAGAAACTGTTTGAGAATTACTATTATATCTTCAATAATATAACTTCATAAGTATTGACAGCAAAAACACATTTCTTATCCAAACAACACTTAACTCAATCATATGTGTCACTTATGTATATTTAAAATGTAATTTTAAGTTTTAGGACTCGCAGACATCATTAGTTAGGTAATCCCGATTTCATTATTCACCTTATGGGAAAAACGCGGTTGTGTGTAAATTTATCAAAAAACAAAAATTCCATAAATAGGACATGAATGCATACTACTATTATTCAACATTGAACAATTTATAGTTGCACAATTTTCTAAACACTGCAATCAAATTAAATATTTCTGTTAGCTTGAAAAAATAATCTAACAATGTTATAAGAGCCAAAATTAGTTTATTTTATTTAACTCAATAATCGATCTCATATTAAGTATAGTAAAACATAATCATTAAAAAAATTTAAAACATAGTAATTTAATTAAAATATGTAAAGTGGTTAGATAATATAAGTATATTGTGTAAATATGCCTACATTTTGAATATTTGGATTCCTTGGAATTCATAGTCAATTTAAAAGTATCAAAAGTAATACTTCCTTATTCGTTTACCTACTATATAAAAGTATATTATTATTAAACAGAATTCATTAGAGATACCAATGTATTCAATTGTATTATTAGCTATTAACTATAAATTAATATAATATAATAAAGTACTATTATAAATAAATTATATGAAGCATTCAATATAGATTATATGTAAATATGTTATACGTATAACCTATTAACCAAAATTATTAAAATATTTAACATAATATGGTTAGTATAATGATACAATGATCAACGTATGTTGGTTTTTTTCAGATTATATATTTTTGAATACTAAAATTATCAAAAGTATTATATGTGGCACAGTTATACGTAAAGCCCATATATAGATACGATTTTACTTTGCCATTAAACACAAATTCAATAGGTACATTACACCGACAATTTCAGGATTTTTCAGTATTTGTTTACCTTTCAAAATATATCTTATATAATCAATAATTCAAAGTTAGACATTATTAAATAATTTAAAAAAAAAAACGATTTCGTACTATACTCTTTTAAAGTCTACTGATGACTGACCTAAAATTAGATTTTATAAAATAGAAAGTGTATTTAAGTGTAAACACTTCCACCGAACACTAAAGAAATTCAAGGACGTCGAGAGAGCGTCTCTCGCAAATATTGTGATGTAATTTAATAAACTCGATCAGACAACTTATAGTATGCACGCACATGCACACGTTGTGTTATGAAATGTTGATTAATCTCAATGTTAACTATACCGGTTTTAACAGATATTTAAAATAACAATATTGATGGAATTTAAAATTTCCTATAAAATGTTAAACATAAAAAAGTCAAGTAGGTACTTGTTCAATGCAAAAATAGGATGTACATCATTTTCGAATTATGTACTCTACACACATTACGAGTATAGGTACCTATCTATAATATTATTAATATTTGTATGCTAAATACACGTTTGTAAATGGTACATACATATACACAAATATTTACTATTCTATTGATTTTAGATAATGAAAACAATTTATAGTATGAAATCAAAAATACAAATCTATGAAAAATCTTTGCACCACAAAAATATATAAATTTCAAGACAATTTAAACAACCCTTATAAACAGTGAGCTACTGGGATGATATATAAAAAAAAACTCAAACCCTATTTACTAAAATGAATTAAAAAGATATTAAGTACTGCACACATTGACAATTATCTCATTTAGTTTAGATTAATACATTAAATAGAATTATATTTTAAAAATAGTGCTCTAAGTATAATTTTGGGAGTCACATATTCTACTAACCTCGATAAATAACTAAATTAGATATTATACATAGTTATACTTGCAATATAAATTAAATATATATTTGATTAATAATCATTTATAAATTCCAAAAAAATGGTCAGAGATTTAGCACATATAATTTATATTAAATATAGGCACTTTTAGAATATTTTTAAACTTTATTTTTACATTAAATATACGTATACGTAGTTATAACTTGTATTTTTTTTTAAGTCTTTTGAGTAAAGTCAATTTATTCCTTTCTCTTCTTCCAGCGGATAACGTAAGACCGAATTACAGCCATAATATATATATATATATATATAATCTACCTATGCATAACATGAGCATTTATTTTGCCAATCTGAGAAACAATAAAAAAATTTGTTTGAATTTTGAGTTCTAAGACACAGTTGAAAAAACTTAGTCATCGAAAAATAAAATTAAAATTCTGTTCATGAAAAATAAAAATATATAATAATAAATATTTACCCTGTCTTCAAATATATCTTCCAATCGTTGATCGACGTTTTTGCCCTTCTTTGATCGGATCAGCAAATAAATATGTTTAATGTGTGGACATGTTCTAAGTAGCTTTTCCACTAGAACCTTGCCCATAAAACCAGTACCACCGGTTAAAAATACAACTGCATCCCGAAAAAACTCTTGTATTGGACTTCCTATTTCCGACTCGTCAACTTCACGAGGTTCATTAAAGCTCCGTTCACCCAAAAGCTCCAGAGGATCCAAATAGTATTTAGAATTTATTATATCTTTGATTGGCACCAACGGTGCACTGTCTTGCTTTTTCTCGATGTACTTACGATGTAAATCGAGAGCCATGTTGTGGAATTTTAGATTCAATAACTGCAAAAATATAAACATGTAAATGGTAATTAATCTATAGTTATACAATTATAAATTTGGAATTCAAGCATGCTTATAATAAATTTTTAAAAATAAAAGTTTTTATTTCCATTTCAATTATTACAATTTACTAGAACGTAAGTATTAAAAATATATATTGAATATTATGTTACATATTTGTAGCTTGGATAATACATTTTGTATTAATATATTATTAAAAATACATCATTTTGAGAATTATTATAATGCATATTAATAGGTTAACGTAATATTTATGTATTGGTTAGGTATGTGTATGCATATATATATGCTTTATTTTGGAAAGTTATGTATGTTATAATTATTAATTATATACCTACTACCTAGTAATCTAAATAATTGTATTAAACGTAAGTTGGGCGAAATATAATATACATAATATACAAATATAATGATTATTTATGACTAATGTTTCATAAAATAATTAAAACTGCATTTGGCTTAGGTCTTACATGATAACTTATATGATTGGAATTTTGGAATCTAACTCACTACGTTTTCTCACATGGTTACCTTGACCTGAAGACGCCCAAAATGTCCATTCAACAATTAATATACATAGGTACCATACCTATATTATATTACAAAGTCAATATCAAGTCACAAATGTAACTTGTTTTTATTGGATACCTATCCTAACCTATATAATAATTTATTAATATCTATTACACATTGAATAATTAATGTTTGCAATAGCCCGACACATTTGAGTAGAGATATAAAATACATTGCAATTTTAACTATTAATTTATTTATTTACCTAAATAATAATATTTTTGTTTCAGTAGTAAAATATTTAAGCAAAAATGTATTATAATAATTAATTTAACGCATAGACCATTGTATTTTATCATTACAAAACATTACGTGCATAAATGTTTATCTAATATTTTAATATATACCTACTCCTATAATAATCTACGCGAAAAATAGGGACGAACAGTTTCGACATAGCGAAACGTTCTAGCAACTTCGGTTATTGCTTTCACATATCATAACTTACTATGGCATCGTCTTAAAATTTAGTATAGTTTTTAAATTCTTATAATATTTTATTATATTTACATTGACATTTAATAACCTACCACAATAAACTGTATTGTAATTATTTATGTCACCGTATTCAAATAAAACAGAAAGTGTGTTTTTATATTGATTATCTAATGATAACGAAACGAGAATAAAATAATACATGATTATATTAGCAATCCATAAAATACAAATGTTGACCAATTTAAAATTAACGAATTCGCAATAATACAGGATAAATGACCCATAAATCTAATTTATAGCGAAGTTACCATAATAATTCTAATTGTAATATATAAAATAAAACCTAACGAATGCACAGTCAAACAAATATTAATAATCTCAGTAAATGTCAGTTGTTTGGAATTTTAAATTAAGTTGTGGTACGAAATAAATAATTCAAAAAACAAATATTATAATATAATGTTATCAGATTTAAATTATTAAGTAATGCCGTGTATGTTTCCCCCCTTCCCCTAAATATCGGTTAGCTGTTAATTTTTGATTCCTTCATATGTATAATATATTATGTAATGTTAAAATATAAATGAAACTTATATTTATATCAAGCCAAACAACATTAAACTTAACTAAAGATCAAACTTTTGTTATTTCATATAAAATCTAAAAACATATTTATCTAATACATACAATTTTGTGTGCATAGTATCATTATTGTGTGTTGATGTATAGTTAATAAAGATTTAAAAATTTATCATACGTATTACAGATAATTATTATAAATTGTAGTATACGAATAGTTATGATAATGACTTATGGTCTAATAATATAATTCAAAAATAATTTTAATTTTATAGTTCAGAAAATTGTTGGACCACAGATAAAAACTTACACTTTTGAATATTACATATTAACTATTCTATTAATTAAAATATAAAAAACGTTATAAATCTTAGTCAACTTTTGACATAATTTAAACAAAAATGTATTCACTTTGGAAAATAAATTACCTTTTTATTATTGTAAATATTTACATTAATATTGCATATTTTTTACATTTAATAAATTATTTATTATTAACTTTATCTGATATATTTTTAATAACTAAAAATAGCATTTTAATGCTAAAATATGCAATAATAATTTAAATATTTACAATTATAAAAAAGTAATTTATTTTTCAAAGTGAATACATTTTTTTTAAATGTCAATTTCTATCTGTGGTTTAAAATATTAGGCATTTATAATATTATTTACATAAATTAGTTTCTCTATTATCAGACATTTTGGTTTTTATTGAAAAAAGAGTATTTATTATTTTCCAGTTAAATAAATGTAATAAATAAGTACAATTATCCAAGAGTTTTAATAAAAACTCATTAAGTTCTTACCTATTTTAAAACAACGATTGATAATGTATACAGGCACTCTGCAGATAGAAACTACTTGAACGAAGTACCGCGACGGAATGGCCGTGAGTCCAAACCCAAATCTGTGACACAGTAACTGGATTGAGGAATTACTGGTATCATATATATACACTTCAAGGCCTCTCGTACCTACAACACTGTACATACACAAGACGCATATTACCTATCCTTCTCCCGGTCATATGTAAGAATTTGCGTCTTGCGTCAAACAAAATTAAATGAGAACATTATTACATTATTATCAATAATATCAAATTTAATGTCAATTTAATTTCTAAAAAAATATAAAATAGTTTAAAAACATAATCAACTATATAAATTATAAGTTATATATATATTAAACTTTTAATTCATATGAAACAATATATTATGTTATAACAAAGATATTAGTGCGGAAAACTGTCCAGTCGATGTCTTCCAAAATAATATGTATTTTTTTTTTTTTTAATAAAATTATTATAAAACTAATTTTGTACTCGATTAATTTAAAATAAATTTACTATTTTTACTAACACAATGAAAATTTTAAATTTCATTATACCCAGTTGCCACACAGAAAAATAAAGATCCACCATCTGTTCCTAAACTGGATATTAACTCTATGCTGAAGTGTTTTTTTTTTAAAGATCAAAAGAACACTTATTCACATGTTTGTGTTAAGTATAAATTATTGATGAATATTTTTTTATTTTATTATTTATTGTATTATTCAGTCATGATTTGCATCATTTTTTTATTACACTCTGCTTAATTGTTGTAATCCCATGTTTTTCGTGTCCACATGTAAAAATTCACTACGTAAATATATCAACCTTATTTAATAACATAATTTGACATTTGCCAATCCTTAAGTGCGTCTATAAGTCAGGACTGGGTAAGATACCCCAAAAAAAGGATCTCGATACTAGAAATACATTTATTTTTAGTATTTAAGAATAAGATATTCTAATATTCGTTAAAGATCCTGGATATAAGGTATAAGTATCGGAGATACATACAAGATATAAGGCACTTTATATTTTATTAAAAATAGGTATGTGTTAACATTTTATTAGTTTTATTTTATTTCTATATTTTTATATTATTAATAATGAGTAAATTATAAGTACATGATGATTTCATAAATGATGGCCCTTGAGCTCTAGCCATTATATTTTATATTTATTATATTCCATGTTTTAAAATAAATTCCTAGTCATCTTTTAAATTAATTAATTATCTGATGTACTAGATCTACGTGGGGAATGAAAAAATTCATTCAACAACTAAAGAGAAAATAGGCTCTTTATAATATTTTATTTATACATTATACATATTTTTATTTTTGGATAATTATTTAGATTATTCAGTGATTTATTTTTATAATTTAAAAACTTATAAATTCAAATTTTTTACTTGACTGTTGTTTTGACTTGTTTGACTGAGAATAACAAATAATTAACATTTTATTTTATACAACATTATATTTCATGAATATATTAATGACAAATTCTTTATTTTTCTTCATCATTGTTTCTAAAAACCAACCCAATTTAAATACAATATGAAAATATAAAACAGAAACAGCATTATTAACTTTTAGTGTTAAATTTAAAAACGAAATTATACTATTGAGTATATCATATGAAATTTAATAGACTATAAAATACCTTAATTGTTTTTCTTTTAATAATAAAGCCAAAATTTGAGTAAAAATAATGTAGATTACATCGTAATAACAATTGACTTGGCCTTGCTAATAATCTAAACCATATGAAATTTGTTTTAATAAAACTACAAACTCTGATCTCTTCTAAATATCCTTTATCTAAATCTTAAAAAATATGTATTTAGTTTACCTTTATACATAACAAGTTTACTATTGACATGTCGAATTAAATAAATTTTACCGTTACGGCCAAGGATAAATTAATGAACAACCTAATATTTTTATTGTAACTTTAGCAGATCTTATAGATCTTGAAATATTACACAAATAATTGCACTTCTCGTTAGCTTCTTAATTTAAACTGTTAAATGGTAAACTTTTAATAGTTCTCGAGAAATCAAAAGTAGTTATTAAGCTTAAAGTATAACTAGCACTCCTTCAATTAAATCTTACTTAGTAAAACCCGTATTTTCTATAACACTTAGTAATTTGGGTCTTGAAATTTTTTTTTTTTATTGAATTTATTCTTTCACAAAAAAAATGTAAATATTATGAACTACCTATATGTCATAGTTCTGATGAATGACATAATTCTTTTACTTTGTTTTCTGCGGTTATCATTAGATATGAAATAATTATATACTACTATTATTGAGTGAAATGAAAAATATTGTTGAATAGGAAATGATAACTTAAGTATTTTATATATTTTTTTAATTATTCAAAAAATAAATTAAATTTTAATTAATTCAAATATTAAGTATTCTAAAAAATTATTTTAAAGTAAAAATTTTAAATTGTATAGAAAACATTTGAAAGAATGTAGACTATATTTCAACTGAATATAGGCACGACACTAATAATATATAATCAAAAATGTATATTCTCTTCCCTTGAAAAATGTTTGAAGACGTCCTTGTATTAGTATACCAATTACTATATGTGTTTGTGACTTGTGTGTGTATTGTGTAAGTAACTAAACTATTCTCTATAAAAACTTACTTTTAACGTCTGATTTATATACGTAGTGTGTGCTTGTAGGTACTAGGTAGTAAACTCATTTGTAGTTAGACCATTCATTAAATAATATTAATGCACATAAAATATATTTCAACAATATATGGTTTTTAATTTTTAAATTTTTTTTTCGCGACCTATAAGTCTATGACCATTCAACTAATATTATATATTTATTAACTAACACGTTTTTAATAAAACCCATTAAATATAATTTAGTTTCTTCTTGAATATTATATTTGTTATTTAAAATTAATTTTTCCAGTATATTAAATATTACTTAAATTAAAAATATAAGTACTAAAACGAATTATATTATACCAAAAATTGTAATATTACATAAATGCGTCATAACTTCAAAATACACGTATCACTTAGAATTTGATGTCATTGTTATCAGTTAACATTTTTATAAAACATTTAGGAAAGTACTATTTTTTTGAGAGCGTAAAAACTGTAAATAGTAGATATTGTATAGTTATGATGAATTTAATAGGATTTCTTTAAGTTACAGTTTACAATTTTAACTTATTAATATAAATCAAATTTTTTTTCAACTATTAATGTATACTTTTCAAACTTTTTCACACTTATGGTTATGATACACTGAGACGATCCCATACAGGCATAGAATAGGCACATACATCATAATTCTAAGCTTTTATTTACAAAAATATATATCGATTTTACGTTTTCGAGTATTTAATTAACGTTATAAAATTCTAATGTTTTATATTACTGTACTTTCAAATTTATTTAATTTTTCGTATTAAGTTTAAGTTAAAAATAAAAATAAAATTGAAAACACTAATACAATCAAAAGTAAACATTAAAATTAGCTGAATTATAAAAATTTACTAATAACTAATAAGTATATTTATTATTTAATAAAAAAAAAACAACAATAAAATATTTTAGAAAATATAAACTATTACTAACAACAGCCAGTCAACTTAAAATTAATACCTAAAAGGTTAAAAAATTTTCAAAAGGTTTTCATTGGAATGATGATATATGTCATATATATAATATAAACAAGGACATACATTATTTTTAATAACGTTATATTTGTAACTAATTTTTTGTTAATAATTTTAAATTATGTTTAAATATATTTTATTTTATAGTATTTGAATGTTTTTGTTTTATGTTAATTGATTTTTTATATTTTCCCGTTATAATGTTATTTTTGAGGCCTTGACATTAACACATATTTTGTTAAAATATGTACAGTACAAAACAAATCTTTTTCTTTCTTTCCAATAACAAGAAACTGATGAGAACTGTTTGCCACAATACTAATACAAGACTAATCTAATCAATTTTATATTACTTAGGTAAAATAATAACCAATTATAAAAACATAAAGTCGTTCGATAGGTATGTTAAATTATACAATAAAATCTATTAAATCATATTAATTTATTAGTAAATTAATTACATTATATACAATAAAGAATGACCAATGACCAACAAATTAAAACTTAAATCAATCAATATTATATCAAACAATGATATTTTTCTTCTAAACAAAACTGTACATAATTGCAACTCCTAAATCTAAATCTCTAAAACTAGAAATTAGAAAACTCTAAATTCATATTTCACAAAAATCATAAAAGCTATTATGTAATCATAATTTATTTTTTACCTTTATTAAATTTTTGTTCTGAGGCTCAGGATTCAGGATTGTAAAAATATAAATAATTTAACAAAAATAAAACTACATTAGGTACCGTTTACTGAGTCATCAACATTGTCTAATTATCGAAACATTATAATATATAGTCATAATTTTAATAAAAAAAAGTCTTAAAAATATTCCATACAACAAAGTAATACTGTTAAAGAATAGTGACGTATAGTCATTTACAGTGTAGTTAACAGTATTATTAAGAGATAATAAATTGGTATATATATAAACTAATAAAATATTTAAAATGTATTACAGTATACAACATTATTAAAATAATTTTAATTTGATAGAAAAATATAAAATAAATAAACTATATTTATAAATAATACTATTTTAAATGTTTAAAATCGATTTTAAAACGAAAAACGGCTTAGTTAACTTTTATTACGTATTATTTATTTACATTTTTTCTATGACTTTCAAAAGTAATAATAAATGACGTATCATATACTTACACAAAGTTTGAGCTATTTCAACTATCTATCAATAAGAATTAATCAATTTAAAGGTAAAATTACAATAGTCACCGTACCCAGACTTGAACTTAACAGTCATCACATAAATCAATACCTATATTTACTTGATTATACATTAAGTAAACGTTTATGGTTTAAATCTCCGTAATTTTTTTTACATTAGCCCAGTAAATTTTAGTGGTACAGTTACAATTAACCAAATACAACACAACGCGATTCCGTACACAATTAGTAACAGCATATTATGTGCTATGTATAATCTGAAAATAATAATACAATTATAGTTAGATAAATTTAAGATAAATATAAATCGAATTAATATTAAACAAGCTATAAAAAATTTAAATAATATTTATCTTAATAATAAATATATATATTTTTTAATTTAAAATAAAAAAAGAGATTTTTCTAAGTTGTATTACTTACTTTTCCCATTTTTTTCTAGCCGCAGGCAATGTATGTATATCATCTTTTACGAGGTAAACTCTTAAACCAAGACAAAGTGCCTGACAAAAATAATCCCATGATAATTGATGTATGTCGAAATTAAATAATTCTTGATCTTGACTATCAAGAGTATCCCATAACGCCAGTAATCGATCATTAGTGAACGTCCATTCTTTGTCAGCGAAATAGGCTAATATATCACGTACTTTATCAATCTTCTTATAAATATTCATCAATCTATTTTAAATATAGATACAATAATATAGTTATATTATTTTTTTTAAATAAAACTATATCATTTTAACTAATTACCACTGATTGGCAAGCTATAAAATAGTAATTGAAAAATCACGAATAATAATATTATACAAAGCTATAATATATTATACCTTCGTTATATATGTACAAGGTAATCTATTTAAGTGTCTACACTAATCAATTTAAAAAATGTTTAACTTTTTTAAAAAAATATCTTTTTTTACATAATTGCACATCATTGCAAAATAATCTTTTATATAATTGTTATTTATATATCTTTTTAAAAAACGACATACACTTTTAATTTCATATTCCATTCAAAAACAGAATATTTTTTGGAGTATTTTGATACATAAAAATCAAATTTCAAAAGAGTAGGTACCTAGTTAATTACTAAAAATTATTCATAGATAATAATTAGGCGGAGTAGTACAGCAGAGTGACACATTGAACAATAAAATGTTGATTGACTACTCCACTCATCTTAACTTTTAATACTTTCAACTAATAAACTACTCGTTTTAAATTTGATTTTTATGTATCGAAATACTCCGAAAAATATGTTGCTTTGGAATATGAAACTAAAAGTATGTATTGACATTCAAAAAAGTAAAAACTATAGCCTAAAAAATATGAAAATATAATTTATTTTCAGAATATTGTATTGCAATAACAAATAATTTTTATAATTTAAAATGAGTCGACTTTTCAAAATAATAAATGTATACACTTAAATAAATCACCTCTTACCTACATTTTATTTATTTAAATCATTACTAACATTGGTTTTTGTCCAGCAAAACGTGCCAATGTGTCTAGTGTATAGCCAGGCACAATGTGACAGAAAAAATTTAACATTGCGTATAAAAATGGATTTTTAGTAACCCAAAACGAATAATACCAAATTGCTCGAATTGTAGGCCAGTAAATACCATAACGTTTATTTAACTCCATAAATTGATTCCATTTAATTGGTTTTTGCCTTGAACTTGAACATGTATATATTGGTATTTCATCATACTTCCTGCAAACAAAACGTAAGACAAATATAAAATATTTTAACTGTACAATATATTTAATTCAGCAATATTTATAATAATAATATCATTGATTTAAATATTCAGATAAAATGTATAATAATATTAACATAACTACTAATAATTATCATAAAAAATAATGCATATATATACAATCTAAAAATAATTTAAATACCGTTCAATAAATGTAAATAAAGTAATAAAGATACAGAAACCGGGTCTTGTATCGAATTTTCACTTAGTAATTAGTATTGTTATGTTATATAAAAATTATTATTTTTAATAGGTTAAAAAGCAATAATAAGCCATCACAGATTCAAAAACGAAAACTTGAAATATAATTAAATAATTTTTTTATGTAATATTATAATACATTTTTATAGTTATTTCATATTATTGTACACCTTCCTGATATTATTATGTATAGGGATAGTGAACATAAACCCAAACATAAATAACGTCTTAGCCCACTCAAAAAAAGTATTTTATCTTATTACATTTAACTTATAAAAAAATTATATTACTTTAAAGTCAAATTTATAAAAATTTCCGCTGAATGAGTAGTGCTTATATTTGTTTTCACTGACTAAGTGACGAAAATTAAAAAAAAATTATTTTCAAATTATTATTTTGATTTTATAAATAATAAATATATACTTGACACTGGTTTTCTTGACTTCTAAGTTCTTTTTACTTTTAGATATAACTACTTTACTTTTATTATAATATAATACATTTGTGTATATACAATATGTGCATATAATAAATTATATTATAATTTAACCAGTTACTAACACAAACAAATGTAATGGCAACGTTGCATAAAAAATCATGCGGAATTGTCTTAATACTTATTAAGATCTTAGCGATTCCAGAAATTAACACTCTGTGAAACTCTCCCCCCCCCCCCCTACAAGTTTTATTTGAATATATGTAAATTAAAACATCCTACAAAAAAAAACCTGGCATTACACCTGAGTTATTGTTATGTTACTACACTAAAGGTTTTTTTTACTAATGGAAATTCAGTATTCGCTAGCGGATCGCGGCGGTTAACGCAGCCACGTCTGAACAAGTCCATTTGAAATACGCGGTTTAATATTATCGGACTATTCATTTCGCATTCACTTGAAAATTAAACACGCTTAGATCAAAGTAGTCGGCTGCGTGATTCGATTTTTCCGTATGCATTTACCCATTTTAATAACCCGTGTTTAGTTGTAGACGATTATCCGCCGCAGATAAAAACCACGACCGCGTACAATTAAATCGCTCCGTGTTTATAGTTATTATTTTCTGAATTTCTTAAAAGTTAATTTTACTAATATTTTAGTAGCTTTTTCAATTTTTACAAAAACGTTACAAACATGGACTAAATGTGTATTCAACTTCCATTTTCTGTAGGTATAAAGAAAATGATCTTTATAATATATTTCTATTAAACTTTTAAATCGTGACTTTTAACCTATAATATCTATATGATTAAATTGTTGATACATGATATCACTATAAACTTATTAAAAATATGAATATTGTAATACATACCTACATCGCTCAGAATATAAATAATTTTTTCCTTAATTGTTTTTAATTTATTTATACATAATAAATGTTCTACGCATTTAGAGAACTTGCTTTACTCCATGGTTAACATTTCATATAATTTATTATAAGTTATAGCTATCAATTATCATATAAGTAATGTTTGCCCAATCTGAAGTTGCCACGAAATAAAACCAGACATTCAATGAAAAAAAATTTTATTTTTCATTATTGTAAATTGTTATTTAAATTGAAAGAACAAGGCCTGCTGTAATCCGTAAATCATAATGTTCGTCTTGCGAGCATCACATCTTGCCATTATTCTTACCCTTTAAGATCTGGATATAAATTGTATAAATATAAATATCTTCTGGATTATGGGGAGATCTCAGAGATCTCTACTATACAACAACAATTCTATTTTCTATATGTTTCATAAATTATTAGAACTCATAAGATATAACATATATATCTTGCCACAATTTATGGTTAAAATTGACATAATTTGTTATTAACATATGCTAGTATCCTATAAATAATATAACATGCATAAAGTTACCAACAATATTGTGCATGCAACAGAGATGATTACACAGCATTCTTTTCAATAGTTTATCTGGTCAGTAAATAGATATAGACATTATAGAGTTGCATTTTAAAATAAAGTGTTCCGAAATTGAATGTCATTCAAATAAACATTAACAATTATCATGGTTCAGACCAAAATTCCAACACTTTCACAACCACCTCTTATAGTTCACACATCGTTAATTACATAAGCCTTGTCTTGCACTTTCCTGTTTAAATTACGATACGTTTACAGAAAAAAATAATAGGGAAAACTGCGAATTATTACGCGAAACTAGTTATTGACATTATCGATTTTTTATTTTATTTAATTAAAAAATAATTAACCTTTTTTGAGCTAATTATAGCCATGATATTTTTTTTTTACTTTTTTTCTAAACATTTTGATAAAATATTTTATACAAGTTTCTCATAAGTTGTTGTTTATATAAGAAATAAAAAAAGTAAGCATAAATTTACACTAACTTCTTATGAGTGTTTGAAGTTAACAAATTTTGTAAAAATTGTGAAAATTTGCAACTTATTTTTTAGTTAAAAATTCATAAGATGTTGAGCTTTTATAAACATTTTCAATTTGATTTTCTAATAAAAATTGATGAAAAAAAATGTTTGCTATGTCAAATAGCTTGACCTAATTTATTTATAAAATATACTTATAAACAGAGATTGACACACCATCTCTGCTCAAAACAGTTTTTCGTAATCGATGATTTATCGTTGAACTCAAGTTTAATACTTCTATTACCATTAAAGTTCACTAAAGATCTACTACCTATATAGCAGAGCGACTTCCTTAATTCTTTTTTTGGTTTAACCTTTCCTTAAATATCTTACGTAATACAGTAATAAACAGTTTTAATATTCATTGTTTATCACAATGTACCTACTTTCTCTCTTCTTTTGTATCTATATAGATATATTATTTAGATAAATACGTTATAAACTATTTGTTGTAATAATCGCTAAAGATGAAAACTCTAAACAAAAATGTAATCTATGTTACATTGCACATTCATATACTTAGTTGATATATTACGTAATTTATTTTAACAGTTTAATGTAAAATCTATATAGAATCCATTAAATTCAACAAATATTGTTTAACTTTTTACACGACAAATAAAAAAAAACTATAATTATTGAAATTTCAATTAAACTTACCTGCTGATTGCTGTTTTATAAGTAGCGCATATGAGAGCGTTTACAACAATGTCAACGGGAATTATATCAGTTACAATATTAGAATCAAGATAATATGTATGTAATACTCCAGTACCAGCTCCCACTACGATTCCTGTTGGTCCATATACATTATCTATCCAACCTCTAACTGGTTCCCGGTAAGTACCTACCACTAAACAAATATAGGTAATGAATTAATAATATTGTACTAATTTATCTACAACACAAAAGCAAATTATTATATTTTTATACATACCCACAGTGGGTCGGAAAACTAATATTGGAAGATCTTGTGCTTCTTTTCGAATAGCATCTTCTGCCAAACATTTTGTAAAAGAATAAGTATTTGGTAAATCGCCAATGATTCTTAAAAGTAATAAATATTATTTTATGATAAAATTATTGATATTGATGTAATATTATTATAGGTTATTACTCCTATAAAATAAAAATGTATTAATGATAGTCTTACTTGCTAGTCATATCATTAAGTGTTTTATCGTCGGTAGAAGAAATTAATTTCAATACATCATTATAATCAGCAGTAGGGTCATAAAATTGTTCATCGATATGCATTCGATTGCAGTTTGAAAATGCAGTAGAAATATGTGCTATGACCTAATTGATTTGAAAATCATAGTAAAAGTTCAATGTTCATAAGTATTTAGATTCGTTTAAAAGTTATAAAACCTATTTAGAAACAATATCATACCTAGTACTTATTTTTGTTAATTTACTCTACATTACAAATACACTTATAACTCTAATATACTACACATTTTTTATTACTCAATACCGTTCAAGAACATTCTTTTTTCTTTCTTATAAGAACAATAACATTAATCACAAAAAAATCATTATAATAATAATAACAATTCTTACTGCAGTGATACCAAACTTTCAATACGTACAGTATAAGACTCGATAATCAAGTATTGGGTACACAGATTATTTAAATTTTGAATTATTAGTTAAAATTTTTTTTTTTAAATACTGTTTTCAAGTGCGAATATAATTTAATATAAATCATTAAGTACGTAACTCATCCTATAAAAATATAACTTGGTCATACATTACCAATATTATATTATCCATTATATTTTAGTTTTACCTTCAATTTGGTTATATTCCTGGCCAAACTTATTAATTCTCTTGTTCCAGAAACATTTATGTTCATAGCTACACGAATATGTTCATCAAAACGCACAGTAGCTGCTCCGTGGAAAATTATGTTTACTTCGTTAATTAATGTATTTCGAGTGCTTACACTCAATCCTAAACCAGGTAAACCACAATCACCGGCTACTCCAGAAACTTTATGATAATACTTGGGTACTTCATATTTTAATCTTTTGAACAGCTATAAAATTAAAATTATTGATATAATTAATAAAAATATATTACACTTAAATTCATTTTTATATTTATATGTATACAATATTGAACCTTAAATTTATTGGTGGGAGATTTTATATACTAAATAAATAGTTGTACGAGGATATTATTAATTTAACTTTTTTTTTTCCAATCTGTGAAGCAATTAATCGTCAATTTATTTAGAGATTGAAAATTAAATGAAAAAGAGATTAATATTGCATTATATTTTTACTCATGAAACAAATCACAAAACAAATTAAACGTACGTTTATGAAAAATTAAAGTGTATAACAATCAATATTTATCTTTACCCTGTCTTCAAATATATCTTCCAATCGTTGATCGACATTTTTGCCCTTCTTAGATCGGATCAGCAAATAAATATGTTTAATGTGAGGACATGTTCTAAGTAGTTTTTCCACTAGAACCTTTCCCATAAAACCAGTACCACCGGTTAAAAATACAACTGCATCCCGAAAAAACTCTTGTATTGGACTTCCTATTTCCGACTCGTCAACTTCACGAGGTTCATTAAAGCTCCGTTCGCCCAAAAGCTCCAGAGGATCCATATAGTATTTAGAATTTATTATATCTTTGATTGGCACCAACGGTGCACTGTCTTGCTTTTTCTCGATGTACTTACGATGTAAATCAAGAGCCATATTGTATTATTGTGAAATTTTAGATTAAATAACTGAAAAAAAAAATATGCATAGTATTTAATTAGTAATGAACATTTTTTTCATTATTAATTATCATTTATCAATAACTCATAATAAACACAATTATTTTAAATAGGTACCAAAAAAATCGTTTTTGTTACCTTAGTGTATTTTTAATTACCTACATCGTTATTAAATTTTGGTAATTACTAATTAATATTTAACCATTAAACCATATTTTTCTAAGGCTTTTTCATTTAATATTGGAAATAAAAAGTTAAATACTGATATATATATTTATAATACCAACTGAATTCAAATGCGAAATTAAATCCAATTTACTGATGAACCTACTAATAGGTAAAAAAGTACCTATAATATGATATATCATTATTAATTATATACATTGGTGTTTGCATGAAGGACGCAGGATGTAGAAGATAGGAATAGGACATGTCTATAGGACATGCAAGGTTTTTCACGTTATTTTTAATATTTTAATTTTTAATTAACTAAATTATCCAAAATTAACTTATACGGTTATACCCAATATGTATTATTGTATTGTATATTATTTTTGTTGTGTAATAATTTTGAATTTCCTGTAAATTTTCCGCAGATAGGACACTTATGATAATAACTAATAACTAATAAGTATAGAAGTTTACCAGTACTTAATCATAACTATACAATACATCAATTCATATAAATATATAAAAATAAATAATAATATATTGGATTTCCAGACACTAGGCAGAATTTTAAAATGATAATATTAGTAAGATAATTATTTTTATTATTATTAATTTCTTAACATTAACTGGATTTTCTTTTAAAATTACATAGGTATTTATTTATTATAGTGACATGTAACATGCATGACACTTAATTCATATGTGATATCAATAAGCAAAATATTACATTAATTGGTGTTCACAACTTATAATAGCGAATAGCGTGTTATTGTATATTTAATATTAAGTATAAAGTCATACTTAAAATAATTAATAAACGATAACTCATGAAAAACACGACTATTTTTAACGTCATAAAGTAACCGAAGAATTCGAATAAGATTCGTCAGCTGTCTCTAACAGGAATTTATATCACGTAATCGCTCTCGTTGCCGCAAATATTGCCATAGTTTATGATATCACTGTAAAACCAATACATTCTTTGCTTCACTACATAACCTTAAATATGAATTTCTATGACTAAAATATTTATAATTTACCTACCTACGTGACTTATTCAATGTATTTATTTAGATTAGTTAATAGCCAACAGTATAATCATAGGTTTTATCTATTGCCGTGGGGGGAAGGCCATTATTAATTTATTGTAAATTATAACACATATTTTTTAATTTTAAAAATATTATGCATTATTTCTTGTGTGCGTTTTATGCAATCAGTATAATTCAATAAAATTATTATATACTTTATATTATGCACATATGAATATTGAATAGTATAATATTCAAATAAAAGTACAGTAAGTAATAACTTAATATGTTTTCATTAATTTAGCAGTTCTACAAGACTTCAAAAGCTGCAACTTACCTATAGTATTTACACGTATAAATGTATTATAGGTAAAATAGTTGAGGGATCACCTCCTTTCCTACTACATTTGTAAATAAAAAAAATAAAAATATTTATTTAATTGGCCACCCCCCCCCCCCCTCTCAAAGAAAGTATACTCCTAGTTATACCACAGTCTAATAACAGTACGATATTTATCTGGTTTATTTTTGCTTATTTATAATTTTATATAAAATTAGCCGGGGAAGTAGTTCTGCTGTATAGTTGGTTTAAGTAAACTTTTATTTAATTATTTTCCAAATCTTAATTGTTATGAGAAACCTTGATTAAAAATGAACAAAAAAACTTATTTAGTATTTTTAATATACAAAAAAAATTATCCGTATTTGTACAGTTGTTACTATTGAAATGAAAATAATCCAGACAATTCTCCTAAATTTTTTGGAAAGCACGAAAGTAAGTAAATTAAATTAGGTATTTGGGCTTGCAGCCCTCCTAATATTTTAGACCTAGTTGCGTCAATGATCATAGTAGCATTTATAAAACGATCTATGACAGAGCTATCTATACTACCTATTCAATTTATATTTAGAAATATTTTAAATGCTTATCATACATTCTTTTTAATTCACTTAAAATCTAAATCTTATTGAAAAATGTAATTTTTTTTTTTTAATATTAGTACATGTGGTAAATTATTGATTATTTTTCCATAAGATCACCACAAATGTGTTACCTACCCAGATTTTTTGTGAATAATAATAATATATTAATATGTAATACTATTTCTTACATCTTTCTTAATAATTGAGAAAAACGTGCGGGGATATTACGTAGCACCAATTTTTGACAAAATCAATTTATATTGTTATTATATTTATAGAACTATTTTCAAAAACATAATACCATGATATAATTTTCAAAATATTTTGGTTCTTTTTGAACAATTTATAGACTTAATAAATTTTTTTTTTTTAGGTTTTTCAATTAATATTATATTTTAAATATTAATAAAAAATCTCTTATATATTTTCTTTGCACCAGTTAAAATTTACAAAAATACAGTACAAGTTCAAATTTGATGAAATTGGATATTCAAACAACAAAAAACCGATCGCTCCTCCAACAGTTTTAATTATTTTCCAGTAATTTATTTAAAATCCATGTTTTTAATATTATTGAATGCATACACCATCTTTTTAAAGTAGAAAATTTGGTTTTATTTTTTTGTCAGTGTTAATCGGTTTCATCAGTTTATATTTATACAATAATTTATTATATAAACACGATATTATTGTTGCCATTTAGGTAATTCCATTGATAAGAAAGCCTTATCTTATTCCGTGGTATTCAAGCAAATTACTCTTTTATACCTACTTTTTTATACTTTCAGTCGTTCTAGATTTTTATCGTTTGCAATTCTTCAAAAACCTAAAAAAAAATTGCAAACTATTTTGTAGTTAAAAATTATAATTGTATATTTTTTATATTATTATTTCGTATTTGAAAATGTAATGTAAAGTTCTATATAATTTTTCCTTAATTTAAATGTAATTCAACAAATATTTATACGTACATCTAAGTTTAAATTTTTTCCAAAATTAAATATTCACACGTAAAATAACGATTTTTTATCAAATAATTTTAATTTTTTGTTGTAATTCAAAAAATATTAATCGTACGAACTTGAAAAGCTCCACTGTTACTTATATTATAATTTTTATACACGATTAAATATATTAACATACTTAAACAAATTTTAAACTATTTATAGGTATTTGAAATTTTCAATATTTTTTTTCAGTTTTTCATTTCAAATTTTTAATAAAAAATTTTAGGATCTGTCAAAAAACTTAAAAATTTAATATAAGATCTATATATATTTTTCTTATCACTTAATAATTAATCAAAATGCATACATTAGTCATTAGTCAACAACTTTTCTTTTATTAATTTAACAGAAATAATTAGTATTTAATTTAAATAAAGATAATACTATATGAGAAACATTATTTCTATTTTAAAACATTTAATGAAATATAATTTAGTTCTTACCTCATTTATATAAAACAATATGTAGTTATTATGTAAGCGTTAAGAATGAAACTTCTTTAACGAACTACTGCAACGGAATGATCACGAGTTCGAAGACCAAATATTCAACATTGAATGGTTGCAGAATTAATAAAATTATAAGCGCAACGCGCGCGTATTTTAGTGGGAATTCCAGGATAATTTTCCCCCCTCCATCAATCAAAAACTTTTATACTTCAATTTGTTTTCATTTTATTAAATCATAATTTTTTTTTTTTGTAATTGAAAGATATTTTATTGTTTAATAATCAATGGCACATTATAATTTCCCTTGGTCTATATCATATTCGAGGAACTATTCATTATATTACTATACTTCTTTAATAAATCTAATGGAAATAATATTCTTAACCAAAATAGTTTTGTCAAATTAATAGTTATTTTCCGTTTCCACTTTTTTTTCAGAAGCTACTGAAATAACTTCTAAGTACCACACATTTAAAATACTATACATGACATCTACATATTATGTTAATATCAAATTTATTTTATAAGATAACTATAATATGTAACTTTGAACAAGTAAATAATTACAGACAAAAATATAACACATTTATGTAAAATTAATATACGTTTAACATTTTTCTGTAGTTTAAGAATCTAAAGATATTAGTATGTATAAAAAGTAGTATAGGTGTTCGTTAGATTTATAAATGTAAATGCCACGTTAATTTAGTAAAAACTTTCTTTCTGTAAAATGTAATCATATCCTCAGTTACACTTATACAACAAATAATTCAAATGAGGGAATCACCATAATCCACCAGCCTCCGATATCTACGTGGCTAAGCACATAAATAAATTACATAAGTATTTTATTTATATATATATCGTAGATAATCTTTTGTATCTACTTCGTGAAATGCATATTCAATGAACAAATTATAATTTAGAATATGCTTCAGCTTAAAAAATTGAAAATGTATACGTAATAAGTACATATTGAAAAGAACTTTACGTGAACAATTTAGACATTTTTAGAATGGTAATTTGTTTTTCACTGAATAATCATCCATTGACCCATCACTTATGTACTTTTACAGGTGCCTATACATATTTCACAAAACTAATTACTTAATACTAGCAATATAATTATGTATATTTTATGATCTATAAATAGCCTAAACATCATATTTATTATAAAATATTTATAAATTATTTAAATGTATTACTCATTTTTATGAACACTGGAATAATATTGTGGTAGCGACTATTACACACAATTTTAAATACATTTGGCATTATAATTAAAATGGGGGTTTTTATTGTTATTTAATATTTACAATAAGTCGTTATAGTTTCGTAACTAAATTTCGCTCCACTCAAAAATAATCAATCAAATACGTCATTGCGTCATTAAATTCATGTACCATACAAACATTAATGCACGTATACACTGACGTCCATCTTACTTTTCGCAGCTACGTGTATAAGTTTATAAAAGAAATTCAACAATACAATAATATTGTCATGGTCACTATTCTGTCTTGCATTATATATTATGTACTATGCAGCATAAGTTACTTGTAGTTTACAGTAAGTTGCTCTGCACCAATGGTATAGTTATTAGTCCATTTTTAAAAATCGTATTTTATAGTCATGTTGTTTTGGACGTCAACAAATATAAGCGTGATGGTGCAGTCCTTGAAAGATCTATTTTCAGCTATAGAATTATATATTATCTGACCCCACGCCTGGAATTATCTAAATTCTAAATCATACAAGTGGATCAAACTTAGATTTTATATGAAACCGTGTGTTTACTCAATAGCCACCGTGCCTCTAGCTGTAACAACCGTTTTTTACATTTGTCGTGATTGAACAAAGCCCATTGGCCGTCAGCCGTTTTTTCAACGAATATTTTTCATTATTAGTCATGTGATTTTTGATTTCATAAAAAACCATTTATATCAAACATTTTAGCTTTTCGTTGACGTTTGGAAAAAGGTAAAAATATACATGGTATTCCTTTTTACTTAAAAAGCGTAAAACATATTTTACAGTTCTGTATGATTTATCTGGAAGTTTATTTTACAACACCATTGAAAAATTCCACATAATATGTTGGTAAATTCTCTATAATTATTTTTTCTTTGCATTTTTTAAACATACACTATTCGGCGTTCAATAACATTATCTATATAATATGAATAATGTACCTCCTACCCCTCCAGTTATTGTATCAATAATTATTATTTTTGAGCAAAAGAAAATATATTATACGGCAATAATAAATACTTATTATTATTAATTATTATTCTACTCATGAAAACGGGTACATATAATTATTCTTTTTTCTTGATCCATCACATTTACTATGGAAGAATGTTTTTTTAATAAGATGGATAAGTTGTGTGCCAAGGGGCGCCATTTGGGGTATCGCAGGGTATTTTTTCCTATAACATATTGGCCTGCCTTAATTTTATACTGCGCCGTTACAGCTAAAATGTAATAAATAAACTATTATAAAAATTTTTGAAAAATATTTTATAAATAATATATTATTTTAATCTTTATTGTAGTTAACATTTTTTGACAGTTGTAAGATTATAATCAATGGATCAAAATTAAAAAATATATTTATCTGTCTTATTAGCTTCTTAATATTGTGATATAAATATAAATTTGTAAAAATCAATATTACGTTATTCATTTTGCTAATTATTTATAAACTCTTAATTTCAAACTTCAAATAATTTAATGATACAAATAACTGCATGCTAATAGCTTACATTGATTTTTTTTATAATATATTGCTTACAGCTTTATTTGTATAATCAAAAATTTGATTTGAATGATAATAGTTATAATTATTCATTAAAAATTGAGGTGCTTAAGTTAAATGTATGAATTATATTTATAGATAATGACAGTATAATCAAGATTCAAAGTTACGAGTGTGTAGGCTGATTGTGAGACTTCTACAAATAGGCTAAAATGTATAAAGAATGTCGCGCGCCCTATCTTTTAAGACAGTAATAAATTACAATATTTTTACTATGTTCTGTTATGGTGGACAAATTTGGCCTGCTTAATAATTTGGCAGCCCTATTTTAAAACTGAATTGGCGCCCCTGTATGTGCCCTTTCTCAGCACCAACTTAAAGTAATTATTATCATTATTGTTTTGAACCGACTCTCTGTTTTAAATTTATTTTCAATATTTCGCTCAACTTACATTTTATTTATTAAAATATAGCGTACTTATAAAAATATACAGTAGTTTCTGACGTTTCCGTTTATCAGATCCATGGTTCAAACGTATACAAACACACGAGAAAAAAATGTCTATTGAACTCACTACACCGAAATGGAGTCAATAAATATTTTTTAGGGCATATTTCCGTATGTTTTTACTCTAACACATACATTTGACCAATAATAATATTTCCTTAACCTATCACATTAAAAGGTATAAAACATTTTGAAAATATTTTTTTTCGCATAATCATGCATTATATTAATTATGAAACAATATTTATGACGAAAAAAATATTTTTGATTTCTATCGTTATCGATTTTTATGTTTTTATATTTTATAAATAATAACATATATTTTAAATAGCTATATAAGTAAATAAAAATATTTACAAATGTTCCCAATTCATAATTTTATTTTCACAATATTTATTTTATTCAGCTTTTACAGAGCATTTATTTTATATTCCTGTAAACAAATTGTCTTCTGTTTTTAATATTTCAATTCAAGTCTCCAGTGTACATTCCATCCGTGTCCATCTGTAAAACATTGAGTACCTATACTTTATACCAGTGATTCCTACAAAGTGGACCTTGACCTGTACTTGACCGGATGACTAAACCACAGACACTCGTTTATGACGCCGTCGCGACGTCAAAAAACAATTTTTTCTTAATTTTCATGTTAAAATAAAATTTAAACGTATGCATAAAGAGCCACTAGTCCAATTGAAGTCTTAACTAGGAGTCTATGGCTTAATAATAATCGAAAACCACTGCTTTTTACAAACAATTCAAAATTCTAACATATTAAATAATAGAGTTAGGTACATTTTCTAACATGTAAAAATTAACAATCACTTAATTTTTTCTAAGTATCAAACGTTAGATACAATTATTATGAATGATATACTATAAAATATTAAATTATTACCAAATACAATAACGATATCGATGATCATATATCTAAAATCTAAACCACTATTAACAATGAAGAATTAGTATCATCCATTAACGCAACTAGAGGGGGGCATAAGGGGGCTTAGCCTTCCCAATTTTTTTGATTATTTAAGATTTAATAATAGTTTAAGCATACAATAGTGAGATACATCCTATATTCCTATGCAATATGACGTAGAGAATTATTGTAACAGAATTATTCAAAAGTAAATTGTATAAATATAAAATATTAGTTTCTTTTGCAATATGTAATAATAACAAAATTTTTATCTAATAAATAGGTACTCGTTTTATAGGTGCATGCGGCAGCGGCCAGAGGCATTGCGACGGTTGCTATCCAGTATTTTAGTTTTATTTTGGTGATTAAAAATGCACAAAAAAAAATATTGTTGAGAACAATTTATAAAAATGATATGATTACTCTGTAAAAATATAATATAATATTTTATATAATAAAATATAATATATATAAAATGCTATTCTGAAAACTTCAATTTTTAAAATTGAACCTTTGGTTACAATGCCTCATAAGTATCTAGCTGAATCATGGCAGGTAGAAGTGACCAGTTATTGATAAGATTAAAATCAAAGCTGCTCATTCGAATGTTGATTATATTATCATTTTGGTTTTATTTCCTTATACCATTTTTGAGTAGATTTAAAATAATTTAATGAAAGCTCATGGTTACTTCTGGGTATTTTACTAGCTCTGACAGTCTAATTCAATTAAACAATAAAATTGTATTAGGTACTAAGTATATAATATCAGATCATTCAAATAATTATTATATTTATATGAAAATGAAATTACAACCGAGAGTCATGTAATTAACTCACCAAAGTTACATTTATATAAAATGTAATTTTATCAGTAAGCTATTTTAAATTTTATTATTTAGATTTTAGGTTAATAAAAACTTGTTCATGACATTGGTGCGAACGCCGTCCTTGAGTAAAAAATAAAAATTCTAATTAACGTAAATATCCAATGACCTTACAAATATTTTGTTGCATTCAAGATGTATATGTTAATATTTTGAGATTGTCTAACCTTAGTTTTTTTTCTCTTAGAAAATTTTCTAAGTTAACAAAATTAATTTCTAAATCAAAGCTATTCTTTGTAGGATGTGAAATAAAAACAATGTTATCTTTGTGATCACTATTACAATATTCAGTGAGTTAATGATTAAGTTGAGTAATTTATCATTAAGATGTGTAGGTATATAGGTATTTATTTTTTATACCATATTATCGCATAGTATATCTACTAGAGTAATAGTATAATAGTATATGATCGAACGATAAACATAATACATTACGGTGGTCGGTGAGCATGTCAACAATTAACAATCTGAAAAAATAATAAACGCAATACAGATAATATAAGTTATTAAATAAATTAGGATTTAAGATGAAAATAAAATATATCACACGATGAAAATAGTACAAATACAATTAATACAAACATAGGTAATGAATAATGGTAAAAAATTAAAATTACTACAACTGTCAATAAATGATAAAAATATATAATAATATAATAATAGTCTATACTCTGAATGCAGCATTATAATAATTAATAACATACTATACTCTAAGCGAACATCGGTAGAGCGATTAAATAATACGGTTTTACAATGATGTGTGATAGTGTGAGTTTTTTCACTAACTATTAACTTTTGGTGCTGTTTTTTAAAGATATTACTAAAGTAAAATTTACTAAAATACTGAAGATCGCACGTTAAACAAAACAACTACGGTCGTCGGGCTACGATAAATAAATCAAAAGCAAAAACTAATATAATATACCTATACTGTAATATAATTTAATATAATATTAGTATAAATAATAATGTGAAGTTAATGAAATTAAAAATGTAAATAAGAGTAATACCTACATTTGTTTTAATTACTATATATTCACAAGACATTATGAAACAACATTATATCAATTCCATGGCTATATTGTAATTTGTAATTCGTCAACGAGAAGAATTTGTAAACAAATATAAAGATAAACCTAATTAATTTTTAAATGCTTTTTGTCATATACAACGAACGCATCAAAATAATTTGTAAAGAATGACTAATATATATTAATACTTTATCAATTATTAGTCCATAAGTGTAATTTAATATTAATAATTTTTTTAATTGTTTTCAATACATTATTAAGAACTAGATTTTCCATACTATTGTGACTAGAAAAATTACTATTTTTCCAGTTGAATTTTACACCTTTTTCCTGAGTGTGTATCTATGAGCATAACTTTGGACAATTTGTAAAAGGGAAGATAAACTTTATTTTACTATATGTTATATTTATTTGTAGTAGATATAACATAAAATCTTAACTAAATAATTATTATATATAAAATTAAAATGAAGTAACATGATAAGGTAAAGTTACTTCGATCCTATACATCAATGTAAATAGGGTAGTACCCTAAGTGGGTGGTACTCAAATACATAGGACTTGAGCCCAAAAGATTTCAAAAGTAAAATTAAAGTAGGGGAGGAGCACTAAATCCTCTAGATGAACATTAGTATTAAAAAAAAATGTTTCTATTATTATTATTACTATTTTTATTTATTTACATTATTATTTCGTGAAAATAATTGCGTGATACATATTAATAATTTACAATAAAATTAGTAAACTGTCAAATTCTATATCAATAAATAGCACGATATTACGGCATTTAATTTACTTCAATATTTATTGATAACGTGTGACTTATTTAAACGACAAAAAATAAAATTTAAAAAAATAGTGCTACATAATTTTAAGATAAAGTTGCTCACTCATTCGTAAAATTATTAAATAAACTTGAATAAAAATATTCAATTACATAATAATTAAAAAATATTAACGATACAATTCGAGCTAGAAATTATTTTAAACTCTTACCTTTTTTATTTTATATATATATATATACCTATTGAGGTAAATAACATTTACAAATAATAACGTTATTCACCGGTCATTGACGCTATTAAACCATAGGTAATTAATAAATAAAAGTAATTTATTATAAATGACTATAAACATTATAAATTACAACAAAATACATAGGTATGTAGCATAATATAGATATATATAATAGATAGGTATACATAATAGTATATGTTTTAGCATGCAAGTCACTACTCACTGTACTAATATATAGCATAAGTAGGGTTCAAGAAGTGAATTGTGTTGAGGTAACATATTATGTCATAACGCCGCCGCTACCGTGCGTACGAGTAAAGTCCCGCTGCTATCATAATGACTGTGTGTGTGTGTGTGTGTGTGTGTGTTTTACGGTTACACGTGGAGAAATAAACGGGCGTCACGCGGACTTCAGAACAGTACAGATATTTTATATTTGTTTAAATATAATAAATATATTTCTGATCAAAAATTGTATTTGAGCTTACCGTTTGACGTATTCCTATAGAACGATTAGAACGTACGGGATGAGACGACCGTATAGGTTTAGCACGAATCATTCATACACGGATGATTAGACACTAATAATTAGGGTCTGGATTTTTATCAGAGGCGGCTTGTTATAAAAACACTAGGAGCGACTGCTTCTTCCCCGAAAATTGAAAAACAAAATGTTTTAAGTTTAACAGGTTTATTCATAACAGAATATTGATCATTCAAGTAAAAAATAAGTGTATCTATATCATAAATTGTAAAAGTTAAAGAACAATTTAACTAAAGAAGAACCTAATAATATTACATTAGTCCTAGTGAATGTAGTTGGTGGGTTGTTTAGAAACTTGCTCCTTGAGTTATGAAGACTTAATACGCCAGTGATTTATATACATATGCAATAAAAATCTATAAAATATAAAACATATTTATCATATTTACATAAATATTCAAAAATTATGCAAAATTATTTTTTTTACAGATTAATAAGCTATATGGTTTTGAATAAAAATATTAGATACACACTCTAACTGAATGTTCCTCGTCTTCGTCACAAGATAGGTTGTCGTTGATTATACTATAAATTTTTTCCAATGTAGAATATCCACGATTTTTAACAAAATATTTGTAAGTTTGGATCTAGCGAAATCTATCTCTGGTCAAATTTACCACTAGAAAATCCAATATTTATCGTCATTCACCGATAACTTATCAATGCACATCATAATGGGTTATTTATGATTAGCACTTTAACAGTAGGTATTTGTACAGACTTAATTATGGCTATTTAATAAAGATAGAATTATAATGATTATTATTATTATAGTTGTAGATTATGCAACATTTATGCAACTATCTAGGAATATACAAATATGCAAAAATATGAAAAAAAATTAACCATAGAATCGATACATTGCGAAACGTCGACATATGTAAATCATAAGTATTCTAGATTTCTAGGTGAATTGTAGAAGAATATTCATTTGCATATAAATCCGAGCCCTACTAATAATTATAGTTATAAATAGGATCAACTAGATATTCACCTCGTGCCTATAGTGTATACTCCTCCAAGACCAGTTGGTTCGAAAGTAATTTTATACTATTTAATTTGAAAAACTACTGGCAAAAATCAGTTCCGAACAAATTGGGGAGTGTTCGAGTTCTAATAATTTGCCAATAAATCGGAACACTACCCAACTGTAGTTTAATGCACTTCCAACTATATTTCGACATCACAACTTTGTGGATGCATATTCTTTATCTACCTTAATTAGGTAGAGCGTTTACCTCATAGACCTTAATACCTTATACTAAGGTTTATGGTTTACCTAAATATGCATGACTCGTTCAATTAAAGATAAACAGTATAATCATGAATCATAAATATCCCATAGATATAATTATTATCAAGTTTGATGTCGTTTGATCATCAGTTTTCCAATGATTCACTAAAATATCTCGATATTACCCATAAATATAATATGTCATAATAGTGTCTAATGTCTACGATATTACCTATATTTGTAGTTAGTAGACAAATAATTATCGAATAATGTTATACTCCGTTATGGCGTCATTTACCGTAACACAATAACATTTTGAAAACATTAAATTAATTTAAAGTTAATAGCTATTGGCTATGTTTTCACGCCGTTTTACGGTAAAGCGATATTAACTCAAATGTTAATAACAATAATAATAAATTATAAGAATACATACTTTTATAGTATGATTAAATAGGTACTCATTATGTATTAGTTATTATCCATTAACTATCTGCTATAATTCCTATGTATTTATTTATTTATTTAAATGTCAAATAAATACACGTTTATAGAAGACTTACAACTTGAAAACTACGCAACCAATTGGCACCAAATTTTGCACACATATTCTTTAAGACTTGGAGAGTATATTTTACTTCGGTTTTCAACATTGACGCCGATCACCATATACTACAAGTATGTACTATTATTATTGTGGATGTAATACCTAATTTAGATAGTTGGTGCCATGAAGTACCATAGTAGTCATTGAGACATAGGTGTATACTAGTTGTAGATATTTGGATATAAGTGAATACCATTTGCCGGTATTTTAGTGTTGCGAATTCGCTGATTATTGGACACTGGTACCTCCACTCACAGATTATGTTATACTATTTGACATCTGAACTTGCCACCAGCTGACATCGGTGTACCACTATTTTTCAGCCTGTATATGTTGCTATAAGGTGTCTCACACAGTCACACATGAATTCCGTTTTAAATTTTTAATTCAAGAAAGTTGAATAATGTTTTTGTTTATATATATATATATATATATATATATATATATATATATATATGATTTGACACAAAAAATAATAATAATATATTGATTGTCACTAAAATTTTTATCATAAGTCAATATCTTGTTGGCTTATAGATATAAACAGGTGGACTGCTCATCTCCATCGAATTAGTTCACAAAGCAAGGTAGGTACATCGGTGCCGATTTGCACGTTCATTGAGGTATACACTAAAACCGAGATACGCCAACATAGCACAGTATTTTATGTTTGTTCATTTTTTTTTCTCGGACGAGATCAAGTAACAATTATAGCATTTATCTATACTCTATACTCTATAGTAACAATATTGTATTATCATAATAATTAGAAAGTTAAAAAAAAATGCATTTATCTGCTTATTTTTATATCAACCGTCTTTTGTCCGCAGTAATTAACTTAGAATTATTTTTTACTGATAAATATCTATTAACATAAACATAGTATGAATAAGATAATTTTCCAATATTTTAAAAATGTTATATATTATATAGCGTTGATTATTAAATTTCATATAATATTCACTTTAATTATTTTATCTGATCATAGGTGGATTTTAATAGAAGATAATTATCAAACTTTATTCAAATATATTTAATAATCCTAAAGTTTATAAAAAATAACTTTTTGACATGGAAAAATTGTATAACTGGAAATATACATTGTTTTTCATCATTTTATTCGAGATAATTTTAATTGACAAAAATTGATAAAAATAATAAATCCAGCATTTTAAAATACGTATTAAATAAAAAATATAAAATCATAGATTTATATAAATGTATAATAATTATACATTAATCATTTTAATTATGATTGTTAAGAAAAAAATTTAATTTATAGGAAGTTTTTGCACGTTTTATAACTTTTTGCCAATTCCAGGATTATAATAATATTTAGCAATACGCCAATACCCAATTTACATTTCACACATACCTATATACTTTTAAATTTAAATAAATCGAAGATAATTATATACTAGTTAAGAAAGATAACTATGATTAATATTTATTTAAGGACAAATTATTAAAATTAATATGTTAAGTGTTTCCTAATTTTGTCTATGATACTATATGTAACTTACTGTATACTATAATTTATTATAATGATTTTCTATAGATACCACAAAAACATATAAAAACCTTGAGTGGGTACCTAAATAAAAATAGAATAATCATTTATAATATTAAATTCGAATATAATAGTAAACAAATCAAATCCTATCATTAAAATGAAATAAATTCAGGCATTTTATTCTTAAATTTCATAACGTAAAACATTGAATTTGTAGATACAATTAAGATGAAAAATTTAAAAAAAAAGTAATAACATCGATTGTTTAATAACATTATATAATTTATAATGTACATTACAATATTAATAATTTTATCGGAGAAATTATTTCAGTGGCTTTTACATAAATGTTCGCATTGAAAGAAAAGTCTTTTATAATAAAATAAAACTAATCCAAAGACTTTATTTAGTCTATTTATAGATTGAAAATTTAATAAGAGGTTAATTTATAAGTGTTTATTTTGTTTATAAGTTTAAAAACTACGAAAAGAATGAAACGAATGTAAAATATGAAGCTTATTATACAGAGTACCGACCCTAATGAAACCTTGACTACTTTTCTCTAAACCAAATGATTTATCATTGCTTTCAAATAAATAAAATAATAATACAAATGATGTATTTCGCCGAAATTGACAAATGTAGCGATTAGGAATGCTTACCTCAACTTCTCTGACATATCTTGTTCTTATGAGGCAACTACTTAAAGCAATGGAAAATAATTATAAATGCTAATAAATATAAAACATATATTTCATTATTTAATTATTACTGTACGTTAGGTATTCTATAAGTTAAACAGAAACTCATAAGTTTCACATTATATAACGCGAAAAAAACATTTTTTTTTTTTTAATGTAGCCAGTTGAACATTGATTAATAATGAATATTGAACTTCGTTTATGAATAATTTCATCTTAATTTAATTCAACACTAATTTACTATTAGTTATTACGCGTGTACTACATAAATGCGTAAACATTTTGTAGACAAACTTACTAGGAGTCTAAGCCATGTATTTCGAAACAAAATTAATTGTACTACTATAATTTATATTATATCTTCTATTCGTACTACTATTGTTATGTAAAAATTGAATACGCTGCGATACAATAGTGCGTAGGTACTTAATATTATTCATTAAAAGTGCCTTATGCCATCATAGACGCTTATGTGTCATTTTCTACATAATAATTTTAGTGGTCAATATTTACTTTTTTAGTTATGTCATGTTAACGAATCTAAAAGATAGAACATTGTCGTGACTGTATACAATTTGATTTCTAAATCATTCACTCTCACATTAACTCCGACGAATTTTAACTGTTTATGTTAATAATCCTGTACACATTATAATTTCACACTTGTGCTACCTAAATACTGACCAATGACCATCATATTAAATAAAAATATAATAATATAATACTTTGTAGGTAGGTATGCAGTATGTGCGTACCCAGTGGTACCTACTCGCAGTTATATCAATAATTACGAATATAAAAGATGATGACCATGACATGCAGATCTTCATCCATAGGATTGAACTAATTATGTTACTAAATCTCTAATGGTCGTAGTGACACACAAAACGGATAAAAAAAAATACGAATGTAAATAATATTCTCTTTTACTTTTACCGTACAATTTCCATTAAATTAGAGATATAAATCAGAGTATGATATGAATTGAACGAAAAAATCAATACTCAATATAAGTACAACTAGTACAAGCATTATAATATTACTAAATCGCGATGATAATAAGTTATAAATTACAGAAATTGTTGTGTCATAACATATTGGTTTGTCCAAACAATCTGGTAACTATAAATTAATTTTAGATGCGTTTTGTTATAAACACAAACGTATATTCTAAACTTTAGAATCTAAAGGATTGTATTACCGCCGTGAATTCCTACTACACAACATACATTCAACTAGTTTTATCACATATCAACCGAATTTAAGGACTGAAATTATGGAAACATGATAACATCAATAGGTAGTAAGTTACTTACTCATTATTATTTTTTAAGAATTAAAATAGTTAAATAATACCATTCAAAACATTTTTTATTGTTATCAATAATGATAGTAATAATAAAGTATTAGTTACTAATTATTATTCAAATTACTGTTTTCAAATCATATTACTACAATTCTACTTTTTATTGAAACAAAATGGTACTTGAAATATAATATTATGGCAAAAATTCTTCAATATTAAATAATGACTAGGTATAAAACTATTAATACTAATACTATAAGGATAATTATAAATGTATTACTATTATACATTGGTATAAAATATTAATAATATAATTTGTTATTGCTAGGTACTTACTATCACCCACACGGCCACACGCATTGTATTAAAATTGCATAAACAAAGCACCGCAAGCTGTATTTTTTTTTTGTTTACTAAAATCGCGTGCCTTTTTATGAAAACAATAAAATTATCGTGTCAATAACATAATAACAGCAATATTAATATAATTCGTATAACTAATATTAATATATTATTGATATTGTTTCTCTAAGAATTATTTAAAATCGTCCTGGATCCTCGTGATCAGGAATTAAGTCACTCTCATTTCGTATTCAAAACATAATATATTTTATATTTGAGTTCGTTGTATCGATTTATTTCCATAAAAATCGTCATTATATCGTTATAGGTATTACAATAAAATTGTACAGTGTTCACTTGTGTATTATATATATAGTATTATATATATATATATATTCATTAGTTAAAATAAAGATCAACTAAGTACTTTTTAATTGTCTTTTAGACTTTAGTTAACACCGTAAATAGATAGGTTTTATATGGAAATAAATAATCTAAACTTCGTATTTATTCTAAAACGACTAAAACCGTATTTGCAACCGATTAATACAAATTATTAATACCACTACCTACCAAACAAAACCACATCGTTTCCCAATATGCATTACAGTTACTGAAATTAATACCTAACTCAATGACCGTGGCATTATGCCAATAATGAGTGGCCGAACTTTGCCGCACCTAGAGTCCTAGACCTACAGGATTTCAATGACGTTATGATATTTTTTTAGAATCCTACAACATAAGAAAGTATTACATTTAAAATTACTTAAGTCCCTACTATCCATACCCACGGGCTACAGTAAGCCTTAAGAAATTTGGCGTCTCAAACAAATTGCTGTCTGCCCCTTTGCTCATCTCCATGTCCGTCAACCATTGATACTTAAGCTATACGTGCTTATTATAATATACAGATTAAAAACTTAGTAAATTAAAAATAAAGAAATGTGAGATTATTATCTTGTAGTCGTGCTATGAATATTATATTATTAAAATAATATTAATTATACTTCTGCAAATTCTTGAAGCCCGTATTTATTTTATGTCTACATTTATAATAGATAGATACCTACTACATATTATACTAATCCACGAATAAAAAAAAAATGAAGTCTATATATTTTGTTTTGCTCTTAAACGCGTAGTTTTGTTTTTAGTGTACCTATAACTACACAGCACAATTATCTATATTAGATCGTTCAATCAATCGTGTTTGTACCCTACTAATAAATAATCTACCCTAATTACTAAGTAGATTTTAATTGCCTGTATCATACATTACAGCCATCAATGCGGTGCATATTATAATACGTCAATACAATATATAGTGCAAGTCGCAGGATGACATTTTTCGGACCACGGCGGACAGTAATGGTCTCCGCAACTCAACCGACAACCGATAAACCGGAACACGTTAAGATACGATCCATTCATTTAGTTGTATAATATATGTTTATAAATTATAAATATGAATAATAAATTATTTCATAATACCACGTTCAGAAATCCTACTTCAAACGTAATTGAATCTGGTCGCCGGTTTGTAAATCCGAGTTCAATTATCACTTTTGTGGACAGATGACGCTAGTGTATACGATTTTTATTTATGTTTTACTTTTAAATTCCGAGCCAACCAGTACTCTATTTTCAAATGTTCTCTTTTGTTTTTACCACTTTAACTAGTAAATAAAATAAGAGAGGAAATAAAAACTGTCTTTTAATTACTCGGTATTCTTTCTCGAAAAATGTAAAAAAAAAAAATTAATTTTGAAAATCATCAATAATAAACCTCTCACTTGTTAAATTCATTAGAAAATTAGATTTTTCTGGTTTCTAAGTAACTATATACATTGATTATAAATTGTAATTAAAATAAGTTTATTATCTGATTTATTAGTCATTACAATAAAACAAATATTTATATTTTCTGTGATAAACACTCAAGTTTTTAATTAAATCTGTACTTTTTATAAAGATATAAACAAGATAAAAAAAATCTTCAAGAAGCTGACAATTCAATTTTTTTATTATTAATACTTCAATGTTGTACATATTGTATTATTAATTTTTAAGTAATTTGTTCAAAATTTATTTAGTTAATTACTAATTACAAAATATGTAAAGATTATCTAAACGATCTTAAATCTTAATGATAGCTTATAAAATAATAAATAATAACCTAAACATAATCGGCAGTATTTGTATATTTTTCATGTGTTATGTTAAAGGTTCATAATAATAATAATAATAATAATAATACTGTATGCATAATACATAATAATTGTATTGGAAACATTAATAAACACAATGTATTTGTAAAATTAATAATAGTTTATTTGGTTAGATACTAAGTGTAAAATGTTTAAGTGTATATATTTACACTTATTTTTATTATAAAAGTATAGAATAATATACATAACTACATAAAAATTTAATTGACACTATTGGCTTAATCAAATCACCAACTAATAATTCAAATTATGAATTCACACACAAAAGTGTGTTTATATAAAAAAAATATCTATGCATAATTAATTTTAACATATAAAAAATCCTTAAAATTACATATATAAATAAAATCACAAAATTCGGACTAGGATCAGACATATTGTACTAAATAAATTCTACTTAATGATACCTATATTTGCTTTCTTTGTACACTGATTTATACAATAAGATGGTAACGTTTTACAAATACACAATTGGCAAGCATAGCTGACCAATATAAAAGCAAAAACAATAATGATGTTACATATTTACTCCAGTTAATTATTGCAAAACATTTAACTCTCGAGTTTCAAAATTAACTACTGTATATACATTCTTGAGATAATAAGTGGATTGCAATACTTATATTGTAAAGCTATTTTATTAAATAACTTATAAATCAAAAAATAGCAAAAATCTAAATTACATTGTTTAGTATGTCAAAATAATTTAAGTAAAAAAAAAAAAATTATACGCATTTGTGTTTGTTCATTATTATTTTTGTTACATATTTTTTTTTTTTGTAATAGTCATTCAATTAAAAAGTATCCATAAAAAATATAAAAATATATGAATGTGCATTCACTGAGCAATATAAATTAAATTGTTAGGTTTTTTAATTTAAAGACTTGAGATTAACTAGTTAATCAATTTGTTGAATAAATATTGGCAGAGAAACAAAAACATTGTCTATTAAAATTAAATATAAATTAATAGAAAAAATATATTAAATACTTAAAGGGCTGTGTTTTAGCTTTTGTTGTCTTTATGTTACACGTGCATAATTTAAACTGTACTATAGTAACATTTGTAGAGAATATTATTTACGTTTCCATTTGTAAGGCAAATTGCGAGTTAACAAAAAAATAAAAAAAATATATGTAATTTAAATAACTTATGACTTACGTAAACATAAAAATACACTGAAAATCTTAGTTTTATGATGTTGGACGTGTGTAAGATAGACAGTAAATGATAATATAGTTTCTTAAACTAAAATACTAGGAACACTCAAAGAAAGTTGTACAATGTAATGATAGTGAGAATAAATAAGTTTAATCTATGTGTACGATTGGCCCCAGCTGTTGAATTGGGGTTGAACTCAAATACACTAATTGTCCTATTAAACAATGAGCGTGGTTCAAAAAATAATACATCAGAGTATGCTGCATGTGAAGCATTGATGAACTGTTCATCGTGAGAGGTCATCATATCAAACACACACCAATCTAAATACTGATCAGTTAGTTTATGACCGGTGGGTCCAACACTGTTGTGACATGAAGTCAACACACGATCTAATTCACTTATTGTAACTTGTTTAATGTCTATTTGTTCAGAAAGTGGACAACCAGTAGAACATAATACATGCTTATCTTGATTAAACATTTGTGCTAACTGGTCTGGCAATTTAGCAGAAATGGACAAATATTTGCCAACACGGGTCACAGTTATAATTGTAGAAATATACGATAATCGAATGATTACTGTCTCACTGTTGGGATCATTGGAACGCCATGAAAGAGAAACAGTTGGCGACGAAGTTGGTCCAGATGAAGTGGAACCATCTTCAAATACATTCGGTAACTGAAAATCTCCTTGTGCTTCATACAATTTCTGTAGTGTACACTCAGGTTTATGCGCTTTTAATATAACTGTCAACTAAAAATATAAAAATTATGATTAAAGATGTTTTTCTATAAATATAAAAATATTAATTAAATACCTTAGTTGGAGCTGTGGCTGTTGTGCTATTTACAACGGCGTCATTGGTTACCATAATTCCAAAAAATGGATTCTCAATCACTTGCCAAGCTCCATGAATCCGACAAGTTTGATACTTTCCATCAAATGTTCTCAAGTGAGGATCGCCAAATAAGCCACAAAACCGGTGTTCTTTTTTATCATCAAATAGCAATGGACAAGAAGGTGCATTGTGAGTTGACTGAGCTATTTGGGAATGTTCACTACTATTATTTCTGGAAAAATCATCATGACTAGTGCATGACTTTTTGAACTCAGAGTTTGATACTGTAACAGCTGAATGATATCCAATGTCGCCACGGCATTTTTTTGATAATGATTTCATACACTTAATGTATACATCTAAATCTCTACATTGATTATCCTTACTATTAGGCAAAATGCACGTATCTTGAGGACATACTGGAACACAGGTGCACACTAAAAAAAATTTAAATTACTCATTTGATTCGATTTAACAAATTAACATAAAAACTGATAATTTAACTAAAATAAACAACATAAAATAGTTTTATACATGCTAATCTGTTTAATTTAAATGCTGTTTATAAACTAGTATTCAGTATATTAACTTTTAAAAATAATTTATTGAGTTCATTTCATTTAATGGTTTTAAGTAAGAAGTTAATACCTAAATGAAATATAATAGCTCAATGAAATAGTATTATTTATAATTAGTATTATTAACAACAAATAATTTATAGGTATTCGGTACTACTATGAATACCGCCAGAAAATATAATAAACAAATCACTGATAAACAATCATATACAGTAGCGCTATACAGATGTAAACTAAGCCAGCACCTACCGAAATGTAAACAAATACTAATTTATATGCTCACTGTTATATTACCGTGGAATCACATTTTGATCGGTTTAATTTGATAAGTAAATAAGTAAGATTTGAATTGATCAAGCAAGAATATGAATTTAATGGGTTATACTTAAAGACAACTACTAAGTAATGGTACTAATAAATATAAGTAAAAGGTAATACCTATGGTTAATACAATTTATTACAATTACAAATAATTTAATCACCTAATGAATAATATTTCAAAAACTCTTACCTGCAATAACAGTGGCCCATATTATCCAAATACGATGAATGAGGTTTGAAACGAGCATTCTCCAGGAGTGTAATAAACACAGACGACCAACTACGTCACCATGTCTTCATGACAAAACTGTAAAAACATGACTGGTTGAGAAAATATATTTAATGAAAGTAAACAGTAATATAAGAAGCAAGTCTCCAACGGATTAATGAACGACAAAGATCATCGAAGTAATCCAAGCGACTACAATTATATTGTGGTACACGGGTATATCACAGAAACGACATGAGACGATTATACAGACGAAACGTCAAAGCAGACAATATTATGACATAACGATTGTAAGAATATTATCTCTGAAAATAACAAATAAAAATCGGCACGTCCGAGGTCGAATCACAGAGATAGGTATGCACAGCAATTAATAAATAATAATAATAAGTAACATATTTACATATTATTATTATTATATTAATATGCATCTACCTGCACACACACACACACATATATATAAATAATATAATAATAGGTAATAAACTTATTGCGACATTTCGCGAACATTACCATTTACAGAGGACGGCGGTGTACGGGAGCGTGAAGAGGACCGATGACGACAGAGGGGACGCGACAATCGCACTCGGATGACGAACAGCATCAATTCCGGCGGCGGCGGCGGCGGAGGAGGCCGATCGATTCGTAAACGGTCGCGCGCGAAATAAATAATAATATTCTTATACGCGGCGGCGGCGGCGTCGATTATTTACGATATCGCACTACGATGGTCCACGGACGACGATGCAATGACGCGCAGCAGTATCGTCGGAATACCGTCAACCACAGACCGTACTCTGCCGAGGTACACGACGGCGACGAGAAGTACGAGATATTGTAAACAATTATTATTATTATTATATTGGTCGCGTGCAAACAGCGTCCGTCGCTATCACCGTCGTAGAGGTGTGAGTAGTGTGTGTACGTGCGTGTACAGACAACGATAACGTCGTGTTCGGGAGAAGAAGAAGAAAAAAAAAATAATAATAATATATATTATATTATTGTTGTTGTCGTAACGCGCGGTCTCGGCGATCGGTAGACTCACTGCGACGGCCGGCCGACAACGAGATACGGTCGCGCGGCGGCTGCGGCTGCGGCGGTGGCAGAAGGGAATGCGGTCGGACCAATCGGCGCGGCCGGTCGTGTATAACGGGCATCGCAGCCGCCTTGGCTGCGAAAGCCGTCAACGCGCGGGCCGGCGCGGTGGGGAAACGCGGATGGGGTGACGGCCCGTGGTATGCCGGCCGGGCGGGCGGGCGGGCGGTGCGTACGGCGGCGCGGCGGCCGTTTTGCCGTGCGTGCACACACATTGCGCGCGTTCGGTCCCAGACTTGGTGTCGTCGGCTCGTGGGATTCCTTCTGTGCGGCTGCCAACCCCCTGTGCCCCTTCCCGACCCCGCGCCGCCACGTATTATTACACCGCACGTACATGCGTATATACCAATACATGAGATATTATTACTCATTGTTCGGTATAATAAAATATTTGATAGGTATACGTTTTTTTTTTTTTCTATCTTTTTCGTCTGTACGGCACAATACTCGCTCTCGTCTTACCCCTACATGTAATAATAATATTATAAACGACCTAAAACGTACGATATTTAATATTATATTATTGTGTGTACAGGGCGGTCGGGGTGATTCTTATTTATCACACGAACCACTAATGTCCCAAGACGAATTTAACTATGTGTTTTCGTAAAATTTTTTCGTTTTACATGCCCAACGTCCACTATACGATTTGATGTCGTTACGACAACATTTATTTTGTAAAATAATCATATATGTCTTATGGTAACAATTTCGATTTATAAAAATCAGATATCGAATTAATTAGTACCTAATTATTTTATAGTAATTGGTTTGTTAATATTAAAATATTAAACATTTAAATTTCTGGCAGCGGACGGGAGTTGTAGAGATAACCCCGTCAAGGCGTAAAGCGTTATTGCACTACTCCGTTCATTAACTAAACTTTAAATATTCAGATTATAACTTGTTCTCGATTTTAATTTTTAATACACCAATACAAAATTCCCAGTAAAATGTTTTGTTTCGGAGCATATGAAATTTAAAATGTATGTTGGCGTTTGATAAAATAAAATACTTAAAAGTATAATGATTAATGAATAATGTAATACAATTTACAATTTAACGTACAAAAATATAATGCTGTAAGAACTAAGAACTATTGGAATTATTTTAAAAAATCTATAAATTACCGAGAAATCGACTGGTTTATGATAAAATAATCACTCTGTATATTATATATGTATATTATATGATATCGTTATGACCGTAGCCGCGCGGTTGTTGTGTCCGCGTTTCAGAAAAGAAATTGGTCGTGACCGGTGGAGAGGAAGAGGATGAAAAAATAATAAAATACGAAATACGTGTATACATAATAATAATAGTAATAATACTGTCGTACATCGGGAAAACGCGTGAACAACAATGGTGAATGGACGACCGTTGCCGACGGTACGTGGTGTATTGAGAACACCGTGACATTACTATACGACGTTACCAGCTATTATAATAGTATGTATATACAGGCATATGGTGGCCGGGACGTTTCGTCAAAAAAAAAACCAAAATATTAGAATCCTCGACAACCGTGGATTTTTGATTACATATTTATAAAATATATATAATATTTTTTTCCAGTAAATAAAAGTATACTCAATATACAATGTTATATGATATATAATATGCGTCGACGACGTAGCATTTTTTTCATCGCATACGCGACCGTGTCAAAAACATAATGCATAATATAATAACATAATATTATTACCTACATGGCTATGTACCATGATGAACTTGCGTTATATGCATCATACACACCGTAAAATATAACACACCAAGACGAACATGAAAATTTATGTGTTTAATATAATATTAAAAACAATATTATTATATGTTAAAGCTTATCCAATAATAATATATCCCGTTCATTGCCGTAATTATATTTTATTATATTATAAGATAGATAGATATAAAATATGCATAGTAATTAATTGTAGGTAGGTACTGTGATTGAAAACGATTTTTGTTGATTTATCGACACCGCTCACGTTTAACGAGGTTTTTAATGATTTTTTATTATTATTATTACTATAATTGTTAAGAAATGCCTACTGGCACTACTGTATACTATATACAACTATAATATATTATGCATGTACGATTGTACGAACCACGACGCGTGTACGTATTATAATGACCTATTCAATTAATTAAAAATTCATTTGGCATAACGTCTTAGTAACCGAAATTTTCGCACCTTCATCGCATATTATAGACACGTTTTTTTTTTTTTTTAATCGTTTGTTGTGCAATATATAATATACTGTTGGTTTAGTAATAAGTAATAAGTAATAACCATTAACGCTGTAGACGCTATTCCAAAATATTGAATTACGAGTACACTTTGAAATTTAATTTATATGGGTACCTGCAATTTAAATGTTAAATGTTATAACTCACATTTATGCGTACAATATACAAATCACAGTATAAATAAATATTTGACAACAAATAGTTGCGTGGTTATAAACAAACATTTTATAACGCCTAATGTAAAAATTGTATCATGAAAGGTCAATAATACTTATTTAAAATAATTATATAATTGTATATAGATTAACTATATTTGTATTACTAACACATTTTGCATTCATGGGTAAGTAAATTTGCTATGATGAGTCATATAATGTTATAAATTAACTAAACATATTTAATATATGTGTTAATTCTTTTTACATAGGTATATCATAAATTTAATTTAAATTTTTTCTGAAATAATTTTTTTTTTATCAGTATATATGTCATTACATTTCTATATTTAGTCCCTTCTCTAGAATTTAGACCTCAGTAGGCCCTAATGTTTATACCTAAAGATGATTTTAAATATCTACTTTATATTACCTACATTAAACATTTATTTGCTGAGAAACTTAAAAGAGTAATTTAAATTAAATTACTTTATTTGTCTTATATCAAAAGATAAATTCTTATAGTCATTTGCTGTTTAGTACGCTTGTCGCTTGTTTTCCTTGTATACAGACTTATAAATATAATTAGCAAGTTACTGAGTTTAACTAGGGGTCCGGACTTTATATTGATACTTTGATAGATTAAATTTAATACTTAATTGTTCTAACCCAATTGAACGGGTTTTGGGCTAGTAAAAGTTCTAAAACTTGTTGGGTCGATAATTACCCTATTACCACTATTGGCATATTGGCACTGCATATAATTAATTATAGACAATAGTTCTATGAATTATAAACGAATTTACATTTTTCCTGATTAGTTCAAACGACGAGGATTAGATATTTCGTCTTCAGTATAGTCATCGTGGTTGAATGTTGGCTGTGTATACACCAGATGGAAGCATCTGGAATACAGTACCTAACTCCAGGATTGTTTCTACAGCTGCTCACCACGCAAATTACATATGTTTAGTACAAAAATTTTAATTTATTAGTTTAAAAACTATTTTAAATGTTTCAAATAAACATTACAATTTACAATTTACAAGTGTAAAACATTTTGTAACTAAGACGTACCTAAATAATTAAATGCTTTTATAACTATATATTGTATCAATAGACGACAGACGTATAGTAAATAGTAATAGTAGGTAATACTACTATCAAAATATATATGCAATATGCAGTATACAGGCATAAAGGTAATTCACCATGCATGCTCACCCCCCCCCCCCCACATTATTCTTTTGATAATTTATTTAATCAAATTCTAATGTTTGGAATTTTTAATTATACTGAATGACCTTATTTTTAAATACTTAGATATTTTATATCAATTATGGAGTATTCTGTGGCAATACCCACTATAGATTAAAGATTAGATCAATTTATTTTAATATTAAAAAACTATTTTTAAAGACTTTCAAAAAAGATTATCTGCTTAAAAATTTACATTAGAAAAAGTTGGTTTTCATTTGAAAAAAAATAAGTTTATATTTCTTAAATGGTGAATAAATTAAATTCAAGTATTTTAAAATATTGCCCTTAAGTAGATGTACCTAAAACCCCCAACACAGAATTCTTATAAATTCATTAGGTAAAAAATGAACCACCTTTATTTAAAAATTTGAAAAAATGAGTAATTGCTTGAAATGGTATTATCTTAAAATAAACTTAAAGAGAATCTGCTCTTTTTAGTACCTCTAACTAACACAAATAATATAAACAAAAATCAATGTTAATAAATTATAATCATTTATTTTATATTTGAATATTTGTTTTAATAAACCAAGTTATAGTTCACGTTATAATATGTGTGTAACACGCGCATAGATATACACAAGCCATCAACTAACGATATAAATTTAAAACTTATCAGTTTCACTCTACGGTCTCTACATATTGACTTTATTCAACCTATTAGTTTACGTATTGATTGTGGAATTATGAAATAAAATTGAAAAAAACGAAAAAAAAATACTAAATAATTAAATCTATAAACGTATTCATTATTCAGCGTATTTAAGAATAACTGAAAATAAAATATTTATTGTGGTATGATATAATATCAATGCTTATAAAGACATAATTTTTAATCTATACTTAATTCAAAGTTCAAAATTAAAGTCTAATATTTTTAGTTTAATATATTTAATATCTATATAATAATATATTATATTTTATGTAAATTATTTAATATTTTACATCAAATATGAGTTCAAATGTCTAATACAAATAAATAAAATATGATGTATTCATTATTAGTCTATATTAAATATTTATATTCATATAAGTAGTTCTTATAACAGTGGACCATAAAATATCTTTTTAAAATTACAATTGTATTGAATTATCAATATCATAACTATACTAAAACAAATGAAGTTTTAATTTTTTAAATACGTGAATGAATCAATACTTGAAACAATGACCTTTTTATCATGAACAAAATTGTTAAAGCACCATTTTTTACAATATAATAAATAATAATAATAGGTACCATTCATTTAGTATGTTCAAAGTGGTATAATTGATTAGCAGGGGTGGTGGTAACTATAAATTCTGGTCTAGAAATTATAGTTTAGCAGAAGTCGAAATAAATCATATTTAGCTCATTTAAGCTGGATGCGAAATCCATTTTGTCAAAAGTTGTTGTAATGTTTTTAATGTTTAACTATTTTTAGTCTATATTCAATTTATGTATAGGATAAAATTTTTGTTTATGAGTAAAAAAGCTAAAAAAATAATAAAAGGATCCTCACAAGTTCTTTATATATCAAATATCGAAAATACATAAAGTCATAATACTGCTTTTATATGTACAAATAGGTGATAAAAAAAATTAAAAATTAAATTAAATTTGATATGACTGGTGATAAGAACTCGCGGAAATTGCTCACTCTTACGTACGATTGTACGTGGAAGTCCGAAGTGACAATATCATCATTGATGACATTTAATATTGCATGATATTAAATTTATTACTATAAATCATAATAAGTTAATTGTAAAATTTGAACAAAATTATTTTTTTAGTGTCATTTAACATTGTTTGTTGACTATAATAATTGTATTGTTATTCTTATAGGAATCTTTAAAAAATGTGATGCTATACATAGTATAGAGCCAGTGAGCCACCCAACTGAAAAATTCCTAAGTTTCAGATGAGCCACTCCGCCACCATTGATTAGTAATATAAAGTTAATTGCATCATATATTATAAATTATAACATAAATCAAATACCTATAACATTAAAATATTTTGAACTCATAATTTTAATTTATATCCTAAATAATAAATAATACGCAGTTATATTTTAAAATAAAAAAAAAATTTAATCACATTTTGAATTAATATAGATTATTTCAAATTTTTATTTTAAACATAAAGACGAAATCTGAAGGCTATTATAATATACTAAAATGTATTGGTTTTCACACCATTTACACAGTATAATTTAATTTGTAAACAGCGTTATGTCAATTATTATAAAGCATAAATTTATCTATACCATAACGTCCATAACTATACTATACATAGCTACTCCTTAACAGACAATTTAATTATATATATGCTTATTTTAAATAAATTTATTAAGAGGGTAATTTTACATCATATAAATGTATAATAGAATGCTATAAACTATATCGTTCTATAAAAAGTACAAATGTAATTTTCAACTGTCTATCATAATGCTTATATTTGTCATCTGGCAACGATAAAATACCTGAATAAAAACTGATAAAAACCTGTGTAAATAAATAAAATAATAGACTATGTAGCATTGCAGCTGCACGCCCTGATCGCCCCAAAGATCCGCTATAATTTAAGTCGAGCAAAAATTTAAAGGTTACATTTTAAATATTACATTATCAATGTGATTTCCACGCAGAACTATCAGTAACAAGTTGTACTTGTAAGAGGTCTTTCTCTAAATTGACTCAAGTCAAATTCAAATTAAGATCTACCATGAAGCAAAAGAGATTGAATGCTTTGATGGTATTGACAGTAGATCGGGAAATTGCAGTCACTGTTCATGCTGATGCTGTTATAGACGATTTTAAAATAGCGGTAGATTTTAAGAGACGAATGTCATATTATAAATATATATTTTTAATTTTTTTTTTTTATTATTATTAGTAATGACATAAGTAATTCAGTTATAACTTTATTACATACTTCAATCTTAATTATTATTAAATATAAAGTGACTATTAAAAACATTTTACCTATTTTATGGATTAGCCCCCTCCCCCAATCCCCTTCACTTATTGTGGTGGGCCGATTTAGATTCTGCATATGCTGAACAACACTTCTGGCTTCGCCTATTATAATAGTTATACTTTCCACACAGTTATAAAATATTCAACATACTTCAAAATATAAACGTACATTTTATGAAAATTTTTTTTCATGTTTAGTGACTCTCTGTTCGCAAATTATCTTGATTTAGTCTCTTTAGCTGACCGGATGTTAGCCATTAGGATGCAATTTCTAAATGTTCAATAAACTATCTTACTTTTTTATTTCATATAGGAGCTTTAAAATTCAGTATATTTTCTCTGTTAATGTATGAGTTATGAATAGATACCATTTTTTTTAAACATAATTTAAAAAGCAATTTACAGTTTTATTATTTGAATAATAACATTTATGATCATTGATCGCAATAGGTGAAATAAATAATTATTCATGGAACTCATACTATTTCGTTGACATGATTTATACTAAAATAAAATAATAATAATTAGATATTATGTAAATAATTTCAAAACTGCTAAATACATACTCATTATTATTGTTATTATTATTATTAGATGTATACCTATATGAGTATTTGGAACACTTAAACGCACATTCAATATATAAATAATAAGGTATTATTTCGCTATTTATAATCAATTGATTTACCTATGATTTAAATTTTATATATATATCTATAGATAGGTAAATTTTTTATATTTTAGTTTTAATATTATTTATTGCATAGCCAGAGATAGTTGAAGAATAGGTATGGAACGCCGGAACAATATGGTAAATAGTTATAGGTTCCCATAAAGTATATATAAAATAATAGCGGTTTTTAAATATTTTTTACGATAAAATAAATGGATACATAATAATATTTTTACTACCTATAGTCTATAGATAAACGTATATAACATTTAGTAAAATAATATTAATTTTTTCTAACCGGTAGAAAGGATTACAGTTGATGTGTAGGTAGATGGTGTTTTTCAGATTCTGAACATCAGAAACCCAACAATAATTATAATGAAGTGTCACGGAGATAAATAATACCGCTAGTGTGTGTGGGATTAGTAAATTGTGAAAAATGTAATTGGAAATGGGGAGAAAAAAATATTAATAAAATATAGAAATATACGCGTTAATAAATAATTCACTGTGAAGGTTGTCTAGATCCAGTAGGCGCGTTTATTCTTGCGCTGCACAATAAAAGGTGTGAACTGGTTTTGTACCGCGTTCAATAACATATTGGTACTCAAACTGTGCTCTGTAAAAAAAAACTTTAATACGTCGTAACTAAATATAAAGTATTCCCTCTGTTATTATAAATAATGATATTATATAAAAAAAAAAAATTAGATTGTCTATATTTATTTATTTACGGTAAGAATACTACAATATCTGATTCGATTTTACCATTTTGTGAAGTAAACAACCAAGTTGGGTAATCTAATACCAATTTTTTAATCCAAAATATGTGTTTAAATTGAATAATTTGTTTAATTAGTTTTTCTTAATATATAAATGTTAATACAATTTTCTGAATAAAAAAAGTCCTATAATTTTTAATATACGTACCAATATAATACAACTAATATTAGAAATTATATATAAATATATATATAATATTACATTGAGAAACGACATTATAAAGAAGTAAAAAACGTTTAAATATAATTTGTTTAGTACTCTATAATTTTCATCTGTACCGACTACCGATTATCAACTAAATGACCGGGTATCAATAGTGTGTAAAAACTCGGTAGTCACAAAAGAAAATTGATGGTTATGAAATAGCTAGGACACTAAGTTGGTACCTATATAATTTTAACAAGTTTACTCGATATGAGTTTTTTAAGACACGCGTCCAATCTTTTCTTACCTGAAGTGTGATGGTAGAGAACTGTTGGGAACCCCTGTGTAAAATCACGCCGTACAATAGGGCATTCCATTCTGGTCGTACACAAAGACTTTAACACCCGGTCCTGACTCCCGATGCTGTACCATGGCTCAGTATTTAAATGATATGTATGATATATGACACATAACACGTTATGAGAAAAATAAAACGGAAAAAAACACATTCATTTTATGTGAACGTCCATTTTGGTATCCTCATATAAATTCGGTTTGAACTTCGGCCTGTAAGAGAAAGAATGTATTTTATTCTAAAAAGAGGCAATGAGCCAGACAGAATCGGCCGTCAAGTACAAAGTAATAGCTATTTATTTTTTCTCATTTATTCACGTCTCGGAACACGAAGTACACCACCATTGTAAAATCTAACACGTAACATAAAAAAAAAATCGGAAATCGTGGACGGTAACACACATATACACACACCTACAACAGGTTCAGACTCATTTGCGTTTAAATACTGCGGGTATTTTATACTCGATTTTTATTTAAATAAACATATTTAAATGACAACTATACTTAATCTTTTACAGTTTTACATATAAATTTAATTTTAGACTTCATGGAGTAAAACTTGTAAGAGTAAACTGTTTATGAAATTTGTAGGTATAATTTAATCGAATTTATCTTGTTAGACCAACCACATTATACGCCAAATACCGATCCTTATTTTATTTTTACAATCAAATATGGTAAATAAATATAAATAGGTATAAGAAATATTTTAAATTTGAATGCATATGTTATATTATTATTATATAATTTAAATTTATAAATATTTTTAATTTGTATTTAATAATTTTCATAGATATTTTGTAAATTAACGATTAAAAATTAAACTTAATCATTAATAATATAATATTATGACTTATAAATATAATGTATGTTTTAATGGCTTTGCAATATACACTTAGACGATAACACAAATAAAAGTACTTATATATTAACCATGGCTGAATGAATGTTTATTATTAAAAACATGCGTTATGTCTTATGTAACAACACTTCTTAAAAAAAAAAAAAATTAATAAAAATAAATAACAAAACTCATTGAACAACTAGGGTTTATTTAGACAAGTGTATTATTCAAAAATATTTTATCAATCTAATCTACACGCATTTTACATTTATCCCAAACACACACGTGTTAACATCAATATATTTTATCGGAGTTCGTTCATCCTATTCAATACTGTCACAGACTTGGTGGCTCCAGCGTACAACGAATATTTTTATTGTTGTTAGTTGACCTTTTTTTATAAGTACATACTTATGTTACAGACGTTACAGTTTATATTTAAATAGTAAATAATTTAGTTTTGTGTATAACATTTCATAAATATTCTAATAATTCTAATGTAATTGCTATGGTTGAGTATGGTATAGTGGCCAGTGGGTACAGGCCACAGGATACCTAATAGAAAATGTAAATGTTAAACATATATTTTAGCCATTGAATAATGTAGATAAAACTAATTAACAGTTACAATAATTATACAAGTGTAAATAGGCTGGTAACTACCAAAAATATCTATAGGTACTATAAGATAATAATACCAACAACATACAAAATTAAAACCTGATTTATTATTTAACCAATATTCCATAAGCTATTTATTTCTATTTAATTTAAATATTTAAATTTATTATTATATTTTAAAACATTTAAACATTTCTATCTGATAAGTACTACCATTTCCGCTGTAAGCAACCACAATGTAAATTAGGCTACGAATTCGGCCCACGTTTATAGTTTATCAATTATACTTCATATAAATATTTAAAAAAAAAAAATAGTGTGAAAAGTAATCTTAAATAATCAGATAAATTCAGTAGTTATACTACAAAGCATTTGAAATTTAAATTTTAACTGTTTCTGGTAACTTTTTAACCATTTGATAACATGAATAATTCATTGTTGTTTTTTTTATACATATAGTAAATTAAGAAAAAAACATGTTTGGTGAGTTTAAGATTTATTGTACTGATTCGCGACGCGTACCTATAGCAAAAAATTTAAAACGTATAAATTATTTAAAACATCCCGTATACATATCAAAAATCTTATTTTCATTTATCAAATCCTTATATAAATAACACAGTATCACACAATAACACAATATCACAATATAATAATAATCTATGTGCATTGCCTTAAGAAACAATATTCCTTATTCATTATATAGTTTATAACAACTATATGAGCAAATCATAGTTATACGGCTGAACGGCTTATAAGCTATAAAATTATTATTTGAACAATATGATATAATATTATGTATTATGTTTTATGTTAGTAGCATTGATTATAAAATTCTATAATTCTATAATCAACGTTAGTAATAATAATCAACATCAATAAAATTATTATACTTTTGATATTAAAATGTATGCATAAAGTATAGTTAGGTATACCTACGTTTATGTGATATGTGCTTAACAAAATATCAACTTTTGAAATGTACCGAACTTAAAAACAAAACAACACATCACTTTAAAAAATGTATTAGCGTGAAAAAAAGGTTAACTTCACAGTTTAATTACTGTAATACTGTGGAAATGTGACCACGAAAAAAAATCATTCTAAATTATACCAAGCTATTTCTATATACCAATATACTTATTAATAATTACCTAATATGACATTAGTTTAACAAAAGTTTAACAATATTATTTGAGTAGTATAATTCCAGTAATAATTAAATAATTACAATTAATTATATTTATCAGTAAAAAACGGGCGTAATATATTTGGGAATGTATGGTAATACTGGTGGGATTCACAGACTGCCCCGTGCAAGTCTGTCAAAAGGAGAAGAAATATATATTTATAAAATATTGCCCTGAAAATGTATTATAACAATATAGCATAATATTAAAAAAAGAAACGCTTTTCATAATCTCGTCTATAACCAAACCCTATACCATATTATACAAATAAATCTAACATTATTGTATAATATGTTCAATATTTTCATAACTATAATAAGAGTAAAAGCCAATTTGAAATCATTTTTTAATTTTTTAGGTATATCTAATAATTATTATTAGCTTCCTTAACCTAAGTCTCAAACATCGACCCACGTGAAATCAGTAGAAATCCGAATGCAACATGCGCAATAAAAAGGATCATCACTGATGTGAGGGTATAGACGTATTATAGTGGGTATATAATAATACCTATTTAGGTACTACAGTAACGTGTATAAAGTATATAGGCCACCCCATTTTTAGAGTGATTATGTATTTTATTATTGAAACTCTTCTCCAGACTCCATCGCGTATATTTGTATACAACATCTGTTATAGAATATTGGTTCCATAAAGGATCTGTAGAGAAGTAGCGGGTGTCTTGTAATAAAATTCAAATATGAATTGCAAATCTCTTCCGGACAATAACGAATCACGTGAGTACGCGACTGCGGCAAAGGTTTTCGGAGAACTGTATAATATGTATTTTGTAAAATATCGGAAATTGTTAATAATGGTAATAATGTAATATAAAAGTGCAAAATTGCAGGTGAGAATTCATTGTGTTATTGATGGTCACGATCGTCGTTTCAACCATAGTGAACCATATATAATAATAATCCAGTCATCCGAAGATAATCCTACATCAATGTGTAGCAGTTTAGTATATGGTACCCAAAAATTATGGAAATTTATTATATTTGGGAAACTATTACCTATGTAAATACATAACACACATAAACCGGCTTACAGGTGTTTCATATTTTTAAAAGTTCTTATATTCAATAACAAGGAACAAAGGTACTCAAAAATTGCTTTACGGCTCCAAGCTTGAATATCGTCATCGTCAAAGAATATACTAAATGTATAGGAAGTTACGGCAAATATAAAATGAAAAAAAGTGGAATAATGATGATGATTATTATATGGCGTTACGATAATAAAAACGAAAAATAAATAAATATCCATTGAATCAAATACATGTTTTTAGTTCGATGAAAATTTTGATTTTACAATGATGTGTTTATTTTTTTGTACGAAGTACTTTTTAAAAAGTATAATAAGCTATACCAAAAATTTAGACTGTTTCCACAGAGAATCATTAATTATTATCTATTGAAGTATTGAATTCAAATTTAATAAATCCGTTATTACTCCGATTATTATAATGATTATAAATATATACCTACTTAACACCTACTACAGTACTACAGTAGGCACATAGCAGAGCGATTAAATCTGTTTAAAAGCTATTTATATTTTTTTTTTTTTTTTTTTTTATCGAATCCCAGATTTTGAAAACATAGACATTTTAAATTCCAGGGCTTAAATTATAAAAATATAAATAATTTTTACATTTTATGGTATTATTTAAACGTTATAAAATTCTAATTTTTATTGTTATAATTGTTCTTTCAAATATTTGATTTTCCGTTTTAAATTTAACGTTAAAAGTAAAAACAACATTTTAAACACCAAATTGAACACGAAAATTAGAATTAATTGAATTAAAGAAATTTAATAATAACTAATAAGTAAATTTAATAAAAAAAAAAAATAACAATAAAATATTTTGGAAACAAAAATTAGCCAAATTTGATTGACCATAGCTATAGTTATAACTATTTTTTAATTTACAAATATTAAACGTTTATTGTTTAATGTACATTTCATATTATGTTTATTGATAAATTGTATTCAATGGTATTCGAATTTTTTTATTATTTATTTTGTTAATTTTTTTTAAATATTTTTCTGTTATAGTATTACATTATATTTCACAACACTATGAAAAATGTTTTAAAACCTTGAGATATTCTTGCGTAAAATAAAGATTTTAGTTTTTTACTGTGATTCAAAAAATAGCACAAGATAGGTCATCAAATAAATAGTTCTTACTGAATCTCGAAAATCTATATAATTTACAATATAGATACCAACTATAATTATTTTACTTGTAGTTTAGATTAAAATTCAAGTTCGTTATAATAATCGTTAACAATCGTTTATCCTAATCGTTAATGTTAATTTACCAATAAGGATAAAGTTATTTAATTAATATAAATAATACTGAAATCGATGTAGTTTTTAAATGTGCGTGGGTACAAATGTGGGGTATGTCGTATGTAAGCAATGCCCCTTAATTATTATGGCCGTATTTAACCATTTTAAGGCACTGGTGAGTGACTGTCACACCAAGCCCCCCCATATACGACTTGAACAGAAGACTATTTTATTAAAACAGGCAAACAGGGTAGGCAGGGCCGGGCCTAGGGCCTGGCAAGGTGGGCGCCTGCCAAGGGTGCAAAATATCGAGTAGGGACGAGGGCGCAAAATTTGAATTTGAAAATCTTAGCCAAAATTTTAATACATTAATATCTGTTATTAGATGCGAGTTGATTAATACTGTGTTAATTGTGTTATAAACTTTCAATTGAACGAGAACTTGCATCTAAAATGGACTACACTTCAGTCATCGAAGAGTTTGCTTCTAAAAAAGCCAGAAAATTTAAAATATTTTAATTATGTTGTACTAAATTTACTATATTATTTGTATTATTTTATTTGCGTTTTTATATAATTCTTGTATGTTGTAGTGTATTTTAGAAGTTTTCATTAAAGTTACGAGTATACCAACATATCTATAAGTAATACAAATCTATTAATTTCGTTATTATTATCTTTATTTGAATTTGAAATATTATTAAACTTTTGTTATTTCAACTATTAAAATAATAAATTTTAGCTTTACAGTAAGTATATTGATTATGCTTATAGATAAATAAGTTAACATTAAAAAAAAATTAAATTATTACATATATGATGATATTATATAGTATATTATATTATATACCTATAATTCCTGACAAGTTTATAAATAAAAATACAACATCATATTCATTAAATAAATCAAACATTATATCATTAAAGCATTAGCAGACAATTTTCAATCACTTCTTTAGTTCTTTTAAACAGGCCCGTAGCCATGGGGTGGAGGGGGCGTTACCCCCTAAAAATATTAAAAATGTTAGAAAGACTATATATAATCCCCACCAAAAAAATTTTCTTTGCCCCACCTGAAAATTTGGTATGGCTATGGGCCTGCTTTCAAATACTAAAAACATGGTATTTACTTTGTTACGTTTCGAGTTTAGATTATAGAAACATAAATAGAACCGTGAACATTTTGAAAACATTTCAGTAAATTCAATATGTCGTGGAAAATGGAAATACTAGCAAAATGTGACGAAGAAATATTTCCGTTAATCAATCGTCTTTTGACTATTTTGATAACTCTTCAAAAAAACAGTATAAATGCTGAGAGGCAGCACAGATTAAGGATCGATTGTGCCCCAAGACACCATAAACTTAGTGGGTTCCATTAAAACTTTAACGTCAAAAAAATTGTATCACTTCATTTTAAAGACTGTTGTATAATTTTGTACAATACAAAAAAAAATATATATAAGGCTATATAAAATAATAATTATGTAATAATTTCTTATACCTATACACATATTAATATATATATGTATAAAAACGCTGTATAGTGTATTTATTACTAAAAACTTAAGACTTAAATTTTTTTTCTTGCTTTTTTTATTAAAATTTGAAAATTGTTGTATAGTTTCATTATTTAAATCATTCAATTGCAAAATATCATTTTCTAAGTACAATAACATAAATTATGTTAAATTTTCTTGAGTCCGGCTTATTCTATATTTATTTTTTATTCTTGTCAACTTGGAATATGCTCTTTCGGTCGAACAATTAGCCACCAGGATAGTTAAGTATAATCTAAGAGCAATTAAAATATTTGGGAATACTTCCCTACTTCCGCATAATAAATTTAATTTATTCTATTCTGTTTTGTATTTATAACAATATTTTACTATAATATTAAAATATATTTATATAATATTTTAACTATAAATTTATTAATTATTATAGGAAAACAATAAAATTACTATTTACTAATATTATGGTATCATTGGGCTCGCCATATGTTTGATTTTGATAATAAATATGGTATTTTTCTTTGTTATCAGCTATAGAGTAATTTTCTAATCAAAGACCATAGTAACTCACTGGTAAGGCTACTTTATGGTATAGAGATACTAAAAAACGGTTACGTATCACCTAGATCCCGCGACAAGTAGATCCACGTACATCAACTGGATCCCATTGGACATTTAGAACCTCAAAGAAAATTTAGATTCCATATTAACTATAATCTTCCACGTCATTTAGGTACCCAGAAATCAGCGGTAATTTAAAAAACTTGTCTAAAAAAAATACTTAAATAACAATTTAAATTTTAAAAATATTATGAAATAGTATGAAGTATAAGTAAGTTACATGGCGTTCGTAAAATCTCTAATTCCATTAATTATGATATTAGATTCGATGTTTTAAATAAGAAGTAATGTTTCATTATATTCTAATATACACGATATATGAATTATCGATTATGTTGATGTAGAACTTATATATAATTTTTAAAAGAACTTGCTCAAATACCTATATATTATAATAGGTAAATACATTAAAACCTAACCATTGACCTAACAGGGTGACTATACTTATTTACAAGCATTGTATGACCACTTATTCCTTTAATGTTAAATTTATATTGGACTTATTTATAAGTTTTTAATATTTCTCGTTTCTTAATATAAATAATTATTTAATTGGTATTTAATAAAAAAAAAATGTATGCAAGGTAACTATAAGATAAGAATAACAGTGTTAGGTAATTTTCCACACCACCTTTATTATTAAACGACGTACAATAACATTGTCCGTATTGTTTAATAACTTTTTGAGGTATTACACGAGGCGCGTTTTTTTATTGTGGTGTCCCCAGTAGGCCTAATCCACATCCTAAGCGAGAACGCATCATATGCAGGTGCGTATTTAGGTAGGGGTTTTGGGTTCAGTTGTCCAGAACGGCAAAATTTCAAAGATTTAGAGGGGCGGTAAATTTTTATTTCGTACTGGCGCAGTAACGTCAATCATTAATAATTTTCACAACACATGTGTGCCATAGAGGTATAAAATACTATAGCATTTATATAACATGGTATTCTATGGTATTAACAGTTTGACCACTATTGCGCGGCGTAGAAGTTTTTTAATTTTTTTTTTAATGGGGAGAATGCGGCAAAATATGTGTTGCCCTTATCCTAAAATTCCTAAATACACAACTGATCATATGAATGCATTCAAATAATAAAAAAAAAATATACAATAACTTAAACTATGTAGGTAAATTATATAATATAAAACGGGTAATGTGTATAATATATGTGTGTTGCCGGCCGGCGATAGTGAATGTGTTGGATGAGTGGATGAGAGATGAGCGCTAATGCGTAAAGGGGGGACAACTAAATTAAGATGAGCTTCTTATTGATGCTGCCAATCTTCCTCCGGGTTGAAACGAAGCCGAGTGCCGACACATTTCCCATCAGCTTTGTGACAACTTCTTCACTGATAAATATTATATATGTATATAAAGTATACCTATACCTACTACGATTCTAAAAATAATAATATATTACAAACAAACCCTTTCGACAGTTGATTATCAGTTGAATTTCTTTTTGATGCTGCAAATCTTCCTCCGGGTTGAAACGAAGCCGAGTGCCGACACATTTCCCATCAGCTTTGTGACAACTTCTTCTTCTTCACTAATAAATATTATATATTTATATAAAGTATACTAAACCTACTACGATTCTAAAAATTATATTATATTACAAACCAATCCTTTAGGCAGTTGATATTAAGATGAGCTTCTTATTGATGCTGCTAATCTTCCTCCGGGTGAAACGAAGCCGAGTGCCGACACATTTCCCATCAGCTTTGTGACAACTTCTTCTTCTTCACTAATAAATATTATATATTTATATAAAGTATACTAAACCTACTACGATTCTAAAAATTATATTATATTACAAACCAATCCTTTGGACAGTTGATATTAAGATGAGCCGAGTGCCGACACATTTTCCTTCAGCTCAATGACCAATTCTCCGTCTGTGAGTAGTCCATGATCCAGCCAAATGTTCGGTTCCTATAAAACTTCAACTAATGTGCTGATTAAATGTAATTTAAATTTATAGTAAAATTTTAATGTTTAAGAAATCTATGTTGGTGTTCTTTTATTTTTGAATTTAAATTAATTTGAAATTTTATATTCATAATTTATCAGTTAAAAATGTAAACAAGAACTAAAAAGATTATAGTATATTGCAGTTTAACTTTCTGTTCGGTGGCCACCTTTTTAACTCCTCACTCTCTTTTATAAGAAAGTTAAACAGCACAATAACTATAAAAAAATATAAATTTAAACAACACAAAGACGAACTAGCTTTGTGATAAGAAAAAAAAATTGAAAAAATTGGTAATTTATCAACGTATTATTAAAATAAAAAGAACACCTAAAACCGTAGTACAGTATATTATCTGAAAAAAAAACCATAAAAATTAAATATAATTTAAGTAAATATCCATAATATACTGTACTACTGTTCAAAAAATTATATTATTAAACAAACACAGCCTTGCGACACTTATTTGTGTTATTCAGATGAGCTTCTTAATAATACTGCCAATCGTCCTCCGGGTTATAGCGTAATTATTTCACTTTTTTTGTTTTTCCGATATTATGGCAAGATCTGAAATTTTTTGTTTTATTTTACTATTTACCACCCAAAGTACCAAATAGATCCATATTTGCTACAAGAATTCATGACAAACAAAAAATAAACTACATAATTGTAAGATCATTATACATTTTTCGCTACGTCCACGTCCAGGATCTAAGGTGTACTATTCTACTACTATTCTAATATAATATAATCGCGAATAATACAAATAATACATGGTTGTTATTTCTCACAATTTTTTTCTACTATAACTAATGAGTAAAATAAGTAGGCATTGTGTACTATTTTTTCATTGGACCCTGGAGAATAAAATATGCGTCTACATCAACTACATCGTCCGACTAGCGCGGATTGTTCATATAAATTTGTATATTTTATTTTAAGTTTAAAAAATAATTTTAATCCCAAAAAAGAAAATAAAAAAAAACTTACTTAAGCGTCGACTGTTCCCGTGAAACCGAGTTGTGTCAATCTTCAGACTATACGTAGTAGTGCACCGCCGCCGAAGAAACTGCAAATTTTCTTCATATCAATCTTCAATCGTGATTCTAAATGAGAATAAAAATTCATTTTTATGAAAATAAACAGCACGAAATTAAAATGAGAGTACTTGTCATGTACTTCAGTACTGTTCATTAAGACTATATTATAGAATTGTTAATCGTCTTCGACGAATGTCATCGATTGCCGTATACCACAGATGACGAATATTATAATATGATAAATCTATGGTTTTTTTTTTATAGAACTCTTTGTGATATTATACGATCTTTTTTTCTATTTTAGCTGTTTGACATATGAACGTAAAATTGAAACATTTAAACTATAGACCAAATCTTATTATAGATATTGCAAAGTATTAATATTTTATTCTAATGAAAATGATTACAAATCATTTAATTTAATCTATAAAAATAGTAAACTAAACAAAAAGAATTATGATTAATATCGTTATGTTTCCGAGTTATTATTTCTGCATACTTTTGGTTTTAATCACACAGTGCTTTAACTTAATCTTACATATTCTTACATGTAAACTTACATATATATATCTGAAGACACCTATCATAATAGAAACAAATTCATACATTTTCTTTATTATGGTTTCATGTAACAAATAGTACCTAGTCAATGCTTTGAGGAATTAAATTTTCAGTACCATTTTACAAAATAATCAAAAATTACATTAAATTAAAGATAAAGAAGTAATTATTACAGTGTTGCTTTATACATTAGTGATTAAGTTTATTACTGTAATTAGTGTGTGAAATTTGAATTTGAAAGAAACAGTCAAGTCAACCTTCATTAATAAGTATAATTTTGATGTATTATGAGTAGGACTTATAAGTTATAATATTATATGTTGATTGATATTGCTAAGTATTTAATTTTTTTTGTGTGTTAATTTTGACAAGCTACATTTTTTCCGAAAACATTGCATTTATCATAATTATTATTATAATATTGTATAAATAATAAATATAATTTATACCGTATTATATTCTTGTTATATACTTTTGAGTTAATAAGTACAACCCTTTCGTAAAATAATTTGAATAAATAATATCTTAAGATAAATCTACGTATGTCAAAAATGTCATTGTGTATGTATAGTATAACATCTACAAAAAACTTTTATGTCCCTACAAATAATGTTTTAAATAATAACAAAATATCGTAAATATACATAATTTCAAAATATTTTGAAAAAATACTATTTGTAAGAAATACTCTCATAAGAATTTAATTTAAGTTTTAAGTATCTAAGATTATTCGTTTTTGAACTATAACATAAAATAATATAAATATAAAAATTATTTATATATTTATTTTTAGGGTGGGTGTATAATAAACATTTAATAAGTTATAGGTATAATACTGAACTTCAAATAGTCATAAAAAATAATGTGACTTTCCAGTAAACATATTATTTTTGTTTTAGGTTAAAAAAAACTTATGAGAATTAGTATATTAAATTTGTATATAAAAAGACAATATTATATAAATATCTAATGAAAAAATAATTTGAAAATTGTATAGATTTAGACAAAATTTTGATTTTAAACGTTTATAAAAATATAATATCGTGACTATACATTTTTTATTGCAGTAATTTAGTGACTGATGAGGAACATTATATTAAATTTTAAATCATATTTGATATCAATTATTTATATCGGCTTAAAAAAAAATTAATTATTTAAAATTGTTAAAATTTTTTTATAATTATACAATGTATAGGAAATAATAATGTAGACAGTTGGTAAAATTTTCAACATTCTATGATTAGAATTTTTGAATTAAAACTTATTAAATGAATTAATTTTGTCGAAATTATACAAGTATATAGCGTAATGATTTCAGTTTTTCCGATATTATGACAAGATCTAAAATTGTTTATGTTATTTTACTATTAACCACCCAAAGTACTAAATATATCATATTTGCTACAAGAATTAAACAGATAAAAAAAAAACTAAATAATTTTTAAATTAATATAGATTCCAACGTCCAAGATCCAAGGTATAATTGACGAATTAATTTTATTCTTGGCTATTTTTTAACTTAAATTAAAAACAGCTTGCGGACCAGACAAAAATAAAAATAAAAATTTTATATTCTTAAATTATTTACTATGAAAAAAATATTATCTAGAACTTTAAAATAATAAAATATTAAAAAAAAGATTTCATCGTTTAAGAATTTAAAACGGGTCGTGTACACTATACAATAACTCACCGGTTGCCAGCTATCGGAAATAAAATATAGTTCTAAGTAATCGGGGTGGCAGCTTGTACAAGTCAATAAATAATTATTTAAAGTATAAAAATTAAATTTATTACTACCCTAAAATTATAGGAAAATTAACCTACGTAAGTATCCTTCGACGCTTTTCGGCAAAATCAAGCTGTGTCATATTAAAGTTCAAACGTGCACCGTCACCGAATAAATATCTAGTTTATTTCTTCATTTGTCTTCTTTACGCTTCGGAATGAAATATTGAAATCATTGAAATTTTTTATGAAAATAAGAGCACTTGACATGTACTGAAGGCTGTTGTTTGACGACTGTCCAATAAAATTATTGGAATTGTTAATCGTTTTCTACAAATTACAACGATTGTCGTTTGCCATGGATGTCGGATGATAAATATTATAATTTTTTTTTTTTTATAGTACTCTTTGTGATTTTATAGGATTTATTATTATATTTTAGCTCTTTGACATACGTAAAATTGAAACATATAAACTAGACCAAATCTTTATAGATATTGCAAAGTATTAATATTTTATTCTAATAAAGATGATAACAAATTATTTTATTTAATCTATGAAAATAGTGAACTAAATAAAAATAGTTATATTTTTAAGTATTTAAAAAAAAGATTATGATCAATATCGTTATGTTTCTAAGTTATTATTTCAGCATTATTTTGATTCTAATCACGCGCAGTGTTTTAACTTAATCTTACTTATCTATATTACATTAGATGCAATTACCTCTGTGTGTAGATATTGTGTCTGAAGACACCTATCATAATAGAAAAAATTCATATATTTCGTTTATTGTGGTTTCTTGTAACAAAAAGTACCTAGTCACTAGTCAATGCTTTAGTTAATCAATTTACTTTTTAAACTTAAAATAAAATATATTCATTTTTATGAAAAATCTGCTACCCGGATGATGTAATAGATGTAGACACATATTTTATTAATTTATATATAAATTATATAATATTGAACTTCAAAGAGTCATAATATAAGTTTTCAGTGAGTATTTTATTTTTGTTTTTGCATTAAAAAAACTAAGGAGAATTCCTATAGAACATTTTAAAATTGTAGATATAAAAAGAAAATATTTATATGAATAATAAAGAAAAAAATAATTTGAACATTTTAAAAATTTTAAAAATTTGTAATATTAAAAATAAAGAACATTGTTTATATATATATATAGTTTGAAATATTTTTAAAATAATAACATAAATAAGAAATACTCTCATAAAAAATTAATTAAGACTTTAAGTTATCGGTGTATAAGATTATTTGTTTTTAAAATATGTATAATATTATAGTCTATAACACAATATAAAAATCGTTTTACAAGAAATAGTTTTTTTTGGGGATGAAAAATTAATACAATAAGTCATAAAATATTGAACTTCAGTCGTAAAAAATAATGTGACTTTCCAGTAAACCTTTTATATTTGTTATATTTAAAAGAACTAATGAGAATTACTATATCAAATTTGTATATAAAAAAACAATATTATATAAATATCTGATGAAAAAATAATTTGAAAATTGTATAGATTTAGACAAAATTTTGATTTTAAACGTTTATAAAAATATAATATCGTGACTATACATTTTTTATTGCAGTAATTTAGTGACTGATGAGGAACATTGTATTAAATTTTAAATCATATTTGATATCAATTATTTATATCGGCTTAAAAAAAAATTAATTATTTAAAATTGTTAAAAATTTTTTATAACTATAAAATGTATAGGAAATAATAATGTAGACAGTTGGTAAAATTTTCAACATTCTATGATTAGAATTTTTGAATTAAAACTTATTAAATGAATTAATTTTTCGAAATTATACAAGTATATAGCGTAATGATTCCAGTTTTTCCGATATTATGACAAGATCTAAAATTGTTTATGTTATTTTACTATTAACCACCCAAAGTACTAAATATATCATATTTGCTACAAGAATTCATAACAGAAAGAAAATTTTAAAATCAATATACATTCATTGTGCTACGTCCAGGATCCAAGGAATAATTGAAGAATTTATTTTATTCTTGGCTTTTTTTTAACTTTAACCTTTTAGAAGTCTCATGCCGTATTCACAAATTAAAAACAGTTTGCGGACCAGACAAAAATAAAAATAAAAATTTTATATTCTTAAATTATTTACTATGAAAAAAATATTATCTAGAACTTTAAAATAATAAAATATTAAAAAAAAGATTTCATCGTTTAAGAATTTAAAACGGGTCGTATACAAATATACAATAACCCGCCGGTTGCCGACTATCGGAAATAAAATATAGGTCTAAGTAATCGGGGTGGCAGCTTGTACAAGTCAATAAATATTTATTTAAAGTATAAAAACTAAATTTATTACTACCCTAAAATTATAAGAAAATTAACCTACGCAAGTATCCTTCGACGCTTTTCGACGAAATCAAGCTGTGGCATATTAAAGTTTAAACGTGTCATCAGCCACCGAAGAAACAGCTAGCTCTTGTTTCTTCATTCGTCTTCTTTGCGCTTCAGAATGAAATTATTGAAATTTTTTATGAAAATGAGAGCACTTGTCATGTACTGAAGGCTGTTGTTTGACGACTGTTTAATAAAATATTAGAATGGTTAATCGTCTCCTACAAATGACGACGATTGATGTTTGCCATGGATGACAAATATTATAATAATATGATAGATCATATGTTTTTTTTTATTGAACTCTTTGTGATATTATAGGATTCATTTTTATATTTCAGCTGTCTTGCATACGAAACTTTTGGTATCTAATTAATTTCATACGTAAAACCATAATAATTGTAAATCCTGAATTTTTTTTTTAAATTATAATTTTATTATTTCAATAGTTGTTTTGTAAAATTTCTCACCAACAAATAAGACCATCTTCGACCAGCATAATTTTACATTGTACACAATGTATTAATGCAATATACATTGAAAATTGAATTCAAATTATACAAATGCGTTATAGTGACATACTTAACCTAGTTTACATGTATAGTATTGTAGTCACCTACTATAGTAGCTATACAGCAGTTTACGGGTGGGCTGTACTAAATGATTGATAATTTTAAAAATATTTAAAAGTTGAATCATTCAATTAATATTACATACTAAATAGTTAATAGATTATGATCTACGTATAATAAAGAAGGACTTACAAAATCAATAAAATTAATTTCTAAATACAAGTAGTTATTCACATTCGACTCGTTATATACACATGTGACTATATCATTACCGTTTCGGTACCATCCTGTTTAGGAATAATAGGTACATACCTACTCATACTATTTATATAGGTTCTAATGTTAATATGTTCAGATAATTTGCGATATTAATATATATATATATAATAAATGCATCTATTTATGGTATTATGCTATTGTTATTTTATCCTATAAGTGTATAGTCAAAATATTTTGAAAATTATATATGTATAAGAAATGCAAACATTAACATTTGTTGAAATTTTCAAATAACTACAGTTATTCGTTTTTAAATTACTACAAAAAAAAACAAAAATCGGTTGAGCAGAAATAGTTTTCACAGAAATATGAAATGAATATCTAATAATGTCATCAAAATTCAAAATTCAGACAATTATAAAAAAATATTAATGCGTCTTTTCAGAAAACTTTTTATTTTTGTTAGGGATAAAAAAAACTTATACTAGTCAAGTACTCGGCCAGTTAAAAATGAAAAATGCTATTTATACAATTAATATAAATATAAATTATTATATACAATGGGTCTGGTAATATACTAATATGAGTTATGACGATTATGTATTTTTGGTTTCACGTATTTTATGCATCGCGCGTTCCGGAATAAAATATGCATACGTATACGTAACCGGCATGTAGCAGATTGTCCGGTGCAATAAGTATGTATTAATTTTATGTCTAAAAAAGTAAATTAAAGCTCCAAAATTATAGAAAATCAAACTCACGTAAACATCGATTTTGTTTTTGAATTCCACATCGCCGACCCAGGAACACCTTTCCTCGTCCGTCTTTACCACGTTTCGAATTGAAGATATTGAGATATTTCATAAAAATAAGCTGAACAGAACGGCATATGCGTGTAAAATATTATATATATTAAAGTACGGTTTAACGATTTGTACGTCCATTTTTTTCTCCGTTAAAATTATTACAATCGTCAATCGTCTCCGACGAATAACGAAGATTGATGATTGCCATAGATAATAGATTAATATGATAGATCCATATCCATAGATTATATACTGTATTATTATGTTGTAATATTATTATTAGCCAGACATTTAAATTTATTCGGGAGTCTGCCGTTCGAAAGACTCAATTGTGTACTTATACAAATTTTATATGCACGACAAGGCGGAGGGCGGGGTAGATTGTATAGATGTTGTTCAGGACATTGAGACTAGACTCATTCAAAGTTTCTGCCATTGGCATCGCATAAATTAGTAATTAGTTGTTGTTATCGATATTTTTCGCCCGTATTATTATTGAATGACACCAGTCAACTCATTATTAATGTAAAAATATTATAATATTATCAATAATCAATATTAATATCGAAAACCATCATAATTATTTTCCAAATAGACAAAAATATTAAATTATAGATACTACAATTTTCTTCAAACTTTTTTATTGCTTTACTACCTTTTTTTATGGTGAGTCCGCCATCTCAAAGACCCCTAACGAGCCGCCACTGCAGGTGTTAATAAATTTATGGCATAAACAGCTTAAAAAAAATCTACATATTATTTTGAACACTTCTCTGTTAGTGTTAAATAATAATACACAAATTGGTGTCTTTAAATAATATTTTTGTAATAACTGAAAACAAAATAGATAATTATACCTATATAATCGTTATTTTTCGTTAAAATATACAGTTTTGTCAATATTCAAATTTGGTATTTGTACTAACAGTAGCGCCGAACACGGGTATGAACTGAGGAAAATTCCCCAGAAATATTTATGGGTGGGTGGGTGATAATCAAAAATAGTTTGTTATGCAGTATCTTGTATGTATATAGTTAGGAATTAATATAGTACCATTCGAATTTCGAACGTAACTAACTAAACATTTTTTTAGTAGGTGGATCTAACACCAGCATTTTTTTCCCATAACATGGAATATAGATCGGCGCCACTGGACTTACGATTAACCTCTGAGACTGGGAGTGAGAATATGAATAAAGTTAAAACTTTTAAGCAATAATAATAATATAATAGTAGCTATAGCTAGTAATATATAGTTGTACTAATAGTTATATAGGTTTCTGATTAATATAAAAAAAACATAAGATGGTGACCAAACATGAGTTATGGCTATTTTAACTGAGAACAGTTACTAAATTTTAATTTTTTATTAGATGTATAAACGATACCTAACATTATGAAAGCTTTATTTATGAAATAATTTATGCGTGTATTATTAAACATTAGGTTATAATAATAGAAAATATTTTTTAATTGTCTATTAAACAAAAATCATATGGTTTATGCTAGATAACAACTGTTATACTAGTGTTACTACGATGTAATAACTTAAAAGCATTTAAATACATTGATAATTAAAATTTAATAATACTAATTACATAATTGATTAATTTGTAAAATCTTTATGATTATTTTAATCCCCCGTCAATTAGATCCTTATGCGTCATTTTAATCTCGCGTCAATTGGATCCTCTTGCGTCAGTTAGTCACCGGGATCTAGCTGTCGAGGGATCTATGTGACCGTTCACCCAGAAAAACATGTGATAATTGATAACTGTTGCGAATGTTAATGTAAGGTTCCAACTTCCAATTCCAAAAGAAAATACCGAGGTTTGTTCTCAAAACGCAATATTATATTGCATAATACGGCACAATATTTGAAAAATTTAATTCATCTCAACATAAAATAATGAGGATAAACAATGTTTTAACAAAATCATGTCTGGTTAACCATCAGGTAAAGTTATTAGTTTATTACTTGTTTATTCTTTCGATACTCTAATAAGTCAATGTCAAAAGTAAAATCTTTTAGGCTTTAAATTATTTTATAATGTTATTAATCATTGTATGTTTATACCAGTTTTAAGAAGATACATTTTTAGTTCCGCAGATACGTAGCCACAACTGAAAAACCAAAAGACATTACATCTAATGTTAAAGGTTTGAGTTCCAAGGTTATCATTGCTAACCCGCCACCAGGTAAATAATTATTTAACCAATGACAATAATTTTATTTGATTGAAAATATTGACTAATATCTATATACCAAAGGTGGCCATAACAAGGCTCAAACATAACTTGAGTTAGTCTCATGCGGCTCTTAGAGTAAAATTATTAACTATTCTAATTATTTTATAAACATCTCAAAAGGATGCCAGCGTAGTATTTGTTATCTCTCTCTAACCGACGCGCAACATAACAAATTTTACATTCACAAAAATGATTATAACCATATTAGTTTCTCAAATTAGAGTTAAATGACCTATTATAGAATTTAAAGTTAAGAACATTATCTAGGGCATCTCATAAGCGTTTTTTTTTTATTTTAAAATGAGTTGTGAGTTTTAAGATATATAAACAATTTACAATTTTAAAATACTCATAACTTTAAAATAAAAATATAATAAAACACTTGTGAGATGCTCTAGATAATGTTCTTAACTTTAAATTTTATAATTGGTCATTTCACGCTAATTTGAGAAATTAATATGGTTATAATCATTTTTGTGAACGTACATTTTTTTATGTTGCGCGTTGGTTAAAGAGAAATAACAAATACTACGCTAGCATCCTCTTAACTATGTCTTGCTTAGAATTAGCGTCATAAAGTTGCGGGTCCCAAAATTAAGGTCAGTGGCCATCCCTGCTGTATACTATCCATTAGAGAATATAATTGTTTTGGGCATATAAATGTGAATCTTAAGTTTTTAAATAGTTCATTTGAAAAATATTAATTATTCCACTTAGTTAGATTTACAGTTGTAAGTAACTGATTTTGGTTACTGTACACTCATATTCTCTAAATGGATAGATAACCTACAGTTTATTTTATCTATTATATTGATTTTATTATGTAGAACGTGTAAGGAAAGCTGCAGAAAACGGTCCCTACAAGAATCCACAATATTTCAGTTACCACAAAAATTCATATTTTGATGCTGAGATTGAAATGCACAAATACAGATTACCACAACCTTCAAGTTTAAAGTAGAAAATGTAAGATTCTCTGTAAAATAATGAGTTTATCTAAGAATTTGAACAGAATTCATATACTCCAATACATAAATATTATATATATTATAGTATATATATTACAAAGTGTTTTCACATAATAAAGGAAGAATGTACTATGCGACTTTAACTACAATTTACAATACCCCGCAACTAACACTTTTTTTCAAAAAAAAGGTTTTGATACCACAAAATAGATAATATTTTTTAAAATTAAGTTATGTACTTCGGGTCAAAATATATTTCTCTCCAAGATTAAAGTTTTTGTGATATCACATATTTCATTATGATATAAATAATACATATCTACAACATTTATATTTATGAATAAATATATAGATAAACTCTGGCATTTTCAAACATATTTAGCTCCTCTCATAAATAATTAATTACTTTGTAGTAACATGGTATTGCACTTACAGTTATGAATTAGGTTTTTTTTATAATGTATTTTGTCATTTTTTTTAATAAAAATAATTTTCAAGTTTCATACATACTTACAGATTAAAAATTTGATCTTGTTAGAATTCTTAAAATAAATTATTGTTTAAATGTAGTGTCGAGCATACAACCTCTGAAAAAATAAGAAGCATAAGAAATTTTCAAAAATAAGATAATCTAAGATTAGGGACATCAAAATTACAAACATTATAATTATATACAATTACCATATTAATAAATGGTATTTATAATATATTGTATTGGATTTTTTTTCCAGATTCACCATGGTTTTCTATAGAATATTATTAAGATATGTACCAATGATTACTTTCCCAATAGCTTTTGTGGCTGGTATTATTGGTTACAATATAGAACGTACAATATCTAATGTAGAAACACCATCAAAACCCAGTATTTTAGAAGAAAAACTTAGAAGAAAAGATGATCAGAAAATTTTATACAAAGAACCTCCAGTCTTAGAAAGAAATCTTTCACCGCCATTAAAAAGAGAACATTAATTTGGTCATATAAAAATATGTTTAGTTGAATAATTAAATTTTTTTTAAAATAAAATGTATATTAAATATTTAGTTTAACCATTTATATTTGAAAAAAATGTATTTTTTATGTTGTCTTTAAAAGAAATGTATAATTTATACATAAAGGACACTATATTTACATTTAATGGGATATAGATAAGAAACTAGGAACATATAATGTATAGAAAATTGGAATCCATCAAATATATTTTTCTTCTAAAGTATGTAAAATATCTTGACAAAATTTGTTTATGAAAGTAATTAATATTTTGGTGAATAATAGACATCAGGTGGAGATTTTTCAGCCTATCAACTTTTAAATTTTACTGGTTTAAATAAAAATAATACAATACGACATTGGTGTGCGCAGTTATTTAACAGGTTGTGCAAAATCATCAGAGGCATTAGTTTTCTCTAAGGATATTTTTCTTATTATTATCAGGGCCGTTCCGAAGGCACAGTACTAATATTTCAATCTGCAGGTTGTGCAAAAGCATGTTTTATTGATGAACATACTACATATTATCATATAAGTGAAAATGTTTCGTTGTTTATTGCAGTAAGTCAAAAGTTCAACTCTGAGATTGTTCAAAAGGATATTAAATTCATATATATTTGAAAATTCAATTATCATTAATTTAATTTATCTATAGAAAAATAGAAAATATGTCTTTTGAAGGAATAAATCATGAGTTAACATTGTTTTATACATTTTATTATGAAAACTATGAAACTTTCAACAATCTTATCCTAAAAAAGTAATGGTGATTGGTAATACATGTGAACTACTATAATAATACTCAAAAATAGTAAATTATTAAACATTAATGTATGGAAAAGCATGTTATACATTAAACAAAAACAAAAAATTTTTTATCCGTATTAATTATACTCATAAATGACGAAATTAAAAGGTTTTCAGTTCTAAGATATCTAAGAGTACTTTTTAAAGGTATTCTTTTAACTAAAATATAATGTTTTATACATCAAAATACTGATTTTAAGAATACTTCTTATCTCTAAAAAAACATTACATAATTATGTGATAAAATCTAAAATTTTGTCTACAAATAATTACTCAACTAATATTATGATCTGGATTTCACTTAATGTTAATATAATTTAAAAATAGACATATCAGAATCTTCTCAATATTCTAAATTTAGAAACTTTTCCATTAATAAAGGACTACTGGTTTTAACTATTAATAAGATTTAATTTTTTATTAATAACGATTATAATATTTAAATGTTAATTATTTGTTCAGAAGTTCTGTTAAATTTATTTTCATTTCTTTCAAAAGTACATGCAATCTAAAATTATCTTATATCCACGTATAATTTCTGTATTAATTGACCTTTTTTTTTATATATTAATACTCTTGGAGAGCTTATTCTCATTGTTAATTAATAAATAAAATAAATAGTTAAAACATCAAACTTTTATTTTAAAGATACATAGACCAAAAGTTTTAACATGGTTATTACTTTTGATAAACATTTATATATGGTGCACATTGATCTAATAGAAAATTAATAAAAAAATAATATTTATAATTCAACATAGCTACATTAAATTATCTCAACTTTCAGTTTTTAGTTATTTTACCCTGTATTTCATAGTTTTAATAATAATAAATGAAAATATATGTTTAGTAAAAAAAAAATACAAGGAAGTACTCAAGTACCTTTAATGTATATAAAAAGTCTAAAATTATTAAATTACAATCTGTAAATAGGTAAACAACAATTTGTTTTCAAGAAAAAATGTTGCAATAATAATTTACATAATTTAAATAATATATGTAATTGTATAAATAAAAGAAAATATTTCAAGTTAACAAAAATATAAATAAATTAATTAAAAAATAAATAAATAATGGTAGGCAAAGGTCACAAAATAGAAATTATTAAATGCTTCTTTTGTCAGTGAAATTCAACTCAAAAAACCTTTACTGTTTCTTTGGTCAATGTATTAATAATGAAATAAAAACAAATTTTAACTTTCTATCACTTTTATTTAATGCTATAAATCTGTACTTTCAGGTTCCTTTTTTGTAGAAAAAACTGGTGGTGGAGGAGGTGGAGGTATGGGCCGCTGAGTTCGAGTTGGTGTTTTTAATGCTGATGATTGTCCTAAAATTAATTTCAGATTATAAATCAGATTAAAATATCATTAAATAATTATTAATATCTAACCAGATTGGATGTCTAATGTTGTATTTCGGTGACTAGAAAAAGTTGGACTTATATAACCTCCATTATCCTCATTTGGACTCTCTTGATTTATATAACTTGTATCCATTACATCTGAAATATAAATATCACATATAGGCATATATCAAATATGAACTTTAAAAGTAAAATTAATTACAATAATAATAAATTAATAATTAATCCTCACCAGTATGTTGATTTTGGTTAATTTCTTTATCATCACATTGATCACCAACTTGTATCAATGAAACTTGTTGTTTGGACACAGTGTACAAATGTGCTCTTTCTAACATTGGGCCTCCTTGATCTAACTATAATGATAAAAATGGAATCAATATTTAAAAATGCACAGTGAAATTAGAGAAACTAAATTATCATTACATCTACTTTATCATTAGAAACATCTGTTAGTATTCTAAGACTCCTAAACGAAGAACTTAATGGTCTTTGTAAAGATGCTGGTCGTTCAGGTATAGCAGGTTTACGGAAAACCGTATCATCAGACGTTTCAAGTATTGTGCGTGGAGCAACTGCAGGCTTAACAGGCCGTTTTAAAGAACCTGTATCAGCAGCTGGTAACTTTTCCCTAGGACATTCAGTAGTTTGACTAGGTTTCAGTAAGGAACCGGGCGGAGGTTTATCACAGTTTGCTTTATCTTGGTCTTTCGTAGTGACTTGAGGACTTTCAAATATGTTATTTGCCTTGATAGTTGGTGATGGTGGAACAGGAGCTGGTTTACTTTTACGTCCTCTTGTATGTGGTTTTGGGCTCTCTGATGGAGGGCTAAATATATCATAATCAAATTTCATAGTTTATTAATTAATTTAAATAATCCAATAAATATTGGTTTTAATAGTTTTATAATAATTAAATAAAACACATATATTATAAAGATTAATCACAAAACCATTAAATACCTAATATCAGTAATATTAGTACTAGATCTACTTCGTTTCAAATTTGTGTCAAAAGCATCGTTTGTAAATATCAAATGTGTATCCCCACTACTGGATCTTTTATGGCCATTAAAATCATTGACATCCAATATCTTTAATGTAACATAAAATTCTTCTTCTGAAATTAAATTAATTTTTGTTAATTAATTATGAAAATGAGTTGATAATTATAAGTATTTTATTTTTTACCCCCAGGAAAAATCCAATCTGAATGGGATATTAGACAGTCTACAATGATATTATGACATGCAGCAGCATTCATATTTAACCTAGTTAATAAAACAAAAAAAAAAAAGGAATAATAGGTATTATACCATAATTAAATGCATAAGAATTCTTACCCTATATTATCACTTTTATCTTCAGGTGTCCATAAAAGGTTAGGTGCAATAACTATAGCCAAATTTTGTGGACTCATTTTATTTACATCTTGATGTTTAGTCAATAACGCCAAAAATTTAATTATATATCGTAAGTTATATAAATTTGATTGAGGTAATTTTTGAACAACGTTTAGGATTGCTTGAAGTCTACTTTCACTAGTTTGTAGTCTAATAAATAATTAAAATACATCATAAAATTACCAATAATAACAAAATAATATAAAATAACTTATTAATGAAATCAAAGTGAATGCATACTTAGCTGCAGCCATCCATTCTTCATATAAATGATGAGTTAATAGAGGTTCGGGTAACTGTCTCAAATATGATTTTAAAACTCCCGCTATTATATGAGGATCTCTATATTCAACTGCTGATTCTAAATCTAAACAATTTGAATCTAATCTGAGTTTCATGCATCGTACTTTAGAAGCACCAGCTGCAATACGAAATAATCCTTCTTCTTCCACACCCATTTCCAATAAAGCACAAATACATAGTTCAATTGGATAGGCTATTCGTCTTTTAGTAACTCTTAAATGGTCTTCGAGTTTTTGACCAAAAACTGGCTTTGAAGGGTTACTATCTGTATAAAATATATTTATTAATATTGAAAATATTTAAATATTATACAACATACCAATAACAGTTTCTAATTCAGGAACTATTTCATCCAAAACAGCTAATGCAGTTTGGTGGTAAGAACGTTGATGTTTTATTAATTCTATAAGAACAGATGAAAGTTCTGCTTCTCGTGATATTAACTGAAATATTTCAGATGCTAGAGAGTCCTTAGTGAAAGTAAAAAAAAAAAATAAACAATATATTTATTTAAAAGGAATAATTAATATCAAATATTGCATATACATACTTTACATTGTTCAACTTTCAATTCTATATCTTCTAATTCTTCTTTAACTGCATCTACTTTATTTGTATGAGAACTTCCAGAATTAGAGTTTTTTAAGACTCCTTGATATCTTAGAGAAAAAAAAATAATAATAGTTATTACTTATAATACTAAAGAAAAAAAGAAAATTAAGGTAGGTAAATAATACAATGATTATAAAATAATATATTTATATAATAGTATTAAATATATATTATTTATTAATAAAAAACTCAATTCTTTAAGCTACTTATTACATTTATTAAATAAATACCCTATTGAATTTAAATATTAATGCAGGACTATGGACTTTCAATAAACTATTGTTTATATTATAATGTTGTGAATAAAACAAATAAAATAATATATAATTTATAGTTAAATATAATGAAATATTACTTTGCTCGAGCTAAATCCATATCAAGCACCAACTTAGTAAGTAATCGTTTTTGCTTTATAATATTTGGTACATCTACATCCAGTATTTGCTGTAGCTTACTAAGTACTGTTTGTTCAATACGTGATTCATAATCTACACCTGCATTAGCTAAACATATTTGTACTTTGCTACATTCCACTAAAACTTGTCTAAAAAATAATAAACATTTTAAATACAATTTAAATTTAAACTTAATTAATACATATATTTGAAATTTAAGTTAAATTAAATTAAGCCACTATACAAAAACTAACTATGAATTTAAATTATTAAATCTAAAGGTAATTATTTTTTTATTTTACCATAATAAAAAAATTAAATATTTTACTCAATAGAAAAAGATTTTCCATATTCATTCATGTTTCTTAATGTATAAGTAGCTTTATTACAAACTATAAAAATATAATATTTTACCTTAATAAATTATCTTCTTCGTTAGAACCATTATCAAGCATTGCCATTGCTAGCAAATAGTCAGGCATTTTTTTCTAAAATATTAAAAATGAATTATTGATATAAAAGAAAAATTAATATTACTTACAAGTCGTTTTTCACGTGCAGGAGCATCATGGCCAAGTCCAGGTGATATTAATGTAGCTAATAATTTTTTTGTAGTATTTTGACAAGCATTTTTTATAAATTCAACTCGTTTTTCTGCTGTTTGTAATGTATCAGAAAGTGCTTCAGTTTTACCTGACCTTTAAATAAAAATTAAGTAAAAATGTTATTTAAATATTTATAACAATAAAAAAATTAAAAACATCATACCTAGAGAATGTCTGGTCAGCAAATTGCTTAACCTTAAAAAACTGCCTCTTCATTTTTGTTATAAAACTTAAATAATATAAGTTAGTTAAATTATTCTATCATATTATTTTCATGAAATGAATAATTGTATAACCTAAAAACAAAAAATCATAATGTTAAATGTATATCTTGTTTTATTAAATAGTTGTATTCACAAATGGTACACACAATTATCATAAAAATTAAGTAAATATTAATAATTTTAACATCAATTTAATAAAAGAATGGTTTAAAAAAAATTTAAATGTTTTTAAAAGAGATTGGAAATATTAAGATATTGAAATAAGTATACATGTTAATTGAAACAATTATACAATTTAAATAAATATTTTATACTTAATCAAATATAAATAATAATGATAAAATGTCATCTCATAGTCAGACTTACATACTAAAGAATTAAAGAAAAAAATTAGATAACATTATTAAGCCCCTTAACTAAATGTTAAAATTGTTAAATAAACACAGACAAAAGTATAAATTAAATATACTGTAAATTGTTTGAAACATCAAACTATTGTAATATTATATCTTATGACTTATTGTATATAATAAATTTAATTAAATATACTTGATAATTAATGAATCCAAAAAGAAGGTTCTGTGAAAAAGGTTTTCTCGAAGATACAAGGAAAAACTATGGATATGGCCAAAATGTATTAGACAATACTATTTAACAAAAGCTATTTTTAAATAAAAGATGGATAAGACATGCATACATGTTGGCTGTGTCACGGCATAAAATTAAAGTTAAATAAGATAAAATAACAACAGATGCTATTAGTCAATATATTGGACCAACATAACAAATATTATTAAATGTTTAATACAAGTTAGATAAAAACATTTTTTATTATTATTCTAATTTAAAAAAAGATATAATCAGTTTTAAAATGTTAAAATGATTTAATTTAAAGATTCTCAAAATTTAAGTTTAAATGATAGTGAAAGTAATTTCAAGTTGTGAATAATAAATGAAGCTACCAGTGAGTCATTTCTAAAAATGATAAAATAAAAATAATTTAAAAGTTTACATTATTTGTATATATATTTAACTTATTAAATTAAATATAACTCTCATCTTGTATTAAATCAAGATTGTTAATTAGGACATTGTGGCTAATAGTTCTCATATGCATATTTACAATTTTAATTATTTACATATAGTTAATACATATTATCTGCAGAAATATAAAACATCATGAAGATGTTACAAGATATCAAATAATTGCAAGCAAAATGAACTATGATGATAACCTATAAGATGTAATAACTGAAACCTAAGATTTTATTACTTATTACTATAGTTTAGTAAAATAGGCACAAGACTGAATAAATTATTTTATTTTTACTACCATATGTATATTTTGAGCTCTTGAGTTTATTGTTATACATAAAAATAACAATTTTGTTTAACGGTATACACTATTACAAATAATAAATAAATGTGTATAAACTACTTATAATACAAATAAGTTGTATAATATCCAATAAATGTTTATTATTATTATAAAAATGTTTCCGATTTTTTTTATTATTTTAATGTCTAAAGAACTCATAATAGCATAAAGTATTTACTTTCTAGAGAAAGAAAATAACAACAACAATTATAACAAGTATACATTATATTTTTCAAAAGAACTAATTTATACTTAAATTAAATATTCATTAATAGAATTTGTTGGTTTTTAATAAATCATCATAATATTAATATATTATACCTAAAATATGAAAAAAAAACCATTAAAATCATTAGTTGACAATTTTAAAAGAACAATTGTTAAATATATTTTTTTTTATGAAGTATGCCTTATAAAAAATTAAAAATAACTGATTATTGTTTAACTAATAAGTCATTTAATGAGGTCATTCATCCATTTGTGTGTTTTTTTTAAAATATAATTATAACAAATAATCTATAGGTTTTCCTAACTTAATACAATTTTAATTCAAAAAATGTATAATACAATTTTTATATAAAAATTATATAACTAAAGATCTTTTATTCTTTATCATAAATAAAATCGTAAACAAAAAATCTAGATTTAAATTTTAAACTAATATTTTCAATGACTATTATACTACAATATGAAATATATAAATGAATTAATAAAAATAAAGATGCGTTAATTAACATGCTATAGCCACAATTTAGCATTATAACTACTTAAAACCTAAATATACTTTATGTAAATTTAAAACTAAAATGAAAAATTCTTAGATTAATTTATATTAGTTATATTTATATAAGTAAACTAATTTAAAATATAAATATATTTCATTAATTTAAAAATTGTTTTGTATTTTAGAGTATTAAAATCATTGACTCTATTTTAATTTGCTTATAACTCAATATAGTTCTTAGTTAAATTATGACAAAAATATTATATTGTTTCTGACTTTCTTGACAATTGACTAATATGAAAAAAATTTGAATATTAATATTAATATTGTATAATATTATAATCTTAGTAGAATACTATGTAATACATTTGTATACTTTTTTAGCTGAAATACTTTGATTTTAATAATAGCTGCCTTAGTGTAATTATCAATAGAGAAAACATTATTAATTTTAAACTTACAATTAATATGAATATTATATATTAGGTATTCAAACACAGAATTTATAAATCGGGGTTATAATGTGAAAAATAATAATTCAGATCTTTTTATTTACTTTGAGGATGATCAATAAGTCAGTAAAAAGTAAAATATTATAATATAACAATAAATATCAATATAAATTGAAAACAAAAGATAAAGTTGTACGACAGTAGGTATCAATTTGTTCTATTATTTAGATTTCACAGTAAATCCTTATAAAACAATATTTGAAAATAAAACTTAAAATTTACTTTGGTTGTAGATAAATTACTTTTACAATATTGTATAAGGAAAAAAAGAAAAAAGTTTAACTTACAATAGAGTGGTAGTGGTCCCACGTTATCCTCCAACCATCGAATTTCAAGAAGGACAACTACAGCACGAGACGAAACGGAAACGTTTTTTACTTAATTAGAGGAAAAATTCAATTTTTCTACAACTAGATAAGGAAAAAACTTTAAAAACTAGTGAAGGAAAATGTCAACATTTCTACAGCGTTGCCAACAGAGAAAACTAATCGATTGTCGTATATTGTTACTACATAGTGCATACTCAATTTTTTAGTACAATAGAATTTATTTTAACGAAATACAATTATTGCAGTCGAGTATTGGCTCACACCTACTATAGAACAATAGTACACAAGATCATAGATTCAAGTTATATTGTTGTCATGATAAAATGCTATCGAAACCATTAAAAACTATTTAAGAATTAATGTGAAAATAATCGAAAAGGTTAACGTAATTTTGATTATTAGACCCTGCACTGTACACGTAATCGTTAGTTGGTAGAATCGATAACACTTCTGATATCGAAAATTTTCTTTGAATTTTCCCTTGTTTCTAAAAGAATTTTCGTTTTATATTACGGGTTTCGAACTTTTACACATTATTTTATAGTGAAGACGATAGAATTAAGTATTTAAGTGTTTAATAATAAATGCTGCAGAGAAATGGCAGGACAAATAGTGAGTACTTAAATATCATTCAGTTACATTTTTCTATTGTTATATAAAATAAAATTATACTTTTTCCATAAAAAGTTGCTGTGTCATTGAGTGTCTAATTGTTTTTAAATATTTTCCTTTAAAATGCCAACCAGGCTATTGATAGTTAAAACTTCCTGCATGTCAACTATTATTTAATTTCTATTTTAGTTACATTATTCTTGTAATTTAATTTTTCATATTTATATTGTATTTTTTTTACTAAAATTTGTTTTAGTGACAATTATTAAAATTTAAAACTATCCTGGGTTATTCATTATTCAATTTATTGTTCAGATAATTAAATTCTTTTATTTCTTTAAAAGTTGTGTTATTCAACTATTATTTTAATGGGCATATTAATATCATTGTTAAACTAACCTTTACATACTCCTAAACAATTATTTTATAATTAATATTGTTTCAGGTATTACGTGTAGAATCTCCAGATGGAACAAAAAGAGTACAAGTGTCACTTACGGAATCAAGTTATAATTTATTTGAAAAAGTAATTAAGTTTATCTATTAAGATATAATTCATTTTAAGTAAAACTTTATATTTTAAAAATATTGACATTTCTATAATAAACTTATAATATGTTTAAAATAAAATTACTTTGAAATTTTTACAGGTGTACAATGTATTTTCTCTTACAAACTATGGTTTTACATTATTTAATGATCGAAACCGTAAAAATGAAATTAAATCATCTAGAAGTGTATACTTGAGCAGCTTAAATCTGAAACATGGAGATAAGATATACTTGTGTCCACTAGATCCAGATAATATATGGGCAATTCCTGGCCCATCAAATGCAGATTCTGCTAATGGAAGTCGGTCTTCATCAGTTGTTTCTACACCAGGATCTACTACATCACTGCCATCAAATGGAAAGAAAAGTTCAGGATCAACAAGTCAAGTAGAAGAAGATGAAGTGGATAAACTACTATGGAAATTAGATGGAAAAATTAAACGTCTCAAAGACAAAAAATAGTAAATAATATTGTACATTTCTAATTACTATTTAAATAAAATAATGATAATGATAAACTTTTAGTTGCCGTCATGGAGATAATGGATGTTGTGTACATTGTTCACCTTTGGAACCATACGATGAGGAATATTTAAAAACACAAAATATGAAGCATTTATCTTTTCATTCATATCTAAGAAAAATGACTGCTGGAATGGCAAAGTAATTATACTGTTTTTTGGAAAATATACAAATGATTCAATTCAATTAAATTTATACTTTTAGAGGGAAATTTTTACTATTAGAAAATATAAGTTGTAAGATAAAAGAAGGCTGTGCTGGACATTTACCATGGCCAAAAGGTATATGTTCAAAATGTCAACCATCAGCCATTACATTAAACAGACAAGTAAATAGAATAAGTAAATAGTTAATAGCTATTTTATTGATTTATACAACTGTTTTTAATTTTGATAGACCTATAGGCATGTTGACAATGTTATGTTTGAAAACTCAGAATTAGTGGAACGTTTCTTGAATTATTGGAGAATTACAGGGCATCAACGTATTGGATTTTTGTATGGCCGATATGAAATGCATCCTGATATACCACTTGGTATAAGAGCTGTAGTTGCAGCAATCTATGAACCTCCTCAAGTAAATATATTCTCATTAATTGATACTTATTTTTTTTTATAGAAAAATTTGTTGTTTTCTTTTTTTTTGTTCAATTAATAATGGCACTAGTTGATAAGTACTAATGTTTTAGGAAAGTTCAAGAGATCATGTTAAATTATTGTCTGATGAAAAACAAGATATAGTTAATGAATTGGCCAGATGTTTGGGTCTTACATGTGTTGGATGGATTTTTACCGATCTTTTGACTGAAGACATGCAAAATGGAACTGTAGGAGTATTTGTTATATATTTATCACTATAACTATAATTCTTTAAATTTTTTTAAATAATGTTTAGGTAAAATATGTTAGAAACATAAAAAGTCATTTTCTATCTGCTCAAGAATGTATAATGGCTGGATATTTTCAAAATTTACATCCAAATCCTTGTCGTTATGCATCTAATGGATATTTTGGTTCAAAATTTGTTACTGTCTGTGTTACGGGTATGTAAATAAAATTAATAATATAATATCTTATAAATAGGTTAATTTTAAATGTTTTTAGTGTAATTTATTACGCTTGTATAACTATTATACATTTTTATTCAGCTTATTTTTTTTTTATTATATATTATAAATAGAGCAATAATATAATAGTTCTTAAAGTTTGTCGTAAATCTGAAAATACACAATTATCTTGTAATATTTATTATAAATACAGAATTGTATTATTATTTATTTTCATAAAGAATTCTTATTATATAATTTAAAATAAAGTTAGTAGTTTTTATTACATTTTTTCATGATTTATAACAGTAAAAAATATAAGTTTTATAAATTGTTTATGTAGCCAAATGGCTTAGTTCATATTTATGATAATCTTGATTAATAACTGATAAATGCATTTTTATTTATTACTTTTACTTAATTTGTATGGTATTTATAGGAGATGAAAAATGTCAAGTACACATGGAAGGCTATAGTGTGTCTAATCAGTGTATGGCTTTAGTCAAAGATGATTGTTTGGTACCAACCAAGGATGTACCCGAATTGGGATTTGTTCGAGAATCTTCCGACAAACAATATGTGCCTGACGTCTATTATAAGGTATGTATAACAAAGTTCTATTTATTTTTATTTATTAATTATAATATTTACTATTTAAAATGTTAGTGCATTATTAAACAATAAACTTGAAAGATATTTTAGCTAACTAAAATACATAAAAATTATATATTTTTGAAGATGGATAGATTTATAATATTTATTAAATTATTAATAACTGAAGAGTATTAGCATTAAATTAATTTATAAGCTTCTCGAATTTCATAAAAATAATTTAGTATCTACCAAATTTAATTTATATGTTATTTATTACACAACACATAATATTTAATATTAATACTATTAAGAAATAAATATACAGCGCATTTAATGGTTTTATATTTTAAGTTCCGTGGTTCAGTAATAATGATACATTAAATAAAATAATACCATTTATTATCAATAATACTATTTATAATCAATGACAATATTATGAATGATTTAGTTTCTGGTAGATTCGTATATGTTCTAAGTGGTTTCCGTTAGCGACACTAACAATATCTAATAGTCAATTTCATCAACATTGGAAAGTTTATCCATGATATTCGACTCCATTAATTTTTATTAGCTCCTCTGTGGTTAATGATAATTGTAATATACACATTGTTTCTTTAACATATCCAAAAAATAAATAGTCACGTAATGCACCCATGGATCTGGAATTTTTTTCTGGTGGGCCCATAAATTTAAGTATGAATAATCATTCAGGTAATACAGTAGAATTTAAATCACAGTATTTAAAATTTTTGGATAGGTCTGGGAAAGATTTAAAATATGAGATAAATTATCTATACATAATTGTAAATGTATGTAAACAAAATTAAACATCTTTGAATAAAACTTTTACATATCTTCTTAATCACAAAATTTGTTAAATGAAAATGATTGTATATGGATGCATTACTAAATAATTATATTAATATTATGTTGCACCACCGGCCCATATTTATTGTCTCTGTCTTATACATAATAATATAACAGCACATTTACATATTGGATTCTTATTACAGTTTATTAATGATTAACTAATATTATAGAAAATGTACATGTTATAAAATTGTTTGGAGACAATATTTGCTGTGCTCAAGCAGTTTTTTTTTCATATTTTAATTTTAAAATTCATACTGGTGTTAAAAAAAAATATGTAGAAAAAGAATGGCTTGAACATTTTGTTACTTTTTAGTTTTTATTCTTCTCTACAATTTTGATAATAAGTAAATTTGCTCTAATTTTAATAATTATGAATAATTGTTTATAATAATCTAGTATGTTGATTTGTTATGCTACACGTATGTATACATGCGAGTAATACTTCCTCTTAAATACAATACTTTACTTTCAATTATTTAAAGTTTAAATTTTGAATATGATCTTAAGTAATTTAGATTAGTCACTATGAAACATTAAAAATATTATATAATAATTAATAACTGTACCATTTGTTTATGGGAGATTAATATTAGCATTTATAAATGGTAATTTATTGCTCAATCCAATAAAAAAATATGCTATACTATCATGTTAGATCTACCTCAGATCAACAAAGTGTATGTGTATTTAATTTTTAAGCTGCCTAACTTAATGAATTTTTTAAATTCTAAGCCGACTAATAATTCTGTCCGGGTTTTAATACTAATGCACACACATTTCTTGATAGTTTTTAAAAGCATCTCAAATAAAAGATAATATGTTATAATATGATCGTTCTCAATATAATTAAATTGTTTACATTGTTTTGTAATCAGTTTTTAAAATATAATGATTTGCCTTTATTTGTACTGTGGCAACCCATCTAGTCAATTCCTGTTGCTTACATTTTTTAATTCAATTTTAAAAATCTAATATTAAATGTAAATTTTTAAAATATTTTTACGTGTAAATAATAACAATTATTTAATTATATCTATATCATTGGGATGTACATTTATTGAATATTTGGATATTTATAATTTGATCTGTGGCACATGATTTTATTCTGCATTTAGGTTATTCTAAAAATATTAAAAAACAAATAGTTACATACAATTTGTATACATATATATTTTATACTCTCAAAATTCAAATTTAAGATTTGCTATACATATTATTCAATATTCGTGAATATTTTTATCAAATAAAAATAATAAATCCCATTGAAAATATATTTATTTTGCATGACAGACACTCCAAAATTATTTATAATTAATTCATATACGAATATGTCATAATTTATCTTTCTGATTAATAATATATTAACTTCACTCATCAAAATATATAATATAATATATTTATATTATATAACTCGGTTTACAATTATTTAGTTTGATAAAAGAAAACAAGCTTGTTTTATGATGAGTAAAACATTTTCAAAAACAAAATCATGTCTGGGTAAAATCAAAAAATAATGAGGACATTGAGAATACATTAAAAAAATATTCATAAGACCATTTTTTACTTACATATAAATTTAACTATTTTCAATTAAAATAAAAAAACTGTTTGCTGTTGAAATATGTTAGTTTACAAAAAAAATTCCTGGTATGAGGAGAATTTTGCGTAATTATATTTTTTTATCAAATTATAAATGTAGATACTTAATTTTTATTTACCTCAAATTAACAATAATTAAATCAACTTTAATAGATCTATTTATAGTAAAATGTAAAAACAATATAATTGAAATTGTAAAATATGGACATCAATGTTTGTGTACCTCAAACTCTATATAATATGTTATAATATTCCAGACTTTAAATATATAACTTATGCATGTTTGTAAGAAAAGAAGTATAATTAAGATATAATGGTACACATTTCAAAAAATAATAACATAAATCATTCACTGTGCACAACTTAAATTTTTAAAACACCATTATATTATTTGATAAATTTTAATATGTGGGATATAATTATCGTTATTATTTAAAACTAATACATATGATAATATACTGTTTGGATTTCAAAATAAATGTATCGAAACTTTCGATAATGGATTACAAAAATACACATAAATGTTCACTTGTTTCTATAAACTACTCGATCGATTATTTAGTTTAAATTTACATTAAAAAAGGGGTAATGTTACACTTTACCACAACTAGATATGACAAAAGTCTTGGACGGTTTGCCAGTTTGATCTCCAAACGAGGCCATTTTTTCAACGAGATCAATGCCATCTACCACATGCCCAAAAATTGCTGTGAACCCACGCATCTCTTGTAGTATAATACGAAACTGTGATCCAACCATACCCATATTATCATGACGTTTTTGAGTGCGGCGCATTCCTACAGCTCCTCGAACTGCAGGAAACTTAGTATCATCAGGCATGAAGTAACTTTCATCATATATTGATTTACCACCACGACCGTTGTTTAATTCAAAATCACCTGTAATCACAGATTCTCCATCCCAACATTGAAATATTGAGCAGCCTTTATATGAACAACCATTTGTATCCCCCACAGTTAATACTTCAAAATTCTTTGACATTCTTGGCGCCACATCTGGACGAGTTTCAATAACTAAACGACCAAATGGTGTCCCATTTACCTCAATATTGAAGTAAAACATGGGAAAAGTATTAACATTACGTATTGAAGGTACACTATTCAAAATAGCTGGTGGTGGACTGCTTTGTGAAGTTATCAGTACTGGTTCATTTGATGAAATTGAAGATAATGATGTTGTGTATTGAGTGGTAGATGAGTTCCCAGGAGAATTTTTTGGAAATTCTGGTCCATTTACAAGTTGTGTGACATGTTTAGGTAGTACATACCTTGTAAACAATTGTGCTGTACAATAGTTAGCCAAGAAAAAAATATGAGTATTTGGATTTGCCAAATCTGCAGACTTATATGATTCTAAAGCCATAGACTGTAATGAGGACAACGATTGTTTGATCATACCAAAATCTAACAAATTAGTAGAAGATATAATATCTTCTAATTGGCCATGTGCAAATTGTTCTGAGTATTTATTTTGTACTTTCTGTTTCACTTGTTCTAACCGATTCAAATATAATTGTAAATCATATAAATCATCTGTACGTAAATTTGACGGTTTGATACTATTCAAAGCTTCATTGGTCTGCAGTAAATCATTTGTATTTTGAGTCCAACCACTATTTAGCTCAAGTTCAATTTGAGTTTTTAGTGTGTTACAGGCATCTAAAACCCTTAAGAGAAATTGGCGTTTGTGTCCAAATAAATTTTGTATTTCACTCATCAATTTAGCAATAGCTATAGTTTCAACTTGAACCTATAATATAAAAATAGGTTATTAATAAGTTTAAAATCTAAATAGCAAATAATACTTACTTCACTGATTAGATGGTCACGTGCATCATTATTTGATTTTATAGAATGTCCAATATGATCTGATTGAGTTCCACACGCTCGACATAACAGCTGTTGGCAATTGTAACACCAAAATGAAAATGGCATTCCATGTGTATGACAATTTTCACCCTAAAAACAAATACCAAAATGTTTAAATTATCAACGTTTTTAAAATTTAATATTAATAACAAACCTTTCGTTCTTTATCAACAGATTTATTGACTTTAACATTTGCCAGGTGTCTAATTAGACTGAGAATAGACTTTTGAGTTCGTAGAGTCTCTGGAGATTGCTCATCTAATTCAGTACGCTTCCAACAGTTTATGCAATATACTTCTAAACCTTTGAGCATAGTAGTCTTAACACATTGTAAACAAAAACAGTGTTTACAACTAAGTTCTTTTGGCACAAATTCTGTTTCATTGAATTTCTGCTTGCAACAACCACATATTATAAGTTCTTCAAATTCAAAATCTTTTTTCGTATCCATCATCTATAAACAATAGACAGTTGTCGGTTAAGTACTTCGGTATTCAGTTAAATAATATAATTAATAAGAAACAAATATTAATAAATTGAGAGTAATTGTTGAATAAGACTATTAGTACCACATGAATAATTTATTTTTAAATAATAGGAAAAAAAAATATCTACATACATCAAATACTTTTATTATATTTATTATCATTTTAATGCCAAAATTAATCATTTATTTTCTACCATAATCTGTTATATATATATAAAGGAATTCAATATTATAGCAAAATACCTAGAAGTTAATACAAAATGGTTATGTGGATTAATTTAATTAAGTTAATTTTTCTAACTCTAATTCATAATTAAATATTTATTGATGTCTTACAAAAAATATTGTTATTCTTTAATTATTTAGTTTTAATTCATTTATTGTGACAATTAAATTGTAGATAATTTGAATAATTTTTTTTTTAATTATAAAAATAATAAGGTACCTACATTTAAGATCAGTATCAGAAATTGTATTTATTTTCTAAGTATAATTAAAGATTTGAATAGCGTAAAAATGAACACTACCTATAAAATTGTGTGTAAGAATTTTTAACCTTGAAATTCATATTTTAGATTACAATAAAAAAATTTTAAAGCTTTTTACCAGATAATACATCTCATTTATCAGTTCTTATTAAGTACGACATATTAATATCAATGTATTATGTGTGTATAATATTATATTATTATTCTGCACTTGCGAGTGTGACGAAGGTCAAGGGTGGTCGATAATAATAACATTTAATAGGATTTAAATTAACTGTGCGGTGTCTCTATAAGTGCGTTTTATTTTTTATTTTCGAAATATTTATGTGGTCCTACGGTTCCTAGGGAGTACGGCAAACCCCAATTATTATATTTCAATTTTCAATAACATTAAATATACACATAATAAATATCGGTTAACACGTATGGACGGTGTACGCTAATACGAAATAAACTTACACTTTGGTGCAATGTAAACAAATTTATAACGGGCGGTCGAACGATTAGCGCCGTGTGTTACACATGTAGGTAGTATATTATTATAGATAATAAATATATTATGACGACGGTGTATAAAAATAATAATAATAATAATAATAATAATAAACAACAACGCGTGTGCGTTGATAAGTACGGTCTGTGTACAGTGAGCGCGTAAAAATACTATGTAATTACGAGTTACGCCTTACGCACTTATCAATGGCGACGACGGACAAACGCGATGCGACCGACGGCGCACTGTATAAAATATTAATAATAATAATAATGAAAATGAAAATAATAATATCACGGACTGCGACGCGACAAATGCGATAGAGTAAAAATTATTCGATTGTCGAATAATAACGTTTTTCGTTGTGTATCGAACGGACGACAAACGACGGGAAGGCGACGACGGAGGGACGTTGAAGGCAGACGGCGACAACGTTCGGAACGATAATGTATTACGAATTACGATAATAACAACGAATTATACGATTTATTGTAGAGCGTTTAATAAATTGTATATTTTATATTATTATTTGGCGCGACGACGACGGTGCCGTTGTTGTTGTTATCGTAGCAGCAGCAGTAAAACCGGGGCGGCGTCGCTGTCGGTGGGCCGTCATCGTTGATTTTCCGCTGTGCTCAACAACACGCGAATCGCGCTCGACGATATCGACACTGTGCCTGTGGACGGCCGTACCGTTCGACAATAACCAACAATAGCAATAACGACCACAACAACAACAACTACTACGACGGTATCGACGACAGCGGCCGCCGTGTTGCATGGCGATCGCTTCGGACGGTGCGTATACGACTGACGGCGACTGGTGTCGCGGCTGCGTCGGGCCCGGTGTTTGTGTCGATCCCTCTCCCGCGCGCGCGGGTTTTTCGGAAGTACGCAGTTCGCTAGCGGCCCGGCTCCGGGTTTCGGCGCTTTTTTTTTTTCTTCTTCCTTCTTTCCACGCCGTCGTGTTGTTGTTTTCCAACAGCCCCGGCGAGCTCTCCCTACCCCGACCCATCACACCGCCATGCCATGTCTGCAGTGCATGACGTATGCACGGTCTACCGTAACACTATTTACGTTAATACTCGCACCACAACCTCCCCCCCCTCATTCAATTCGTATTCCGACCGGCCACCGGTTGTTGTTGTTATTGTTGTTGTTGTTGTTGATGATGGTTTTGATAGGGTAATTATTGGTGGGAGGGTGGAGGGATTAAATTAAATTATAGGTCTGCCTTCCCATCGTTATTTTTTATTTATCGAGTTGCATAATAATGACAATAACAATAATAAAATTATTCGATAACGACATCGTGCACTGTTCAAAACTTCAAATTGACACCGACTTCGGCAGCTGCGCCTTGCCAGCTGTCGAAAACGAGTGTGATCTCAACAACAGAAAGATAAAACGATATCGTACAATTTAAAGTGTTATTACTTATTAGACATTACTATAACGTAATATTGTACTATCATTTATCATTAATTAGCTAGAGTTCGAGTTGGCGACGCGACGATAGTGTACTTATTACAATATTACTTATTATCCTCAGTGGCTCAGTGAGAATTCTATATATTGTTATGTAAAATATAACATATCATGTATTTATTTAGCGACAAACATCGTTTTTAATTCAACATTCTTCTAAAAAAAAAAAAAAAATTTAAAAATGTTTAAGTGAATTATGAGCATTTCCAAATATTTATATTTTTCATACTCATAACTCACTTAAAAATTAAAATATCGTAAAAAACCAACGAGAAAACACAGATAATGTTCTTACCTAAAAGTTTGATAATAGGTCAATTCGCTCTAATATCAAAACTAAAAGCACACTAACACTTGAAACTGGTGAACGAAAATTTACCATGTCGTATGGTGTGTAAGACAGAGACAACACATGCGGGTGCGACGTCCTCTTAATATTTATGCTAATTGGTTGTTATAGACGAAAATTTGTCATATTGTACCGTTTGTAGGACGGAGACAACACATCGGGTGTGGTATCTTCTTAAATGTTAAAGAATACGATCGGGTAAACGGTAAACACTTACAAAATTCCGGTCAACATTGAAAGAATGTTCTCATAATTAATTAATAAGCTTGTTAGTTGTTTATAGTTAGTGTACGGGTATTACTTGATTAATATACGTCTCTAGTGTCTCTACACCACAATATAGGAGTTATATACAAACACGGTTTTTGCGCAATTTTTAGTGAAAACCATGATCATAATAAAATTATTGTTCATAATTATGATTAATTACCAAACGGTTTTAATATTAATATATTAAAATATTAACAAAATGTTTTTAATTTAATTTAATTTTTTGTTTCCCGATTATTTTAAAAAGTGTAGAGAAATATCTACTTTTAATCCACCTATGTACAGAGTGGGGCAAATCAAACTGTGCATTTTTGAAAGGTTGGTATACATTCCGTGTGGTGCGCATAGTGTGATTATGATGGTCTCATTTGGTCGGGCAGGCCATGCCATTATCGGTCATCACCATGGTTTGGTCTAGTGAACAACGAGGCTTCGCCGTCCGTACGTTTTTTGAAAATGGTGTTCTCTGAGGGGTAGCCCGCGCGCTCACCGAATTTGAGTATTTGTGATTTTGCTTGTGGGGCTACCCGAAGAAAAAGGTTTTTAAACATCGGCCTCACACCTTGGAAAACCTCAAAAAGAAATTAGGGGGAAATTGGCGCTATACCACTATACCAATCGAAATGTGTCAAAATGCGGCCGAAAACTTCAAAAGTCACCTTCATCACCTAACCTACTGGTGGCCATCATATTTCTGATGACATTTTTGAAACTTGATACATAAAACGGCATAATGTTCTGAAGAAAATTAAATAAACATAATTTCTGAAAGTTTCGTAGTTTTTTTAATAGCCTTTCAAAACTGCACTGTCTGTTTCGCCCCATCCTGTACAAACTGAATGTTACCAGAAACTTCTTTGAAAGTTTGAAATTTCTACTATAATAAAAAACACTTCATTGTAAAATTAGTTCATTCATTGCTCCACTCAGAATTGAAAATATTAAACATCTATACTTTAGATTATGGGTGGATCAATCAACGAATGCATTGATTTTACAATAATGTGATTTTTATTTTTTTTCTGAAGACACGTTTTTCAATTAAAGTAATTCTCTGATCATCAACTCTGAGGGAAGTTTTTAGTAAAAATCGAATCTAGTTTGTACTTTCGTGTTTTAAAAATAAAATACGAACATTTTTTAACGTTTTAATATTGTTTGACTGTTTGTTAACCTTGGTTACCAAAAAGTTAGACCGTCTCCACTAAAAAATCAATTTAATCATTTATAATGATTTATAGTTGAATTCAAACGTAACACATCCATTACAGTTACCTTTACAATTTCGAAGTATACTCGACACATTATTTACAGCAGAGCAGTTACCTACTTGACTACTTTTTCTTTTATTAATTGTAAGGTAAAAAATAGTCGAAGAAGGGTAACCATATGCTACAATTATACTGTTCGAAAAAACCCTCGCACGCTTTAATGCAATGTAATAATATTCTGTATAGTATTATTATTTAATATTTATTAGTTTAGCCGTACCGGTACAATGGCTGTTTCCGGACGAAATCACGAAAGCGAAACGCTGTCAAAGTGTATACGGTATTTCTTGTCGCGTTGATATGGCTGCATCGGCTTGGCCTCCGCAATTCACGGTCAAATATGTACCGCCACCCGGCACAACAAACGCCGTCCTCTCTTCTACGCTAACGCTGCCGGCGCCGCCCCGCCATTTCCTCAATCGGATCGACCCCTAAATCCTCAACTACCCGCCGCCTGACCGTTGTTGCATCGCAGCACACGCGCACACCATAGTCGTCGTACTTCACTTTCCAATTTCTCGCCGCCGCGAATTCTCTCCCACGCTTTTCGAGCGAAGCGACGCGACGCAACCCGACCTCAGTTTGGGCTGGTCCAGTGAGAGCGTTTGTTTCTGTTGTTATTATTATTATTATTCACCGTCCGGGGGTTTGAGTAGCTCAGCCGCCGCCGACCTTGGCCAGTGACGTCACCCGAGCGTTGTGTTTTTGTTTCACCCTCTTTTGTGTTCTGGATCGAAACAGTGAACGTTATATTTTTATAATAATAATAATAATATTGCCGCCATTCGCAAACGACTGCCACACATAGCCCACCCTTGTTTCGTAGGCAATAGCTAGTGTAGTTTTCGTTGGGTAGTCGTCCGTGTTTTCTTCCAGTAGAACGTTCGTGACAATCACCTAAGTAGGCAGTTGTTGTAATACCATCGAGAGAATAATATTTTTATAATTTTATATTTATACAGATGTGTATTTCAGTCGATTTGAAAAATCTCGTGTCGATTAACACTTCCTTATCCACATATCTACATCCACTTCCTTGTCCGGTAGATTAAGTTGTACAATTTATTATTATAAAAAGCATTTTTTATTCGTTTTATTTTATCGGAAATATATTCGATCCTTTAGTCGTTTTCATACAATACGTACATATTTGTCATTTGTTCAATTTTATATTATGATGTTTGGTACAAAAAAAATATACAGCATCTTTCTTCAAACATTTTTACTCTGAGAAACAACCTGTATTTACCGGATTATCATTTATTTTCGTATCTGTCTGTATATACAAGTTCAATTTTAACATATATTTTGAAATTACAAGTTTTACCTATATTTAAGTTAACATTTGTGTTCCGTATTATATTTGTTTACACGTTCCTATTACAAAACTGTTACCTATTATATTATAAATATTTGATTGCGATAACTCTCGGTGTTGTACAAAACTCTTAAATCTCACATTTAATAGGATATTATCCTGAATACCGCTATTTTTATGAGAAGAACTTATTGCCATCATGGTTTCCCAAGCTCATTCTTATTATTAATCAGTTTTCAAAATATATACATACATGATACAAATTATCATATAATACTATATATACCATTTGGATAGTGTAAATTCTGTGCATAGCAATACGATAATAATAAATTAATAAACAATAAAATAAGTAAATCTTTAATTTCTAAAAATCTAGAAGGCATCATCACACGAAATTTATAATGGAATTATAACACTTAATATTATTATTTATTTGTTTCCTTATAAAATATACCTTCTGTTGTTGGTTTTCGGATCATTGTATTTATGATTGAATGACTGTATATCTTATATAATATTTATGTAGACATGATTATATGAACATATTATTGATTAGTAGTAGCTGATAACATATTTAATATTATATGCCGTAGAAATAACTTGAAATAAATTTTTTTGCGGTGGAAAAAATTAAAAATATTTAAATATAATAAATATTTTTCTTTTATTATATAAATAGTAGTGTCGGAGAGAAGCATTCTAATCCTTAAATAATAAATCTATTCAAGTATATAGATATTATGTAACAGTCTTTTGAGATTTTTAGAATTATAAAACTAGTAAAAAAATATCAATTTTACTTGTTATATTATACCATTATTTTACTATATATTATACCTTAAGTATATAACACTAAGTATATCTACTTACACAATATAAATACTACCAACTATAATCTTCTTTATCAATATATTGATTTTACAATACGTGAAAACTAAATATTTAATTAATGTATAACGATTTTAGTTATTTTTTTTTTAATTTAAAAATATTATTCGTTAGTACTTTTAATAAATTATATTATATTTCATACATTTAATGACATTTTCAATTACATTTTTTTTTAACAAAAATTAATTAAATTTGACGTATTACTTATAGTAAAATAAATTACTTTAATAGTAATATACATTTATAATAAAATATACTTAGTCTGGCCGTTTACGTTCAGAATCATTTTTTGTATGCATAATGATCAATGATGTATTATTGAATTCAAATTTAACAATTATATATTACAGTTACTCCTTAATGACAATTTCCACTCGACACTTTGTGTACAGCAAAGCAGTTATCTACTTTCCCCCTTTTTTTATAGTAGATAATAACATGAAATACACACAGAAAAATAATATCCTATAGGATTCATATTTTTATTAACGGCATTATTGTATACAATAATGCCGTCAATAAAAATATGAACGTTTCATTATACTAATAATGTAATATATCATACAACAATAAACTAGAGATTAAAGTATTTAATATTTAAATATTGAGGGAAAACGATTTGTTTACCCTCAGACTCCATTAATATATTCCCATTGATTTCTCCAGTTTAATATACATGATACAAGAGCGTCATTTCAATTGTTTCATAACTCTCAAGTAAAATATTAATGAACCCCAATATATTTATGTAAATAAAAATAGATTGCAGAATCAATATCTATAAAAAAAAAAATCGGTTACTATCACTATAATGATATATCATTGCTAAATATATAGTTAAATGCTGAAAGTTCTTTAAAAAAAAAAAATCACTATCATTGCACGATCGCATAACAATTTACTTAAAACAATTTACGTTTTAATTGACCAGCTACTATAAAAATATGTTAATATTTTTCTTGACATTTTAACATTCAAGTTTTGAATGACAATAATCTCAATAAATTTATATTTAGATTCCAAAATACATATAAAATACCTATTTTTAAATGACTAAATAGTTATACAGTAAACGAAATTATTTTATAGGATATAAAAATGATTGCCAAATAGTACCTATAGAATATAGATACGTTTCGTTTTAAAATTTAAATACTTTTATAGGGATATCATATTTTGTAAATTTGATATTAATTGTTGGTTTATTCATGGTCAATTTAATTTGATATTTACACTTATACAATTATGAATTACCAAAAATTGAGTTTACGGACGAAACATCCCCGTCAATTATTAATAGAGGACATTTGGTCCGCAGCATATTTTGTATACAAGACGTTTTTATATTGACAATTAATACATTTATTTTTAATGAACAATTTAATGACAATAATACAAATGAAAAATAAATAAATAAATTGATAATCAGTGGCCGTACCAGATATTTTTACCTGGTGAAATTTTATTTTTTGGAGCATTTAAGTATGACTACTCAATCACCCATTAATTTTTTATTATACCATATTTTCAGGATAGTATAATAAAAAATGTTTAGGTATAATATGTAATATTTCTAAATAAATATTCAAAAAATATACTTAGTTTATTATTATCACAAATGCACTACAGTAAAACTTCAAATTTCCTCCGCTTTCTTTTATTTGTATGTAACAGTACATAACTTTTTATTTTTTAATGTATGAGATTTTAGAAAGTGTGCCGTCATTAGTATTAACTCTATTAAGTATATTTGTTTCTAAATGTGCAAAAAAGCATATTTAATTTAAATATAACAGTCAAACTTAAAATAATATAACTTAAGTCTAAAAACTCGTTAAAGTAATTAATACTATTTTATATATTAATAATGATATACAATTTCTTTATTTACTTACATATTTTTAACATTAAATTATAGGGGGCAAAATCAAATGTTGGGGGAGGGGCACTTGTCCACCCAAGCTCACGTGTATATATATTTATTAATTTTTTATAAATCTACAATACTTCTGCCAAGTTCGGATTAGAGATCGATTGGGCCTCAAGACACTATAAAATTAGTGAACCTCCATAAAACTACTTTAAAAAAAATTGTACCACTACATTTTAATGATTATATATTATTGTATAATTTTGTACAATACAAAAAAATATATATATAAGGTTACAGGCGCTGATCCAGCCAACATTAACACGGTAGGGGTGGATTATAAATATCTATACATATTTACTATTTACCTACTATGATAGTAAATACGAGTATATATATATATATATATATATATACATGCAATAGTACTTAATACAATCTTATTAATTATAATTTATAATGAATACTTTTTTTCATAAACTGAATTGAATGTCTTTATCACTCAGTAATACTACTATGTAATAATTTATTAATTATAGGTACACATATTATATATACATATAAACGCTGTATTTGTTACTGAAGAATTATAACTTAAAATGTTTTCCTTACTTTTTCTTTTGCAAATTGTTGTATAGTTTCATTGAAATAAATCAATTGCAAAATATCATTTTCTGAGTACACTAGTCAATAATGATGCTAAATATTCTTATTGATTCTGGTTTGATCTATGTTTATTTTTTTATTCTTGTTGCTTTGGCAAATGCTGTTTCGGCCGAAAAACTAGCCACTTGAACAGTTAAATATAATCTAAAAGCAATTAAAATATTTGGGAATACTTCGTGCAATGATTTTTTGTAAAATCATTTTATTATTATACCTCATAAGAATAGATCAAGAATACTTACCTAATATCAATTATTACTACGCTATCAAGCATCAACTATTAGAATATAAATTTAATATTTAGTATTATTTAGTATTTTTTTGTGATATGAAATTAAGGAAATGTTTATTTTACAATCATTATAATTACCTACTAAAATAATTTTTTTAAACTATTTTAAAAGCATTAAAAAATATATTTTGAAGATAAAGATGGGCCCCGGGACACGTGTTCCCCTGTCCCCCCTTTAATCCGGGCTTTGCGTCTGCAAATGCTGCCTTACTATTAAAAATAATAAACAATAAATGTGCAGAAAACAATTAGTTTTAAATAAATTAAATTAAATTGTTATTTTACAGAATTTAAATATAATGATGATATTAAAAATACGTTTATAACTTTTTTTTATTTTTTTAAGACACTTATTATTAATACACATTTTTTTACCCATTTATTTGTATTATTGTCAATGAAAAAATGAAAACTAATTTCAAGTATATTTCTGAACTGAAAATTGTATTTTCTACCTATTTAAATGTTTCTAGTGATTTATATAAAAAAAAAAACCTTAAAACCTAACGTAGTCTTAGCTATAATCAAAATACATTGGGAACGAAACGATTTTTGGCTTATTAGTTATTACTTTATTAGATATATTAATAGGGACCAGATTTCGTCGTATCTTAATAATTGACCCTTGATGAAACTCATTTTGGTCGGGGATGAAAAAGCCTAGAATCATTTATTAGTTAATTATGATAATATGTCGCATAAGTCCCACAAGGCCACAATTATAAAAGTTAACGATTTTTATTCTTGAGAATCTTTGTGGACGTGATATACATTATTTTAATTTATTGTTATTTGCCATACAGCAGCATATATAGGTTTACATCTCGGAGTGGGGCGATTATATATTTTTGGGGGAAAGTAGGGAGGAGACACACTATTTGGACAAAAATTGCTTGAATACTACAATTGTATTTTTCATTTCGGGGGGGGGGGGGGGGTGACCCCCCATATACGCCACTGTTATTTGCTACTATCGATTACTCCAGAAAATTGATTTCGAAATTTCCCATTTTTTCTTCTCTATATTGGGATATAGAATACAATATACACTATTTTAAATTTTTGGTTTGTTACTTTTGTAATTTATTAAATCTACATTATTATTTATTAGTATGTCAAAAATGATATTCTATGGTTAATTTAATACCAGGAATTTTTTTCATACGAGACGTTTATAAATCAAGAAAATATAATTAACACATATTTGATTGCATACTTTAGTGATTACGCATACTTTACCGCATTTTTTAACATATATTCTAACTATTATTAATAATAAACACATGTTTTTAATTTAATCTATACACCTTATTCCTACACGCTCAGTAATAGGTTTTTATTTTTTAGAATTATTTACTTGCATATTAATACATTATTTTATATGAAACATAATCACCTTTTGCATAATCTATTCTTTTTCTTCGTGTATTTGTTATAAAATTCTTTTGAATTTCTATAATTATCGGCATTTTGTCTTTTACCTATAACTCAACATTCAATATAATTATAAAGAAAAAACATATTTAACATTTATTTTTCTGTAACATCGGATAATATCGGACCGTCTATACATTTTAGATTCTGAACCGTTTAACGATTGTATTGATTTTAGAATTATCTAAAATTTCGTTAAATTTTAAACTATTTTACTACAAATCCCAAACTCATTTACGCAGTTTAAAAGTTTATTGACTTATAAGTTGTATAAATGTATAATTGATAATAATAATGTATAATATCGTATCTCGTAATAATTATTAATTAACAATATAACATAAATAATATATTTTTTTTTTATTATATAACACTATTTATTACAAATGTTTTTTTTATCAATATTATATTATAATAATATAATACAAAATATCTTAGGCTGACAGATCGTCTCCGCTAAGAATTGTTTTTCGCAGGTACCTATATCATTAAGAATTCAAATTTAATACCTTCATTAATATTAACCCCCTCGGTCCTCGACACCTAGTTTACTGCAAAATAGTACTCATATGCCTACCTTTTAAAAAAAATTATTATTATAGCCTATAGGTACCTATATAATATAGTTATTGTTTAATTGTTTAATACCATCAACTATAACTGTCTATTATAAATAATAAGTTTTAAAATTGTTAAAATTTCATAAAGACATATTTATATATGTTAACAAGTAGTAAGTACGTGGCCTAACACTCTAATAAATAAACACCATCAATTAAAAAATCTATTTTTGTGTCTTGGTTATGTTAACTATTTATAATTTATACCCATAATAATTAAGTTAATTTTTTTATGAACTCAAGAAGTCAAGAATTATGATTCAATAAACATTTTAAATTTGTTTGTTCTTTTTTTAGGAGAAAGACAGTTATGGCAATGAGGTGTCTAAATTAGCCCGTCCATTACCTGTGGAGTATTTGTTATTAGATGTACCAGCTTCAACACCCCTAACTCCACTGAATACGTTCACATCAATTAAAGACATCACAAAATTCCCAACAGAGAACAGATTAATTGATGGTCATATTCAAGATTTTGATTCATTGTGCAAATACCTAAGACAATTCACTCCGTCACAATTTTACGAATCTATTTCTGATTTTCATTTACTATTGTATATTGCTACAATGGACATGCTACCCATGAAAGTAATATTTTTTTTTAATATTTCTTATTTTTCCTGTACCTATCTAATTAAATAATTTATTTTTTAGGATTCCATGGCTCCACTGTTAGAAGCAATACAATCTAATGATAAACAAGCAGTGGTTGAATGGTCTAGATCAGATGTATGGGCCACACTCGAGCAATTAATCAGCAATACTTCTGATTCTGCTGTATCGGGGCATGTAGGTAATGGTTTTGCATCTGTTCAGACAGAATCGTGGACATGCATACATTGCACCTTTATGAATAATTCTGATCGGCAATCATGTGATATATGCAGATTGCCAAGGGATATCAACTAAATGTTGTATAGCAAACATGTATCTCATTCACAGTAAATATAATTATATATATACATATTTTTTTATGCATTGTTTATTATATTGAAAAAAGAACTAATTAATAACACAGGTAATATTATGTAATAATTTTTTGTTTTGTTGTATAGAGCATTAAAATGTAAGGTTATAAAAATAAAAAAGGCGGATTACCCCAAAGTAAAAAAAATTTCCAATTTTAATTAAGTTTTTTAATTTCAATAGAAATTTATAGTAATTTTTATCTTTATTGTACTGGTATTTTATTTTAATTGATTTTTCTTTATATAAAAATTGAAAACAATAAAGTTTATACCAAAGTAAAAAAAATATGACTTCATTACTTAACATGACATATTTCATAAAATATTGAATACTATATTTTATGATTTCCTGATTTTTTTTTTTTATCCAACACCACCATTATTGAAATAGAATTAAACTCAAAATATCTGTTTGAAATGGTAATTTTGCAAGCCATAACAAAATATGGATAAAATAAAGTTAATCTTGTAAATTATATTTAGATTTTTTCAACAACCATCTCACAAAAAAAAATTATTTTATACCTTTGAGTATGAAAATCATGTGCTTACCTAACCTAGAAGTTTTCCTACTTAATAAAAAATAAAACATTGATCTACAGTCGTACACTGCATTAATATATAATTATTGAAAATAATATTGTACAATTTGTTAACGTTTTAAGCATATTATAATATATTGAGTCTTAATACTTAACATTTAAAAATATATTGTTTAAATGTATTTATAAAATATGTCACAATTTTTGAAGAAAAGGCAGATCGGGAAAAATATATATAATATTAAGACAAACAATTTAACAAAAATTTAACAGCACAAATAATAAGTATGCAAGTTTCATATAACTGGAGGAAACTCTGAATCGTCATTCAAGTTAAATCGATCTTCAGATACATCAGTCAAGCTGTCAACATGATTCTCTGCATCTGTAATAAAAAAAATTATAATTAATCTAATAGTTATATTATATGCAATTAAATAGCTCAACACTGTAATATAATATATAATGTAATATTTTGTCATTGTACGCATTTTGTTATCTAATGAAAAATTCACAAATGTTATGAGTTGTTATGACAAATACCTGACTGACTGGATGAAGGATGTCCCCTGAGGACACCAGCATAACTTCCAACTGGATCTTTTAGATTTTATTGTATATACAAATACACACACAGATACACCAGGTTCATTTGAAGGACAGCAATTTAGAGAGAAGGAATCGAGCAGCAGAAAACAAAACCAACAACGGTGTCAGTCAAACCATATTAAAATTAAGAAGGGCTAAAGCGGTATACTCACTCGCTACCGACAGTGTGCAATCCAAGCAGTCCTCAGTCATATGGTTAGTGTCTAACACTACTGCAGGCCCAGTATCTGTTATAAACAATTTTAGAAACTACCAGTCAACGACTCATAACAAATGTTAAATACTTGTTATAAATGGAATAAGTTAATCATTAAAACAATGTTTAATAAAATATTCTAATTCATAAACGTTTAATAGTTATTATATACAATTTTGAAATTTCACCAAAATAAAAGCAGCTATAGGACAGTGTGGCACATTATTTTTAGAAGCTTCACTATTATATTCCTCAAATTCCATTCAATAAATTTTGATTTGTTAGGTATAATAACTGATGTAAGTAATGATGATCAAATATTAAACTAATAGTTTTAAATGATGAAAGAATTAAAATTATAGAGTTCAATTTTACAAACCTAAATTTTTATTAATTGAGGATTCTGTTTTCGTGTTTTTATCTAACTTGGTTGTATTGGCCTCCTTCAATTTGATTGGTTTGGGGCTGTCCACTACATCTAGTTGGCCATCCAGTCTAATACAGTTCAAAATGTGTACATTAATAATAAAAATATACAACAATCAAACAAACACAAAGCATTTGACAAACCTATGAGTACGCCAGAGAGTACATTCACCACCCTCTTCCATATCTAAATTATAAACATACAAATATCCATGGGATGAAGCAACCAATAACCTTAAAACTTTATCAACCCTAAAAATAATAAATCATAGTTATTTCAAAATAATTTATTTTTAGTAAATTAATTGTTTACATCACTATAGTACAAATGTTTTTTAGTCCTTGAAACGGTAGATGGATTGAAGCAACTGCTCTTCCCTGGTTGAACACATCTGTTACTTGAGTCGGTAAATAATTAGCTGATGCAGTAACGGCTTTTGACAAAAATGACATCCAGCTTTGTTGTTCGTCGGGCATTTGTGGGCTAAATAAAATAAAACAATTTTATTATTATCCAAAATAAACACACATTTTTGTTAATAGTAAATTACATTTCTTTAGTGTCATCCAATTTGAACACATGCACTGTTTCAGTATTACTTGATGAGCACAAGTACAAGCCATCAATACTAAACGCCAAGCTACAAATACTGACACAGCGTTTAACACCACGGCGGAACTCGTACAGTTTGGCACCATCAGAAATGTTAAACACTCTAATAACTGTGCCTCGTTCACTGGCTGTCGCTATTCTATTGCCTTGATGACTAATGGCCATTGCTGCCAAAGGACTTTCATGAGCTGAGATCATGGACACAGATTGCTAAAATATAATATAATTCAAAATAAATTTCAACTTAATAAATCAAAAGGTTTATATAAAATGATTACCAAATTGATGGCATCAAAAATTTGCACTTCACCAGTTGTACTTGAACCAGGATATGCCAAATAGCACAAATCACTGTTTGTAGATAGACAACAAAGTCCTGCTGGGTTTGGTGGAGTGTCTCTGATTGTGTGCAAGACCTTCATGTCATGTATATTGTGTATATACAAAGATTCTTCTAGGCATACAACTAATCTCTGCCAAAAATAAAAAAATAGATTAGAATTAATGCCATTAATAATTGCCCTAATACATTGTAAATTGTACTTACGGCCCTGTTTAGTTTCACGCCTAAAATAGTGTTTGAGTAGCTGTAGTTACATATTTCATTTCCTTTTTTAAAATGGCACACTCTTAACTTACGTGGCGACGACAAGCTGACCACTGCAACCAAGCTACTGCTGAATAGCCTCTCCACAATACAGATGTCTTCAGATTCTGCCACAAGTTAAAATATAATTTTTACAGAAGTCATTTTCATATAATTTAATATTTTAATTGTCTTTACCATTTTCATATATTTGGTCTAAATTATCAACGGAAGACAATGAATACAAACGATATCCAGTCTTTGTACCAACAGCAAGAGATCTGAAACAAATAATAATAAATGTGTGAAATATTTATAACGATTAAAAAATAAGTATTTAGATTTATGCCAAACAAATAAATGTATATGTTATTCAAGTACGGAAGTTTATTACAACTAGCAGTGACGTAATAAGGAATTTGCTATGAACAACATAATTTTACTTTATAAAAAAAGACATTAATCACAATATCCAACATTTTTTTTAAATATAAATACTGATATTATATAGCCAATAAACCATATTCACCACTAAAATGTTTGTACTTTTAAAAATTCCAGGGGGGAGGTCCGGACCTCTGGAACCTCTTCCCAGTTACGACCTTGGTAACAGATGAGCTGAAGCCAGTTTTTATTCTAACTACTATGATCACCATTCTATAATCTGCGAAGATAACTCAATAATTCAACTTCGCGGCTTAGCTTTATAAAATCGTAAAAAATTTAGCTAATATATTTTACTTATAATTATCCATTCCATTATTAATTAATGAATAATGATTAGTATCAATAAAAATGACAAATGTTTCCAAAGAATTATTATAATTTGAATAATTCAAAAGTTTAAAATCAATTTTAATTAAAAGATTAAAACAGGAATAAGTACAGTATATTAAGGATTTGGTTATTTATATCAAATTTTTTGAAAAACTATTTTTAAATTTTAAAAATAACTTCCTGAAATCATCTGCGTGTTCAACCTATATGATATTTATACTATACAATTATACGAATTATTCTAATCATCATAACCACTATATCTTTTAAAGTTATTATCTCACAAAGTTAAATAATTCCGAAGTCATAAAATACTAGTTTGAATTAATATGTTATACATCAATATTAAAAAGAAAAATTACCTTAATAATTTATAATACAAAAGGTGGACCAAATTTGTAAATCTGACCCTTATTTTTTAACTATACATAAAAATATCAAAAATTGGAATTCGAATTATTGAATGTATTAGAAAAAAATGGGAGTGGGAAAATAAACGTACAAGTGAATCGCCCAGTATATAAATGGATAAATATTCATTCCACCAATTAATTTTTTTTTTTTTAATAATTAATATATTAAATAATATTATTAATTTTAATAAAAAAGCTTATGAAAAAATTAATTATAACTTTAGTCACTTAAATAAATTTAACAAACTTCGCTTATTATAGATATACGTACACTCAAAAAACAGACAAAACCCTTACAATACAGTTGAACGACTTTTTTCTTAAAGTTCCAAAATTTGTTTAAACTTAAATTGGCAATTTGCCAGCCTAATACTCGGCTCTGAATATTATTACTTAGTTTCATATTTACCTATGTATATATTAAGGTATACTAGACAATTCAACAACTGTTCTTTCAATGTTATATAATAGATTAAAAGATAATATCATATTAGTCATAATGCATTTGTATTATTTGATGTATTCATTGAAAAAAAAATCAATTTGTTTTGAAAGTATTTTGTTAATATTGACACGTGTATACAAAAAAACCTTGCATCGTGATTATGAAACATATGCACCGTCGCGCACCAAATGACCTTGATAGATGCACACTGCATAGTGCACATAATAGTACACTTGTCTTGCAGTATTTGCTATACTTCTAGACTCTAGTCATATTCCATTAAACCGAGATAGTTATCCCTAGTTAACTAGACCTTGGTGTTTAAAATGACGGATAAGGTAAACAAAGAGCACTGCAGTTTTAAAACATTAAGAACGCCGTGACTAACACTAATTCATCATGAATGATTTACTGCGAGTTAAAACTTAAAGCTATAATACTATTATAAAACACAGTTTAGGTAATATTAAATATGGTTTAATTTATGTAGGTATGCCATCGCATACGTACCTATTTAATATTACTTTAATTTGAGTCTCTATGTGAATCACGTTTAAATACAATATTATAAAAGTAGTTATATTATGTTCCTATATTCAAATATAAACCACGAAGAACAATATTATAAAAGAATTCAAAACTTGTAATATGATATAAATAATGAATGTATAATATATATATATATTATAATAAAATGTATTTTAAACATAAGGTAGGTTACGTTCCGTTTATTGGTACGTATTCTTTATCATTTAAAACCTATTTTTAAGATCTAATAAACTTACTACTTACTAGTTACTTACCTAATATGCCAGAATTTTAATTCAAAATTCAAAAATCATTAACATTAAGATTTTAGTCACTAGTTTTCTCTATACATATAACACGTATCTTATAAATAAAAATTAAGCTAGGCATACATGTGTACAATACTTTTTTCTTTAAATATATTTGTTTTTAAAGGATTTAGATTTATTACCTTAAAATAATGTTGGTTTTTGACTTTTTTTAAATAATTTAAATTCGATAAAACTTTAAAACCATTTATTGGTAATTTGTATTAGACTAAAGAGGCCTTCACTTGGGGAGCATGTAATTCTTTCATAATGAAAATATAACTACCTGCTGTATACCTATACATAACCTAATACATATCAGAACACATTTTTAAAACAAATTATTACTCAATGTTGGTACACTTTTCAAAGTACATAAATATATTTTTGATTTATATTGTTATAATTTTCAAATTAATATAAATTTCTAAATAATTAGTGAACCACGATTAAAATATTAAATACCCAAAATGAATTGATAGATAATCAACAGTTTCTGTATCCTAATAAATAATAATACATGTGATCTTAGTTTAAATAATGAAGTTATTAATAAGTGTTTCTTTTAAAACAATTGTAATTCGTTGTGCTCAAAAATTGAATATATGAAAATATGACATCATATTATGAAAGTATGAAAAATAATATTAACGGATATTTTATATCTGGTAATAACAAATGAGAAAAACAGATTGAACATTGAAAGAAACGAGTCTACATTCATATACATATTTTAATATTTACATATTGACATATTATGCACTCTATGTAAACATACCAGTTGTTATATTTTAAACACGTTTTTTTATTCATATTATAATTACGCAATTTTAAATTTTAGCAGTCGAGGAATATACTATATGTTATATGCTAACAGTAATTCTGTAGTTGTAGTACTTAATATTATCAACTATGTACATTATTTTAGTTCATATTTTTATGTATGTTAAAATAATAAAATACATGTTTCAAGATTCATAATAATATAAATATTGTATTGTAGCAAATAAATTAAATTGATTAGCAATAATTTATAATGCATGGTACGTATTAAATGATAAGATCAACTACGATAAAAATAACCAAAAAAACATCCACCAAGAGGTAAAATTAATTGAACGACAAAAAATACTATTATCCCATATAATTTGACGAAATTATCGTTAAATTTATAAATCTTATCAAGCGTCGACAAATATACAAAACTATATTGACAATTATTAAAAGATAACCATGATGACAAATTATTGTTTACTTATCATTTAACAATAATAACTACACATACCACATACGACATACATTGTTATGAAAGAAAATTAATTATCAAGTATTAAAATCACGTCAGACTTTGTTATTTTGTTTCTATTTGCCACACGTATACAGCTCAATAAAATCACGTTTGTTTTAATACATATTATTTTTTTAAATAATAATAATAACTACAAATCTCGTTATAAACGGTGTGTTGCCCTATATATTTATTTTAAATTGTTTCAGCACTTCCTATATATATTTTTAAAGGTAATATATTCAAACCGAATTATTTCGATAAAAATATTTTGTTATCTCACAGTATTTAATCGCTTTTACGGTTACAAAGTGTATATAATGTGTATATTAGTACACATTATGGTGTGTAGTATCATTTGCGCATGTTAAAGGTTATTATAATTATTTTATTTATTTATAATCATCTACGTCATAAATCATTTTCATTAATTTCCAATAGGATCATAAAATATAAGCTTATATTTTTATATAATAAGATATAGCCATGTAGGTCTATAATTATACAATGAATTTGTCGACCTATAAATATAGAAGTTTATTCTCGTTATATATTAACAATTAACAACAATAATTAAGTTTATTGAAGATATTAGTGACAGGCAAGATTCCAGGGACAAGGAATAATACACCGCTCCATAAGATATAAAGATACAAAGAGTCGAGACTCGAGATACATCTATCCGAATAATATATTATAATATATAAATATATATATTATACAATAATTTATTATATAGTGCCTTTATACTATATATAAGTATATTATAGACTTACAAGCTATAGCTATATTACATTTTAAGCCGTTACATTACCAAGATCTTACATACAGTTGCGTCTATAATGTCATATATTTATTTAATTATTTCATCCTTATTCAGTCATTTCAGGTTACATTAGAAAACGATAGATAAAACACTTGTATTGAAATATTTGAAATATTTTGCTTTCCGAATTGCATCAACATTATACACACAGATATGAAAACACTATAATTTTATTATAACTGTATATTAATAAGTTACTAAACTTTACATTAACTCATTACTCGTGGTTCACTCCATAATTTCTTTTAATAATTAATTTTTTCAAATTTTATTTTTTGAGATTTTTAAGTATACCTTAAGACCATTTTATATAATTTATGTATTGCGACGATACCGACTTTTTTTCAAATGGAAATCTTTGTCATGACGTGTTTTCTCTGAAACTACTCATCCGATTACCTTGATTATTATTTTTTTAATGAAAGAGACGAAAGAGTACATCGCGAAGCAAGTTTTAAACCTATTTTTGGTTCAATAAGTTAATGAAAAATTGAGTTATTCATTTTTTTAATAATTGGAAAATACGCACATAAAGATATTATTTTTCATCCGCGTTACCAAGTTATTATTAGAAATTAGTATTTTAATGAATAGTTGATGTAGTATAAGAGTACAAAACTTTTTCGTTGATTTTGGTTCACACTTTTGAGTTATTGGTTTTTTGTCCAGAAAGAAAAGACAATTAAAATTGAGTTGTTCCAAAAGAAATTAAAATAATTGAAATAAAAAAACAACGCTGGGTGGGACAGCTATGTAAAGTTGATACGTCGGATATATCATCTATACACTTACATCAAATCAGAAAACCAAAAATATTATTTATCCACATGCGTTACGTTAAATGTTGGCATTAAGCAATCAAATTTATCACGAATGCATTTTTTACGGGTAATGAAGTGCACGGGGATAGCTAGTTGTTAATAAAGATAACTTTAGAAAATGTTGATGTATCGAAATCTAAACTCGAAAGAATAGATTTTTTGAATTACTTAAATTTTGTTCAAAAAGATTATTAAGTCCATGATAATGGATTTTGGGAATAGTCATTGGGTCATTATAGCTATACTTAGTACATAAAATTTGAAAATTTGTAATTTCAATTATATTAAATCAATTATTACATATATTTTATATTTTTGTAAAACCATTTTTAAAGATTATTATTATAACTATATACATACATGTTCATAACTAAAAAAAAACTATTCTTTCGAATTTTGAACATTTTTAAAAACATCATCTGCTTCGTCATTTATACTAGGTAAAAAAGTATATTCGAATTTAGAAAAAAGAGTTTGTCATCGCAGAAAATATGATCCTTAAATATTCTTAAAAATACAGAACTTGAAAAATGTATTGTTTAAGTAAAAAATGGGGGTGATTATGCTTGGTGAATCATTTTGCGTGTACCATTTCGAATTCCTTATCACGTTGAAACCAAATTATAATTTCACTATAAAGGATCCCTCGAATATTTTAAATAATATAACCGTTGGCTGTTGTATCTATATCATTGTTCTTTTATTTACAATCTCTAAGGTCAACTGGTCAATTACATAACTATATAACAAGTTTTCCACACTCAATGTACCTATATCATGAGAACCACTGAATAAAAATTCACAATTTAATGTGCAGGTGTGTATAATGGCCGTGTAGGAATCGAAAAGTTTATAACCCCACGCACGGAACAAAGTAGAGATATTTAGGGAAAGTATCACTATATATCGTTATTGTTTTATAATTTATACATATTACTACCTACATAGCAATACACAGGAGAATAACGCGAAAAAAAATCGCAGACCTATACAATGATGATGGCTGATGACATTTAATAAATATTGAAGTAACAAGTAACGACTATTGATGTACAAGCTAAATAATAATAAGGTAAAATAAGTTAATTTAAATTCTGTATTCAATTCATTCTGCCGTACTAGTAGACTGCTGACTGCTGTTGTATATAATATAATATATTATAATGCATTTTATATAGGTAGATAAAATATTTATTGGTCGATCGTTTGTAAAATTGCATAATTAGATGGATGGCAAGGTAAAAAAAATGACTCATTGTCAGAAAAAAATTGCTGAAACCATTATAATAACAATCATCAAACCTTGGGTTTATAAACCGTAACTCTGGGCGGCGTGGAAGTAAAACAGACGACGATCAAATAGTATTATATAGTATACGTGTACAAAGAAAATGATATCGATACGTATAATATTATTTGGATCGCATCAAGCGGTCATTAAAGTGTTAAAAACAGCTGAAATTTAGGACATTATTATAGAATTTACAACATTATACATATCGTTATCGCCAAACACGCGATTGCGACGGATGTTGCGAGTCTGCACTTTGCAGTATGTGTATATAATAATACATTAATACATAATTTTTAACGGCACACATATATTATGATATTATATTGTTGTGTAATACTAATATATCAATCACGCCCTTTCCAATAAATGCCGTCACGAAACAGTCATTTTTTTTTTTAATGTTTATTTATAAATTCATATACATATGCATATATATATATATTATAATAATAATTTATCAATGTTATAAATATTAAAAATATGGTATCAAGTAAACTATAGGTATATCATAATATCATGTGCAAAATCGTACTTGCTCAACACTTTTTTACCAGCTGTACCAAAACTGAAATATTTGAGTTCCAGAGCACCGGTCGACATTAAATATAATACCGATATATATGGGCACGTGCGATACGCCGATTCACGGTATCGCGACGACGAAATTTGATTTTATTTTTTTAGCACATCGCGCGTAACTTCGAATCGCCGTTATTTTAACCGGAAATGTATCTACGTACGACGAGGTTTTGTAATTATTATTATATAATACGCGTTAAAAACGGAAGGACCGCCGGAAAACCGGTAAACTATTGTATTGTTATGTTTCTATAATGAAAAAAAAAATAAAAATAAATAGTAATACGACAAACAATTAATAATTACAACGGCACGACGACAATTTATTCCGTAAATATCATCACACTACGACGTCTACAACAGTGCAGTCGTACCTACGCGCCGGCAGCCGACTATATACATATAGCGATCTTCGTGTCGAACTGCAGCATGATATCGTTTAGCACAGTTTTAAGCACTTATTAGTTATTGACCATGGCGGTGCGTCGACTGTTACACGCGCGCACACACCCACAAACACACGCGCGCGCGCACACACACACACACAGACGCACATACATACGCGAGCACAACCAGCACAGTCGGTCGCGCGTATAATAACAACAATAACAATTAACGCCAACGTGCTCGTCTGTGTGATTATGTTGTTATATTATTAATTACTATATTATTGTTATTGTTATTACCGTTGTTGACGTGTAATGAAAATTACGCGTCGTGAGATAACTAATTAGTAATTTATACACATCACACCGAGGTCTCTATAACACGTTGTGAATTATTTTCAACGTTATAATATCAGTTGTACGATATGATTAATATGGTATTAGTTTTTGTCGTCGTTCGTCCAGCGATGGGATTTCGAATCACCGCCGCAACGCGACAACGCAGAGCAGCGATACAGTGGACACCGCCGTCGTGTTCCAGCAGCGGACCGAAGTTCGAGCGCGGAATCGCGCCACGTAGAGATATCCGGCGGCGGCAGTGCTGGTGGGCGGGGGACGGATAACCGAACCGCGAGCGAGACGAGAGCGTTCGGTGTACGGCAACCGCGATTGTAACGCGATATCACGAAAATACACCTATCGGCACGACAGTGTTTGTTTGGCCGATTTTTTTCGTTCTGACGAAAAAAAAAAACGCAATTCGCCTGAATGTTGGAATATCGAAGGAACGGCCGACAACACCGCGGGTCGGAGCCAATGGTGGGGGCTTTGGGTGATGCGTTTTGTCGTTGTCATATTATTATTACTGTTATTGTGCCGGCGCGGAGAATCACTTTCGCCCGGCGATGCATTGGCGCGAAACTTGACCTCCAACCATGACCTGGTTAAGACACGTAAACGAACGTGGAACGTGTAATTTATTTTGAACGCGTCGCCGCCGCCGCTCGACGGGACCGGACCGCCTTGACGTTTAAAAATGGGCGAACAGCTGCTGCTTGTCCGTCGCATTACATATAATATAGTTATAACTACATATTATGTTATTATCGCGCCGTGCCGTCGCGGTATAATTCTCGAGCAAAACGCACACGCTCCACCGTTGTCCATTTGTTTCATAATACATAGTACATACTTTGCACATTAGTGTAATAGTGTGTATATAATATTATATCATAAATTGTTGTAATGTTACACGCGAGGTGTGCGATCTGGTAACACTAATTTTCACGGTCAATTTTTTTTAAAATATAGGTAGTTAAATACAATAATGTAATATGTTTATAATTTATTATTATAATACTTCACAAGACCAAACTATAATACTATACTATACTATAAATATATAATTTTAATAGAAAATTTATATGACCAGTTAAAATTTAAAATGTTTCAGTATCGTCGATGTACAGTAGTTATTATTATTGCCTCAATAATCGGTTACACAATTTATACTTTTGTACCAATAATCAAGCACTAATAAAGAGAAGGGGACATAAGACTTGAGATGTTAGGGGCCACTAATTTGTAATATTTTAATTCTTAATATGAAAAAGAATAATAATATAACACTTGATATTCCCAATTTCTGTCTGGAAATTTAATACTATTACTATAATGAGAAATATATACGAGATGATACAAAAGTTTGCTTCAACAAAAGCTAAGAAAATTATTTAAATTGAATACTTATTATGAAATATATTTAATATAAAAATAAAAATACAACTAGAAAATCTTTTTTCTTATTGAGGCCTCAATTAACTCAATACCTATTATCAAATAAATATAATATGCAATCAGTCATTGTTTACCTCTGTTGATTATTAAGCATATGAAATATAAATAACAATGGAATGCAGTTTTAACTTTATTTAATTTACCAATCCTCTAAAAAAGTTGTTCAAACAAATTTGTCACTGTAAACATACATTAATTGGTTAGGGCGTTTCAATAAATTATATTACAAAATCATTTTACAAACAAGAACTAATTTATTCATTTTAATTATTATTAATTTTATTTAATGTTTCAGTGCAACCCATTTAAATAATACTCCGTATTCCTTAAAACATGAGATTCTGCCTTCTATATTAAATTAATAATAGGTACTCATAGATTATGAACCATAGAAGGTTTATCAGTAATAAGTAATAATACAAATAACTAATAAGTAACAACATAGAGAAGTACTTCAAGTACCACTTATAAAAAATTCTTTATAAAAATATAAAACATAGTAATTTTTTTCTCGTAAGTAATGTACCGAATTACAGTATTAGTTATAGTATAGTTTAACGATAAAGGTAAAATATTAGCAATACTAGTGGCATAGCTACCATGATAGCAGAGACTACACCCCTTGAATGCTAAATTTGAATTATCTGTTAATCTTAGTGGGTTTGTTGGACTAAAAATATTATAACTAATAAATGATAAATAATTATAATAAAAACAAAATTTTAAAAATAATGTTGTTGAGCACTAAGTATAAATGGCATGGGACACACACAATTTAGTTTATCTCAGAGCTCTAAAAAAATTGGCTACTAAAAGCAGTTGAACTATATATACATAATAATCATTAATAAATATTTACTTTGATACATATTAGTATATTACCTACAAGATATGAATTTATGACACTATTCATTTTGTAAATATTCATATCACAATCTTTACAAAAAAATAATACCATTCATGAAATACAAGTCGAGTAAATTGTAATTAATCATGAATATTTCAACTTGTATTTTTTAATTCATTGTAATATTTACAAAAAAAACAGTAACTTTAGATAAAAAAAAAAAACACAATTGATAATGATTTATGTTCAATTATGTTTCAACTATTAAGGTGGATAAAGTAAAGGTACAAACAGAAAATTAATTATTTTAAAAAGTTTTTATATTATTAAAAATAGTTTTATACAAAGATAAAATACCCCGTACAAACAACACAAAAACTAAAGATATAATGCTAATAATAACTAACATTAATTTTATTAATTTTGTACTGTAATTCATTAATTTCAATAATTATTTTAATTATATTTATATTTATTTTAATAACTTGATTAAAATGATAATTAAAATAAATAATATATAGGATGGTACAGAATGTGTTCTCTGAACAAATAAGAGAAAACATTTTTTAACTAAACTCTAATCTTTTTTATTAAATATATGAAATACAGTCTGTCTTTTTTATATGAATTAATAAAATACATTTTAAAGTTTAAACACTGATGTTCTTATACAAATTAAAAATGTCTACTAAAATGTATGTATAATTAAAATTATTAATTTATAATAATATGAGTTGATATGAAAGCAAACTAATATAAAAGCCCAAAATTAACTTATATATTATGCAAATAAGAAATCTAAAATTGTAGTATTCAATTACAAAAATCTTAGTTTGAAATAAGGTTTTTATAAGTGGTTATTTAATTCATAGTGAAAATATTAAAAAAAAAATTTATAATTTAAAACAAATAAAAATATGTCTATGCGAATGTCTGTGTAAAATAAGTAAACCATCAAACATCATTAAATTGTCAGCTTTGTATTTTATTCAATGGATCCTTCATCGTGATCTTGTGAATTTCTATTACCATTATCATTGCTATCAAGTTGCCATTTATTGGTTTCAGTAGTTGGTTCTGGTGGAGTTTTGGGTTTGTTATTAGCAATATGTTGTTGATCTTCACCACTACCAGAATAACGTTTTCTATATTCTTTAGACGAATTTTTAGATCCACTACGACTCTTACTACGGCTACGGCTACGACGATTTGGTGAACCAGAGTAACTGCGCCTTTCATAGTGTCGATTTCTATCGTATTGTCTAGGTCTGTAATGGAAGAATCGTTGCCTTCCACCACCTCTTTGACCTCTATTATTCCAGTTATTATTATAGTTGTTATAATTTTGTCTGTGAGCATATCCTCCACGATGTTGGAAACCACGATTCTGGAAACCGCGATTATGATGATTTTGGTTTTGAAAACGTGGTTTATAGTATGTACCACGGTTGCGATTGTTGTAATATGGCATGCGATTACGATGATGCATGGAACGAGAACGTGAACGCGAACGAGAGTATGAACGTGAAGATGAACGAGAACGATTTGAACGTGAAGACGAATAACGTCTATGCCGAGGATATGATCCTGAACGACTCCTAGTTTTTGACTTAGATGTCTCTTTGGGTTTCTTTTTAAATGGTGACTGACTTGAACGACCTCCAGAACTTCTACTTCTTGAATAATTAATGCGCCTCTTAGATACTGATCGGCTACGCGATCTTTGCTTGTTATTAGGACTTAGATAAGATTGCTTTTGTTGAAACTCCAGATTATTAATATTATTTTCAGAAACTGGATGAGTTGACGGAGGTAGATTAAAATATCCTTTGTTGTTTGTATCATACAAAGTAGGAAATGTATGCTCTGCATTATTAGTATCATTATTATTGGATGACTGTGTTCTCATTAACTCGTGATTAGTAGACAGCAAACGGTTGTTGTCCCAATTGTATGGTAGACTATCAGTTGTCTCCTTTTTCTTGACCTTAACAAAAGTGGTAGTTGTAGTAGGTAATTGCATTTTAAACTTAGGTGTTGGAATCAATGATGGATCTTCATCATATTTGTAAGTATTTGGCATTTCTACAATTTCATTTGCTTTAAACATATCCGATTGTTCATTATCCTTATCAATAACATTTTGATCATTGGATGGTTTATCTTGTTTTACATACTTTTTAAAGAATATGTTTTCTTTTAAATTTGATAAATTTGATTTAACACTCTCTGGATCGGGGAGACTGGATTTTTGGATAACTTGCTGTTCATTATCAAATGATTGCTCAGTGAATTTGTGTTTTTTTGATTTATTTTTTTTATGATGATGTTCCTGATGATCCTTAGCACTTTTCTGCTTACCTTTAGAATCTTTTTTCTTGTGTTTATGAGACTTCTTTTTATCTTTAGATTTTTTGATTTTTCTATCTGTCTTTTTTTCTTCATTTTTCAAGGCATAAGCATCTTGTAATAATTTTTGAATATTAATTCCAATTTGCTTATTTTTCTTAATTTTGTTTGATTGACTTAAGAGTATTAACTTTTGGATTCTTTCTTCAATATCACTTTCTTTTTCTGTACTCAATTGCTGAGATTGAGAATTTTCCGCTGCAACGAATGACGGATTACAAGGTAATCCACCTCCATTTGTATTACTTCCATCCATCATTGCCAAGCGCTTACTAAATGGTGATAAAGATCTTTCTTTTTCTAATTTTTGTGAATCATTGCCAGATGAACCATCACTTGAACTATCAGAAGAAGATGAGTGATCAGAATCACTATCAGAGGAACTATTACTTTCTTCATCTGAAGAACTTCCTGAACTTGAACTATCACTTGAACTGCTATTGCTATGATTAGAACTGCTACTACTACTTGCTGATTTTTCTAAATCAGTATCAATTTTCTTTTTTGACAAATTGTCATGTGCATTTATAGGCATTGCTCTTCCAACTAATAGAGTTGACTTAAGATATTCAATAGACGCTTTTGCTTCGTCATGATCAGGTATTACGTGTAAGCATTCTTCATAATATTGTAATGCTTCTTCTAACTTATTTTGTGACTCTAAAGTTCTAGCATACCCCATTAGAGTTTCACCAAGATACTTACGACCATTTACATGTTTTGGATTAATTTTTAAGGCAGATTTGAGATCTTCAATTGCTTTTTGAAAACGACTTAGATTGGCATATAAAGCACCTCTAGCTACATAAGCTTCAACATTTAAAGAATCTATAGTCAATGCCTTATTTAAGCATAAAAATGCTTCAGAGTGTTGTCCAGCTTTAAAATATTTAATTCCATCGGAAACACTTTGAATAGCCCATTGAGCAGACTGAACTTTACGAAGTTCTAATGCAATTTCTTTTTCTGGGAAGCTCCCTGACAAAGAAGGTATAATTGAATATCTATCATCAGATAAACCTGTTATTAACTCTAGGTTACAAATATTTGATGGATTTTTAAATCCTGTAGAGTTTTGTAACATTGAGTCATATGAATCATCATTTTTACCAGCATGAAACAATTTAAATGTTTGAGGGCAATTGTCCATGTTAAATAAGCCAAGTAAGTCTTTATACTTCTTGTGGCATTTAACTCCTTTTATTCCACAAACTAATTTACAAGCTTCAGGTACTACCTCTAATACTTCACAGCACAAGTTGTCCCCAATACTAAGACCAGGAATAGATGCTTGACAAAAACCACGGACATTAATATCAGAAACACACCTTATAGGTTCAGTATAAGTGCATAATACCTTTAAAATTAATCCAGAGATATTTTTTGAAGATATTGAAGTAATTATGATTTCACCTTCAGAGAGTTCATTTAAGAAATGTTTTAACTTTATCTCTTTATTGATATATCCGAACACTTCATACGGTGGCATTACAGTAAATGAGTTTATTTCAAAGTCTTCACATTGTTTTTGTTTATTGTTAGCCAGCAAATCAACACTAAAAAATGCCTTAGAATTATTTGCAATAAACTTATGAAGTTTCAACTGTTTTTCGTTATCTAAATCATTAGAGATACTATGTCCATTTGCATAAGCTGGGAAACTTAGGTTAGAAAGTCCAGTAAATTCTCCAACATCACCTAATTCACTTCTTAGTGCTTCTTGTAATTTTGGCCCATGAAATTGAAGAGCAGTATACAGCAAATCTTGATCCAGTTCAACTTCCATTTTTATCTGAAAATAAATACAAATTAGATTATTTTAATAACAAAAAATAAAAATAAACTAATGTTGTAAATATACAAATATAATATTTATAAAAATAAAACATCTAAAAATAAAGTTAAATACATAATAAAGTAGAATATTATTCATTATTTGACAAAGCAAGGCTATATTATTTATTGATGCGTGATACATATTTAATTTTTATATTACTAGAAAAAGGCCAGAAGTTGATCAACAAGATATAAAATAAAATAATTAAATTAATATTGACACATTCAACCGTGGAGAGAATAGTATATGAATCATAATAATAAGAGCTACAGAACTTTATTGTATTATGACACAAAACCATGGTAACTCAATTTCCTTAAATTGATTTGTTCACATTGTACTAAATTAAAAATCATGTGTTAACAAATTTTAAGTTTCTGAAATAAAATATGTAATAATTAAGTATATATAATGGTATTTTTCACTTCAGTTTTAATCAAGAGTTTGAAAATAGTTGTATTATTGTTGTTGATCAGCTTTGCCTCACAAATATTATACTAAAAATGTAACAAAATTCTAACAGTTTTATTTATTTATTTCTTATTGGTTAAATGTAAGATAAAGTTCTATAAAAAATAAAAATAGGTACTTAAACTGTTTTTACCTGGAATATTCTCAGTAATAACGATGAAGTGAATAAAAATTTTTTACGTAGATTTGATTACAACCGAAAACTTGGCACTAATTAAATAATAATCCAAAATCATATTTTTGAAAAAAACATGAAACCACAAAAACATGTTCATTACAATTTAAAAAAAATATAATTTCGAAAAATAACTTATCACAATTTTAATATCTCTAGATTAAACTCAAGTGAAAAATGTTTAATTACTTTCACTAATTTGATAATATAATGAAATCATTAGGTACCTAAATATTACCTTGTTTTTAGGTGTATAATATTTTAGATTAAGATTCTACCGGCATTAAGTTAACATTAATTTTATATTATTCAATTATAATAACAAGAAGTAGTAAAAAAATAAAATTTAATAAAAAAAAAACAAAACAAAACAAACAGCCTTATAAAGGCAATACAAATTAATACGGCCTATATATCGTAGTTCAATAATAATAAATAATACAGTTTTCATATTTGTTATCATGGTTACGTGACATATTTTTGAATTTAAGTACTTTCAAACGAATTAAATTTTAATAAACACACCCAAAGTAACAAAATTAAATTGCCAACTATATTGTTTTTAAATATTCATATAATTAATTTTAAATTAATTGGATACAATAATACAACTTAACTTAAATTAAAGCTTAAGGAAAAATAAAATGTGAACTTTAAAATGTAAATAAAAAAAAAATCATACAAAAATATATAATTTAAAATGGAATAAATGAACAATTTATTGTTGAGCTAATACTCATAATTACCTATAATAGAGAACATTCAATTACTCAATAAATAGCAGATAAGGGCACGTAAGTGTGATTGCTTGGACTATCATAATTTATCACAAACATTTAACTATGAAAAAATTAATTCAGTAAAATCAAGATTTACATAATCATTATAAAATATTTAGGTTAGATATAAATTAATTAAACATGAAAAACATAGCTAACCAAATGTATTAACCAAAAATGAATATATTTTTGTAAAGTAAATAAATAAATATTACTTGTATAGGAAAATTATTTCTATTGGTAAAATTCAAGAATATATACTCATGAAAATTGAAGTATATAATATTTTAATAAGTATAAAAAAATTTTCTTTACCTACTTGGTTATACACATATATGATTAATATTGTTAATATGTTAAATTAACTGACATTCTATTTCAAAGGCTAATGAATACATTAGGAGCTTATGCAAATCTTTCATTTATTATTCAATAGTTTAGATAAGATAAATATATAGTCAACATTTAATCACTTCACTTACAACCATTACTTTTAAATTAATCAACAAAAAATGAACAAGGAACAACATTATTGTTATAATATAGTATAATCAATAATGGAATTAATATTTAATTTAAGTATCTATGGTAACACTATTATTTAATGCTTGAATAAAACAATATATATTAACCGTATATGTACTATGAAGTATTATTTACATTTTACAGTAGTACTACGTAAAATTGTAATTACGTTTAAAATGTATTTAAATAAAATACTTAATTACATAATCTATAATGTCACATACATATTATGTGTCATATTATCTTAACTATAGTTCAGAATATTAATTGAATTAAAACTTGTATAGTACATACATAGGATAGATTATGTTAAAAAAATAAGTAATATGTATAAATTACTCTGCAAACAGATTCAAATTTTTTGTTATTTATTGTAAATAAAATCAAATATAGTAGTAAAATAGTAACAATTATTTTTATCTTGGTGACATTTCATATGATTTTATATTTTTTAATATTAATGTTTAAATGAAAATAATAAACACTATCAAAATTACAACATTAATGTTGTAATGGAAATAATTTTTTTTTTTTCAATACACCTATTATTTACTAACAATTACCTACCTAATACAAATTGATTTAGCACTATGTTTACTGATGACAAAACAATGTATTACATTTAAAAATACAATAACCTACTTAATAGCATAAACAATAGGAACAGCGAGTTGACTTCAATTAATGTCAGTTTAGTGAAATAAAACTTAAGCAAATAAATTATAGTTATTAAAGGTTGCAAAGTGGATAACTCATGTGAACTACACATTCTGTATAATTATAAATAATGCAGAATATGGCGCACAACGGTCTTTAAAAAACGCATTTACAATGTACATTTGTATCTTAGAATCTCTTACATTGTACCAGACAAAAATATATATAATGCATCATTAGCCGTTACAGTAACTTATGTTAAACATCATATAGCAGACAATACGTCTGTGGGGCCATAACGACAAAAATAAGCACAGTGGCGGGTCAGACATTAAGCGGCAGCGCAAAGTCGCGCAGTTATACTTGGAAGAAACATTTACTTACGTGCTGTCTTGGTTAAAGTTGATAAAGTACAAGCGCTCGTTCAGATCAGAATTTGAGAGGTTCATTTAGCCTGAAACATACCGAAAGGTTTGTGATGTGATCATGCGACAAGAGAGCGGGCGGTGGAAGGGCTCCGAGAGTGGTGGGGAGGGGTTGACACTTGAATGTAAACAGAAGTTTTTATTAATTTTTTTCTGATTCGATTTGACGAACGGGACGCCGGCATGACGGGGAAGAGTAAAAAATCGGATCCGTTCGTGAAATACTGCGCATGACCTTGGGCGATTATTGATAAATTCTGTCGTCGAGTAAACAACGAGCGCGCGGCTATCGTTTTCCCCGTATTACTCACCAGCGATTCATGAATCTGTTGCCAAGATTATGCGGGTTTAAACCGCACGCACAGTGTGTAGTCTATGTGCAGACGATCCGTCTCGTCGCGCAGCAAACGTACGGCGACGATGGTAAAAAAACGACTGTTTAATAGAACGCTAATGGTCAAAAAAACACTTTCGATGAGCGACCACGCTAAACGTGACCGAGTGAGGGCAGAACAATAGAGAATGAGTAGGCAATAGCCAGGAGGAATCGCGGAATGGGATACTCACTCGATAGTCAATACACAGCAGATGGTCCAATAACAAGAACGAATAACAAAAACAGTAGTCGGCGCACAAAATGGTCATACACATGGTTACAGTGCAGACAACAATGGGCGCGTTGTGTAGGAGGTGTGACCGCGACAGGTTTTACAAAAAATGCAATATCGTGTTGTTCGTTCAGTTTTGAATGTTTTGATTTAAAAAATATCGCAACAGTCAAAAATACAGCATTGGATGATATTGCTGTTTTACATATCTGTGGTTTTAATTTGTCGCTTAGATCATAATTGATATAATATTAATTAAATAATAAACATCGAATTAAATAGTCCAAGATTTAAGCTTGCAGTTGGTGCTATTAAGCTGCCGCCTGCCGTTGTAAATTATGAATTCGTTGGCATAGTCGCATAGACAAACCGGAATTAAAATTGTTGGGGCTCATGTCAATATTATTTTTTTTTTGAACCCAATGAGAATGAAAAATGAGTAGTATAATTGTATTTTAATTTTCATAAGACATCTAAATATGTCATAAAGTACTCAATTTAAAAAAAAAATTCTAGCTTTTCGGAAGTTAATTTTTGTATCACATATTCACATCGTACAAACACAGAATAGATTTGGCATAAATTTAATCTGATAATTTGAATGATTTTTAAAATCTCAAGATTTTTTTTAAAAAACTATATTCATATTAAGGATTGGAGGTATTAGATATTTTCTTTAATTGTAAACATAATATTAAATTATAGGTGTATGGTGTAAAATAAGATGACTATTTAAAAAAGTCTCAAGCCTTGTTGTCCGTATGTCCTCTTCCCATAATCAGGATTTAGGCATAATTTTTGTTTTACCTTATGAGTTATTGTCATTGCCCGACTTGTGATTGGTTTTAACTGCTTAATTTTGTAATATATTTATATAATCAGTTGGTAATATAGGACATTAGTGCTGAAGTTTGATAAAAATTGTATTGCCGATAGAACATTGTAATTAAAACAAAAAAAAAATTGAAACAAAGTGTATTGTATCAATACACCTTGAGTTGGAGTAATGGCAGTTCCAGATCATAGATTGGTTAAGAATCAAGGCTATTTTATCAATCTATTTTTTTTTATAAATATGCACTATTGCACTTAACGAAATAAATAAATATGTATACAAATATGTACAAGTAAATCAATCTGACAATAGTCAATATTCGAGTTGAAAGTCCAAACTATAGGGTATGGTCCAAAAAATGAATTTAGACATTCTTTGTGCTCCACTATTCATACGACAATGACATACTATATAAAACATAATAAAAAAAAATACAACATAAATTGCTGCGTAGATTACAGAAGTTTAATCTTGCAAATGGTGTTATTGTGGTTCATCCTTATCTCTCACCTAATTCCAAGAAGGCAATGAATTTACTATATAATAAATTTGGAAATAATTAAGATTTTTCATCTAATATTAATACAAAATAGACAATATCTAATCTTGACAAAGATTATGTTTTGCCTTTATTAAGGCAATTTACTATTACCATTGATTATTAATAGTAAATACCTACTATATTATACACAGAAATATAGAATAGGTTTATTTATAGATAATAAGTTCTGTATCTATATATCTGTGATATTATAATCAATGTTATTACCTACAATTCAATAGTACCTACTACCTGGCTACACAATAGTGTCAAACACAGAGCGTATCATGTATGACCTAATAGTAAAAAATAAAAATTTCAAGTGTATCATTTTTGGTGAGTTGGTGATATTATTAAATGAAAGTATAGACAGTATGAGTAATTGTAATTTGTAGAAATAGGCAATTACTTTTAATCAGTTACTTATAATATATAATAAATATTAGTTAAACCCATATTAGTACTAAATAGAATACAATTTAGTATAAAATATGTATTTTCTCAGTGAAAAAATGAATGTTTAGCTTAGCTAATATTAAAATATATCACAATAAACATCTAGTCAGTAGTGCTTATGTATTGCTTCAATGAAGATAATAACCAAAAAATCTATCAGTCTTTGGAAATTATTCAATTTTCAAGTATTAATCAATTTCAGCACAATGGCATTAGATTCTATTATTTTAATTTTTAATATAGTTATTATTAGTTCAATTAAAAATACTGTATTAAGAACTGCAATAAATGATAATACATTTTTGGTAAGTCTGAAAATAGTATTGTCATTAAAATGTAATGCTTACAATTTTGTCAAAGAGAATAAATTAATACAAAGTAATAATAAAATCAGTGCCGATCTTAGGCAGGGGCCTCGCGCTTCGGTATGACATTTTGGGCCTCATATTCATGAAATTATACATTATTGTATACTATAATATTTCGGCGAAAATAAACAAAGAAAAGAATACAATTTGCTCCAGTCCTCGATCCACCCTAAGGCCGGCTCTGAATAGAATATAACATAATATTTAAGTATTTAACTGTTACCTCTAAGTTATTAACCCATTAACTCTAAAATTACAAGAAATAAAAACTAAGTTACCATGGTGGAACTTTAAAACTTTAGTATAGTAATGAGCAACATATGCTACTTTTTTTACTGTCATATATTACACCATATACAGGTATTTAACCTCAAGCACCCATTAGAATACTGGATTTTACGGGGACTTTGTATTGACCAGGGACTACACATCCCCCAAATAGTGCACTTATGCCTATGATACCAAGGTACCCATTAAGTTTTTTAAAACCTGGCACCTATGCCATATACTACTTAACATTGATTTTATGACATGAGCATTTAAATACTTAATACAGGTTTATTATTAAGTTAAATAGTTTAAAAAAAACAACATATTTATAAAATACAGTTTAATAATATAGGTACAAATTGAAATTTTTACACATAATTATAAAGTTTATTTACTTGTTTAATCCAAAATGATGGTACCTGAGTCACTATTGTCATCATCAGAAACAACTAAAAATAGTACACAAATAAATTTATTAATTAAAATTATTTAAAAAATAATAAATAATTTAAGAAAAGAGATTCAAATGCCTAAAACATTGATATAGAGTATAGATTGTAATAACTAAAGCGTGGATTTTTATGCACTTAAAACTATCGAAATATGCCATATAATATGCAGTAAAAATCATGAAAATATGCAAACAATATGCAGTCTAAATCATGAAAATATGTAAAAAAATATGCAGTCAAAATTATGGAAATATGTAAGAATTTTTTATTTATTTAAATTTTACAATAAAAATTATAATAATTAATAAAAAAAAAATTAGGGAATTTTCTGAACTTAATTTATTTTTAAAATGAATAATCATATGCATTTCAAGTTTTTCTTTTATGAAGCTGTGTTGTTTATCGGTTTACGTATTTTTAAAGACTGAGAACGAACGTTTGACGTTAACCGAAGTTATTGGGGCATATTTGAAGCAACTTAGTATTGTCGGGTCTTGATAAAGATCTTCGAGCTGAATGTTTTCGAAATTTACTTTTAATTTTTCTACTTGACAAAATATTATTTTATACATTTTTTTTAAATTTTCGCTTCAATATGCAATAAATTTTGAATTTTGCCAAAATATGCAAAAATATGCAATAGCATTTAAATATGCAGAAATATGCAAAATAAACTTCACCATTAGCTTAAAAGTTAATATTATGATGATTCGTGAAGATGACTGACAAAAATCCAAAAATATTAAAAGGAAAAAAATATGCAATTGCATAGAAATCCGCGCTCTAGTAATAACTAATAATAATTAAGGTATTTTTCAGTTATTGTTAATATTTCAATTTGCTATAGTGGAATAATATACATACATTTGACAACTTTTACAAATAGCAATCAAGATATCAAATAAATTTATAGTTTTTATATCATAACTAAGTTTATTATCTGTCTAACAAAAGAATATCAAGAACAATTCCGTTATTGAAGAACATGGTGTCGTATGGTAATTCACAGAAAAGTTGATTTTTGTTAGGCTGCTGTAAATGGCATGTTAAAAGTTTTGACTTGGACCAGAAACCAGGATTAATTATTTTTTTGGGAGCTCTAGTACAATGCATTCAAACTTCAAAGTACATAATATGTTTTAAAATGAGTACTTCAAGGTTAAGACTTTTACTATGCAATTTTAATGCATTGTATAAGCTTTAAGCATAAATTAGAAACTTTGAAAAAAATATTGTTTTCATAATATTTAATATTTGCTTTATTAGATTTTAGTTATTTATCATCAATATAAGATGCCAAATGCCAATCATTATATTTAAAAGTGTGGTAACATCTTTATTTATCTACAGCTATTTCAGATATGGTGTCGATAACCAAAAAGTACTAACTTACAAATAATTTAATGAAAATATGAGCTTCATAAAATAATTATATTTTACAAAACCCAAAATACTTACCATACTTGCCTATAACAGGTCTAATATCATCTAATTTATAATGACTAACAACTTCAACACTATCATCACTTGATGATGATTCACTACTTTCAGGATCAATGACAATTAAATCGTCATTTCGTTCATTTTGTTTTATATCATTTGTTTGATGCAATTTGTGAGAAGTTGTGAATGCAGTTCCATCAGTTATCTTAATCACTTCTTGATCAACAACCATTTTTTCTACAACACAAAAATATTTTGAAATGCTTATCAGTTATTTTGACTACAAAAATTAATAAGTTGGGTAAATAGAACAAATCTTTATTGTTTTGTAATGTTACAACAATAGAAAAAAAAATCTTCCGATGCTTATAAGTTATAAGTGTATACTTTCTTTTTTCAACTTGCAAATATTTAAATTTATTGATTAATATTCAAATAATTCAGTGTATTCCAGTTGTTAAAAAAAGTCAGTCATAACTATATTCAAATTGTATGATAAATACAATTTTCATTACAAGTCTACAAGTATTCCTATTTTAATAACATAAAAAGTATTTAGTCCATATTTATTCAATTAATAATCAAGTAAAACAAATTAAAATGTTTACTATGATATTATAACTTGATTTATTTATAAGGATAAATTCGAGGCAGTACCTGGGGGGGGTTAAACACCGCCCCCAACTCGAAATTAATTTCCAGTTGAGGCCTTGGATAGATTAGATAAAATTGGGATAATAAAGAAATGATACAAATAATTTAAAAAATAAATTTTAGAGTCATATACTTACAGTAAAGATCATACATATATATATATATATATATATATATATACGGAGTGATTCTTTTATCATGAACCACTCGTTATTTCAAAAAGTATTCATGTTTTTGAAAATTTTTTATCCTTATATTTTTTTAAGTATTTTACTTTTTTGAATGACAACATACAATTTTAATTTCATATTCCAAAGCAGAATAATGTTTTGAATATTTTGATACATAAAAATCGAATTTAGGGCAAGTAGTTTATGAGTTATACGTATTTAAAATTTAGACAAGCGGAGTAGTGAACAAACATTTTGCGGGGTACCCTGTACCACCCGACTCCGCGCAACAAAACTTAAAATACCTATAACTCATAAATTACTTGCCCTAAACTAGATTTTTATGTATCAAAATACTTAGAAAATGTTCTGCTTTGAGATATGAAATTAAAACTATGTTGTCATTCAAAAAAGTAAAAAACTTAAAAAAAATAAGGATTAAAAATATAATATTTTTAAAAAAATGTTGATTTTTTTAACAACTTGAAACAATGTAAAAAAATATTTTCAAAAACATGAATACTTTTTGAAATAATGAGTGGTTCATGATAAAAGAATCATCCTGTATAAATGATATCCTACAATAATAAATAAATAAAATGCTATAGGTACCGTCAATCTCTTCTATTTTATTTTCTCGATTGGATGGGCCGACAAATTTTAATTTATCAGACAAACATAATTTTAGACCATTATCTTCAGAAACAGCTGGTTCTAGACCTTTAACTGATTTACTAGAACTACTAGAACAAAAATAATATATTAAAC